>NC_048895.1:5420705-5733552 GCF_011077185.1 Oxyura jamaicensis
AGTGGACTTCTGCTTAATGATACAGCACAGAGTGGAACGGGGAGGTCTTGTAAGCAATGCAGAGTGCAACATATTAAATCTTAGCAGATTTTCTCTATGCTAACTGTATTTTTGCTAGGCTCTTTTGAGCTTCCTGTGCTTAGGTGAAATTTGCCAATTGTCCTTCTGTAGAAGGGATGGGGGGCTGTCAGGCAGCCTCTGACAGAATGGTGACATTCTCAGAAGCTAAAGGTAGTTGTTGCCTGGTGGCATTTTGTGGGAGACAGCACTTCCTCCTAGGAAAAGGACTGATTTTTGCAGAAGAAAGGATTTGCCTTTTGGTCTCCTGGCTGTGTGGGGAGCATCATATGCTCCTGGGACTGTGAGGCCAGACTTTCCCATCTGAGATCTTGGTGCAGAGTAACTCTCCAGTGTCACCGAAGATAAAGCTGGACCGCTGCAGGAGCAGATGGTGTTAAATGGTCTGGTGTGGGCACAGTTACTTCATGCCCTTGAAGACCGGGTACAAATATACTTTATAAAAGTGGGAAAAAAAAAAAAAAACAACAGTCTGAAACCCGTTGAAGCTTTGAGGTGTTCATGAGGGTGTGTCTTGTTTGGCCGGCTGTGTTTTCTGGCTGTATCACACCAATGTGGATAAACATGAGCTCTGTGACCGAATCTTCTCCCCAGGGCATTTGGCTTCCGCTTTCCACAGGTGAATAGTAATGAGGCATAATTTAGTGAAGGAAAGGATTTCTGCCAGCTATGTATAATCCCCACCTGTTACTACTAGTGTAATCATTAACTTAGCCTTTTAAAGTAACTGGAAATAATTATTAGCAAAGAGGATATTAGGTGCTAACTAAACTTCCAGGCATGTCAACTCCCCTTGGAGTGTTTTTGTTGCTGATTGTCTCTAACCCTTGTGACCTGTTGAAAAGTTTTGTACTTACAGGACACCGAACTTTTGTAGAGGTGTGAAAACAAAACCTGTAAACAGCAGAATGACTTAGCTTGGTGCTTTCTTTGTTATTATTGCTATTGTAACTTCCTCTGCAGCTTAGATGGTTTCGTAGTGTTGATCTCTGCTCGTGCTAGCAGTAACCACTAAGCAGCCTGTTGGTGGTCCTTGGGCTGGTGGAATTGGTTGATCTTCAGGCTGAACTCCCTTACAGCTACAGAGAGTTGGATACACGCTGCACCCTCTCTCTCAATGACTTAAACAGCCAAGCAAAATTATTACTGTTTTTTAAATTATTTTCAGTAAGCGTTTAGGAGAGGCCCTGTCTTCTGGCTTCCATCCAGCTTTGTTAGGTTTGGCTGGAATTGGCCGTGCACTACCTACGTGTGAGACCAGAGAAACGGAACCGGTGAAACCACAAAACACACAGCCTGCCATCGCGTGAGCCTCGTTTGCAGCAAGTGAAATTAAAAGGTTGCGTATAGGGTACCGCAGTCCCTTCAACGTAGTCGCATTGAGATGGTAAATTGTGTGCTGGAATTATGCCTTCTGAGTCCTCAGAGTAGTACATATACCAATAACTTGTATTAAAAAACAAACAAACAACAACAATATGCCCTCAGGGTTTTTTAAATAAGCATATAGCTCTGCAGGAAAATACAATAATTGCGGCTTTTCTGGTATTGTCATTGGAGAAATAATAACAAAAAAGCCTGCCTTCAAATAAATAAATAAATAAAACACATTCATATCTTTGATGTCTGACATCTGGAATTATTGCAGCTTTCTTGAAAAAGGGCTGGTTGTGTTTTAGCAGGGCCTGAACTTGGTGATCCCCAGCCGGCCTTTCAAACATCTGATTCTCTGGGAGCTGGTACAACTTCCAGAGCTGAAGCCCGCTGTACTGACTGAATAAAATGCTGAGACAAATTAATCCGTATGCTCACTTTTAGGATGAATGACCTGCTAGTTTAAGTGAGCAAGGAGGTTAAAACTGAAGCCTGGGAAAAGTCATGAATTGAACTATGGAGGGCTGGAGGGAAGTAGTGTTGAACGAGGTGCATCTTGATTGCCTTCTTTTCACTTCAGTCTGAGACAGAATCACTCTGATGGCTGAATCCTAGTTCAGCTCAATGTCCTGAAACGCAGGCCTTAGATCACAGCGTGAGATCTGGTTTGTGGTAGTTTCTGTGTACTTGGAGGCACCGGTTTCACTTTGCAAGATTCTTAGCAAATTTGGGCCATTGCTGCAGTCCACGTTTTCAGTGAAGAAAAGTAGAAATATTGGACAGAAAAGTTGACTTTCTCCTTTGTGATTGACTGGAGTAAGTGACGAAAATAGGTTTACGTCATTAAGGCTGACAGAAACACAGCATGGTGTCTTGTCGAATTCCTGGCATTACTTCACAAGAGACTGATTTATATGAAAGCTGTGGTGTTTGTCTTCAGCCCAACAAATGATGGTGACTGAAAGCTTCCACAGATTGTACCTACTAGCCTTGATGTTGTGTGATATTTTTTTGTGTGTGTGTTTTTGAAGCCAAAAGGTCAATTTAAAGGATTTTCTTAACTTGGATATGCAAAAGTGAGAAATTTCATGGCTGCAGCTGAGCAAATGAAACTTAGATTTTCAAGGTATTTGCTGAATACAGCTCTTGTGGTGGATGCTACTGCCTGCCTTTGAAAGATTAAAGCGTATCTAGATGGATCTGTAAGAGCTGGAGCAGCAAAATTCCGATCCTTAGTCTTTTGAGTTGTTTGAGTATTATTTTGATGTTAGCAGATGCTTCAGTAAGTAGAAAACATTTCAAAGATCCCAGCTTTAAATTCGGTGTCAGTCAGTGGAGATACTCCATTATTTTATCATGGCACATACCTGAGATTTAGGAAATGCTGAGCTGCACTGCTTAGTTTCATGAAAACACTCAATTGAGGTGAAGTAAATAAAATTTATTTAATATTATGGTGCCGAAGAGTTTAGTATAAACACTTTGGAGTATTTTTACTAGAAAGCATAGCATAATCATGTTTTATAAGGACACCTTTGCATTCATTCTCAAATCTGGTGCTCTGCTACAGTGTCATATACTGTAAAACTCCAGGTTTTTAATGCAGTCCTTAGAAATTCACAGCAAACCTTTACTGAGCAGAAATAGGATTGAGCCTGTCCCTTAATAGGGATTCTGTCCTTCAGATGAAATATTAAACCAAGGTCCTTTCAGCTGTGAAGAAATAGTTCCTCCAGAAAGGGCAGGCTGTAACCTTGGCACGTGGGCCAGGATCTTCACTCTGTCAGGCTGTGATATTCCAGGCTGCACGACAAATAATGCAGCGCTGTACTCCTGCTCGCTTGCAGTCCTGGGTGGAAACTAATTGTGTGCTTGGGAGAATGGGATCCTGACCTGTGAATGGGCATCCTGTGCCACTGCAGTGCACATCATCTTTTTTTTTTTTTTTAAAGCAGTCAGTAGTATATGTTTAATACTTAAAGCCTTGAGCTGGATGTAAAAAAAAATGCCTTTAATAGTTGCCAGCTAAATAGTTTTTGTTGTTGGCCATTATGAAACTTCTTAGTAGACATTTAGAAACCAGTGGTAGCTTGGGATGAGTTTTTGTTTTTTTAAAAGCCAACCTAAAAAATAGTTCACAAAGTAATTATTTGGAAGGTGTCGTAGTTTGTGGTGTTCAGGACAAAGTTTGGAACTCATCCAGCATTTCCATATCATCATTACCCAAATTGTATCGTTTCAAGGAAAACCGATTTTTTCCAGTTCATGCAACACTTGCCACTTCCCTTTCACCCCACGTCAATTTTACATTAGATTCAATACATACGTCTGATTATAAAGCATGCTATCATGTTTTGCATGGAAAATATCAGTAAACAAATTACTGTTGACTTGTGTTATGCATCATCTCTAGAAATTTCAGTCATTTGAGCGTTGAGCTTGTTTTACTGCGTGTATTTGCTTGTATTGAATGTGTTCCAGTTCTTCATTTCCCAGGGCATACAAAATTGGTGAAATTCCATGGGAAAGGATTGTTTTTGGGTACGTAAACATAGAGCCAAGTGCTTTTAGAGCTCAGGAAGAGGCGCTTAAAAGCGGTGGGAGTCAAACACATCCGTATGGCATGCTCATGGACTTTCCTCCAGGCAGTACGCTGTGCTGGGAGAGCAGAAGACGCACTTCTTCAGAGATCGCCTTCCCCAGTAGTTCAATCCATGTTCTCCATGTCAGGAGAAAACAACTCTGCTGTTATTTCCTGGATGGTGCGTATTTACCTCCTAGAAAAGTTGTGCAATAAATAAAGCAAGACGTGGCCTGGCCAAGGTTGATGGAAAGTTCCAAAGGAAATGTCTGTGTATAGTTAGTGTTTTTCTTGAAATTTTTGTCGCACTTGCTAAAAAGAGAAGTAGACGTGTAAACAAACAAGACAAGCTTGAGTCAAGCTAAACATGGAGATTATTTTCCAATTAATCAGATATTTATTATGAAATGTGCAATGTGCAAGTACTTCTTGAAAGATAAACAATAGCTGCCAGGGAAAATAGCAAATCAAAGTGTGTTCACTACTGTCCCAAACTTTTCATTTTCCAACTGGTGTATTGTCATTAAGCCAGTAACCAAAAGTTAATGTGACATGCTAATTTAAAGAATATGTTCTGGCGTCTTCGTGTTTAGCAGCTCATCAGTTTGGCTGAGCCAGCACAAGGCTTTTCACTTGCGCCTTCCACATGCGGCCGTCCAGCTGAGCTCTGCCCCCAGCTGGCCTCACTGAGCCTGCTGGGGCTCGCTGGATGTCTGACAGTGTGATGGGCATGTTGGACTGACAGCTTCTGGAGGAGGGGGGAAATAACTCCGGAGTTACGGGGAGTGGCCCTAACCCAGGCTGTGCTGGGGTGGGGAACTCTGCTGGCACATGGCAAGTGCTCAGAGCCACTGGCTCTGCTTTCCTGAGTATCCTTCTAAGCATGCTTATGGAGAGACTGCAACAAGGGTGAGGCTGTCTCTTCAGGATGCTGCGTAGGGCTCTGCAAGTAGTGATTTCCATTGATCTTCACTCCCAGACACTGAGGGATTGGAGGTGGAAGGACCCAGATGCCCCAAAGGCTGGCTCTGTGGCCAGGGCTGGCCTGTGCAGAATTAAAAAAAATCAGCTCCTTGGCTCCTGGAGTGTTGCGAGGGCTGTCAAGTACCTGCAAGAAGTGAGAAGGTGCTCTCTTGGTTTTGTAGGGATTGCATTTGCGTGTGGTAGCGGGGTACTGTGGCTGTTTGGTCGTTGGCTTGTTTAACAGTGGAAAGAGGGATTTGCAGTAAGGCAGCGAGCTTTGCATAAAGTCGCTTTTGCTGAGAACCCTGTAAGATGTTGCCATAAAAGTCAGTATGCTGTTAAGCCCTCCTCCTTCCCACTGTCCTGCTACCACTTTCTTATTTATAGAGCTTTTCCCAAGAACCTTCTTGTCATCCCACCCTTGTGTGTCTTGTATGTGTAGAAGTGCTGGAGAAGCAGCACATGCTGTCCACAAAGCAGTGCTTTTAGCTGCTTCTAATCTTCACCGTGCTGAGCAAGAGGAGGTTTTGTCTTTTATGGGGCTTTTGATGAGCTTTGGAAAAGTTCCGCTCTCACTAATGTCTTCTAAAACCTTTTTCCAAAACAATGAACTTTGAAATAATTGGACCTTGAAAATCCGGTGATTGTCTTCCAGATAGCATGTCTGCAAAGTGTGTGCCTGCTTTCAGAGGGCAGTGTCTCAGATGCTTAACATTTTAAAATGCTATTACAAATAAACAGTCGCTGGCAGTATTTGCTGGGGATGTCACTGCCGAATTAAGGTAAAAATCAAGTAACAGAATTCGTTCTCTCTGCCACACAAATCAGACAAAATTCTACTTTTCTCTGCTTTTTTTGGAGACCTCAAAGATTTGCGTCAGTTCTCAGGCAGTAAAAGGATTTGGCTCCATGCACCAAAACACCCACCGAGTGGCAAACTTACAGAGTGCTGATCAGGGAAAGGAAACAAGGGTATGGTCCCTTTCTCAGAGATGCTCGCCTCTCTTTGCAGTGTGCGGGATAAGCACTTGAACAGGAACTCCTCAGGTACTGGTCCGAATGGGGAATTCTTTCTGCCATGTTTCTAGAGGATTCAATAGGCTGCCTAGGAATTTTCGGGGGGGAGAAAAAGGTTTTTAATTAATGTATTTTTAAACAGTTGGAAAAGCTTAAAAGATGATGCCAAGAAAGGCACAATGCTTGTAAACGGGAGAGAGCAGAGCCTGGGATGATCACTGTAAAAGGCAGCCACTGCTGGTGTCGTTTTTCCTAAGAGATGAGGGTGGAAAATGTAGTGACAGAGTCCTGACATCCACAAGAACTAGTTTTTTTTTTTTTTTTTTTTTTTTTTTGACCAGCAGAAAATGCTGTTTCTCTTCCCTAGTTTAGGGGGATTTTGGAAACATAATTAACTTCATCGGGTCTTTTCCAAAACAGCCAGAGCAATTGATGGCACAGGTTTTCCTTGGAGTAAAGCAACTCTCCAAGTCAAAATGGTAGAAAGAATTGTTTACTCTAACATAAAACTGTTGTTGTTCCGTTGGCCATGCATATTTTCAGTCTTTTGATAGTTCAGGCTAGAAATAGCAAGGCCTGCCAAACTCGTACTCTGTGAGCAGTGTGCTCTATCGTTTGTGTCTGTAATCCTGAACGGTGCCAGAAACAAGTTTATAATATGCATCCTCAAGTAGTTTGAACAGTGTTTGAGTTCTTATTTACTGGAAGATAAGTGCTTCTTGAGTATCTACAGACTTGGAATGGATGCGGAGCACCAGATTTAATGCACCCTTGTACCGACACTAATAATCTTGTTGAACTATTGGGTGTCAGCATAGCTCAGATGCTTGCTCACTCCATTTTTGTGTGATCTCCCTACAGCACAGTAAATGTCAGTAATTATTCCCACATTATTTTAAATGCCATTGCTAAGGCCAACTGTTTTAAAATGCCAGTTCTGCTTAAACTTAAAGATACTGTAATTATGTTAACTGTAGAAGAACTTTTAAGGAAATAAATAACTTGTGGATCCATGAGAGTTTAAATACAAAATTTCTTTTGTCAGCAACCAGAATCTTGCTTATCTTCATTCATGTGTACTTTCAAAGAAATGTCAATACTTGGAATACACTTGTTGTACTTTCAATAAGATGTCTATTCATATAATATATAATATTTATATAAATATATACATAATATTTGTATAGATAAATTATTTGGGAAGGGAAGATTAAACCCTCAAGGTTTTGCGCAAGCTGCTTTCGAGACTTGTTCTATCTTATTTATGACAAAACTTTTTGAGCAAAAAAAAAAATCCCAAGCTAATAAAAATCCTGTGCTGCCTAATTTGGGCAGCAAGCCACTGGCTGTGCTCGAGTCATCTGCCTGATTTCACACAGTGTATCAGCAGTGTGCTGCTTGAGTATCTCCAGATTCTGGATGTCCTCAAAGGACCAGAAGGTCTTGTTCTATGCGGAAAAGGCACAGAGCTACCCGGCTCTCAGTGGGTCACACTTCAACAACCTGCCAGAACAGACAGGACCTCTTCCACTGTTCCCTGATACGTTGGGTGACTTCATGTGGTCTGCCTGGTTGCTCTTAGGAGAGAGTGCTTTAAGTGAGGAGAAACAGGTAGGAAAGAGAGCTTTCTTTGGGAAACTGTGAGGGCCAGGAATACGTACCAAGTGAGATGCTGGTTAGGTCAGAAAGGAGACCCCGGTTTCTCCTCAGAGGAGGTGAAAGGCCATGCTTCTTTAACCATAAAAACTATGTGGTTTGCAAACTATTGCCAGTGAGAGCATCAGCATCAAAATGCTCGTGGAGGATGATGTTGGAATCTGTTTTGTAATTATAAGCTGGGTTGCTTCCGCTTCCCTCTCAATTAGTAGTTGCATGCTTTTCAAACAATAAAATAACTCTTCTGTCATTAATATTCAGGACTAAAAATGTTATTCCTTCAAGCACTTGCAGATTTTTTTCCCCACGCACAGTCTAGGTGACAAGATGGAAGAAAGAAAGGAATGATCAGGAACAGATGTGGATATTTCAGTGACTATCTGAGGGGGATGGAGGATATTACTGCATCCTAACTTACCAGTTTGTCTCCTAGCTGTCACAGATACTCTCTCTATGGGCCAGTCTACACCTGAGCTTCAGTTGGTGTTTGAAGTTTTTAACATCTATTCTTTCACTTGGGACACAGATTAATCTCAATAAGCCTTAAAGTATAGCACTTTATATTCAGAAAGATAATCTCTCACACTTTTTCTTTTTTCTCCTATCCATTTCCCAGGCTGCCTGACACTTCTAAGCCGTAATTTAGTTTTTTCCTGGTCTAGCAAAAGCAGCTCAAAAGAATGTGGGTCACTGTTCTGTGGATACTTTGCCTTGATAAACACCGGTGGTAACAGTAAGTTATGTTGACATGCAAATTCTGTTGATTGTCTGCTAGCTTCTAAATTACCAGTTTTGGAGGGAAGAAGTCAAAGACAAACGCACACAGCACTACTAGATTTGCCTCCCACAAGTATCCTTCCTAATAGTGTCTGATTATGTTCATTCTGCATTGGCATCGTCCTGAGAAGTGGCAGGCTTCTGAGCCGTACAGAGCTCCGTCCTTAAACTAGAATAAAATGTTATTTCTGTACTTGCAAGGGTTGACATCGTTGGAAAAAGGAGTTTGTATCCACAGACTTTGACTGGTAAAATTAATATTGGTTTTAACATCACTTGCGTGATGTACGTTACGTGACATATGGTATGTGAATGGTTTTGTACATTGAAATTTGTTCCTCTTGTTCTGCTTCCTGATGCTGACAACTTAAAAGATCATTTCATGACATTATGCAAATTGCTTAGCCTTATCGTATGTCCATGGAAGACGTGTTCTTTCGCTGAAGTAGTGTGTGTAAGGTCTTAAGACTTGAGGAGTTAATATGTCAATAGCCTGAACTACAACTTTTCCTTTCTATCTGTCATTTGCTAAAATGACAGAAAACAGAGCCAGTCAGCCAACTCAGCCAATTAATGAGTGTTATACAATTAAGGAAAGCGGAGCTGTTCAATTAAGTTTCATTTTTTTGTAATGTCAGCGTGAATCTTCTTGTCTAGAAGGCTGGGTATGCCACAGATTTCAGAAGGTACTAGCAGTAAGTGATCATCAGATGAATTTCAAGAACACTTCTGAAATGTGGTTAAATAAGCCCCTGCCAAAGGCACTTCTGTTAGTTTATGGCATTTCTGATCTCTGCTTAATTAGAAATATTGAACTGTTCCTGTTTATTTACAGACGCAGTGCACTTCTTTTTCCCTCTGGTATCCATATTCCAGTTAGTGCTGTTGTTCCTGTAACACGGAAAAGCAGGGTGATAAAGGAACTAGATCGCAATCTTTCTGCTATCTACTGTCTGCGTGTTGCTCATTTAGATACATAATGAAATTCCCATTCCACAGAGCTCAAGAGGTGAGTAGGACGTTAGCCATTAATCTAGAATTGAAGCTGAGACGTTGCCAACTGTGATGACAACTTTATCTACCTCTTTTAGGTGCACTAAACACATACAATCTTATTCTGATTTGTCAAGACATTTTTCCTTTCAATTTGATGCAGACACTGTATCTGCAAGGGCAGTGTAAAATCCTTCTTGAAAACTATTTTGTGGTCTTTGAATTCTGCATCTTGTATACACAAAGCTTTATTGTGTATTTGCCATGGAAAGCATCCGTCACGCTAACATTAATTTGTCAATGATATTCTTATTAAATGCCCTGTTAGATTAAAGAAATTGTGTTTTCAGATCGATGCTAGGGGCTTATAAGTCTTAGGTATGCAGTTGTTTCAAAGGCAAGAAATTTAAGATCGGAGTTGCTCTGTGAGAAGCTGACTTGAGTAATTGGTTCTTATTGTGAAAATTGCTTTTTCTATCTGACAGATGCAATTAAAGCTGCATTTACTGGAATGAACTGCCTAGCTGCCACACAGGTAGAAGATAGATTATAGAGATGTATGTGATATTGTAGTTGAGCCCTTGGGAATGAATGGTCCAGTCAGGATTAAATCAAATTGTTTGGGTGCTGTAACAAGAAGACTCAGGTTTGCTTTCATCCCTCCAGCTAGCTGGGAAACCTCTGCACTATGCTCTGAACTGTGAGATTGTGCTGTCATATGAAGATCATAATAGTAGCAGCGAAGAATGCGTGTTATCTCCAAGTTGTTTTGGCCCACTTAGTGCAGCATTTGATGAACCTAATACATTGTTTACACTGCAAAGTAAAATATTTCATCTATTACATTGGAATGAAAATAAACAAAACTGAAACCAAGGCAAAAGGCGTGAAAAGTAAATATTTGGGGGAAGACATTACTCTGTGCTTCTTTCTAGCACTTTAATAGGTAAGAAGTAATTCCTGTGGTATTTCTTACAATTTCTGTTAGTCCCTTGCAGTGCCTAATTCTAAGAAACTCCACTACAACAAATGGATTTACAGTTGTCCATAAAATGACCATTTTGGGGTAGTGCTTCTCGCTGCTTTCCTGATGGTAGCAGACTCACGTTCTGCCCAGCACTGCCACATGGCTTAATGAAATAGAGGATTTTCCCTGCTCTCAAGCGGATTTAGCCTATGGCAGTGAACGTCCTGTAGCACACGAGTAATGGCTTTTAGAACGGCATCTGCCAAACCTCCTGTCTGTGATTTGTGTAAGCATCATCAGGAGGCTCTGTGCTGGGGTGCCACAGGCTTGGCTTCAGTTTGGAGGATGAGTGGAGGGAGGCGGGCGGCAGCATCTTCTCAGCCCTGCAGCTTCAACCAGCTTCTGCTTTTTGCTTGCGACTGTCGGCATCCCTCACCTGACTGCAGTGGCTGACTGAGCCCTGGGACCTCTTTAATTTTCCTGGATTGGAATTAAAATGAAGTGTACCTTCTAACTCGTAACTCAGTCATGTATAGTGCAGGGCTAGAACTGGTGTGAATGCCATAAAAAGGAAAACGTGTGTGGAGCTGTAGAAAATCAGTCCAGCATGCTTATTTTCTAAGAAAATTCTCTGAGATATAAACTGATGGCGCTTGATAGAATTGAGACTGGGATCCAGTTTCAAAAGTCTCCTTGATTCAAACAAGGATGGCATCTTGCTGAGTGTCTCCACAGCTACAGAAGCAGTGCTTACAGCCTGCCCAGTCTTATGGCTGCTGATGTGGATTAAAACACAGTACAGTTGTCTTTCATATGCTCTAATTAACATTTAAATTTAACCTGTAGCAAGACAATATTATTTTTTTTTCCAGTTACGGGAAACTGTTGGAGTAGATTTGCCTTTTTTTTTTTTTTTCTTCCCTCTGCTAGAAGCACATCTAGCATCCACAGACAACTGAATTCAGTGATTCTCAGTGGGATAGCCAGAAATGGACAGAAAACATGATAGTATTCCTGCTACTGTTGCCGAGATGGGAACGAATAATTCCCAAACTTGGCAGCTTGAGCCATTCAGCTGCCAAGTGATTTTACATGCAGCTCTGGGTATTAGCTTCAGTGCAGAGGAGGATAAAGGAAAGAAGGTGTGAAGGGATCAAATTCATTTATAGTTCATTGTCGTCTTCTACCATTGGTGATGTTAAATAACTTGTACTCAGTCTGTGTCAAAGTGGTGTTTGCTGTGGCATTACTATCTGGGAAAAAAAAAAAGACAGATTGGTTTCTAGAGGAACACTATCTGCTCTCTTGCATCTGGGGATTTGTAGTGAGATATGGTAAGAGCTAGGAAGATTTGAAGGTGAGAGGATAATAGATTACAAAA
Source organism: Oxyura jamaicensis (assembly GCF_011077185.1). Classification (NCBI taxonomy): domain Eukaryota; kingdom Metazoa; phylum Chordata; class Aves; order Anseriformes; family Anatidae; genus Oxyura; species Oxyura jamaicensis. The sequence goes on from NC_048895.1 coordinate 5,432,493, forward strand.
CAAACAACAACAACCCACCCACCATGGTGTTAAGGCAACATATAAGCAGAAACATAAGCACTCAACAACATACAAGGTTCTCATATTGGGGTTTCTCTTATAGCAGTGAAAATACCGTATTAACCCTGTTACTGCTTTTCATGTGAGCTGTGGGCACACAGCAGCACGCATTTAAGAAACAAAACGAAGCATGTATCCTGATCTTATATGGATGTAAGACTTCAGTGTAACATTTTAAGATAAAATATTATCTTTGGAGGTATTTCACTTGCTCAGAAGCAAATGCTCACAGCACAAACTTAGTAGCAAAATATGAAGTGAGTGGATTTATAAGGCTATCCCATTCCAACTGCACTGTCAGGTGTTTCAGCATGCCGTTGTGAAAATGCTTTAGCCTGTAGTGCTGTCTGCCCATTTTCCTGAGCAAACGTGCATGATTACGGGGCACTGGCTTCTAAAGATAATCTTGGAAATAAATACTGCTTGCACCTGTGGGCCTTGCAACCCTCTGCTGGGTAGCTAAATCTTCTGGGGCACCTGCAGGCCTCTTGTATGCTCCTAAGTCACTCCAGGCTGTTGCTTTTGAGTGAATTCAGCTTGCTTTCCTTTTTAAGAACTGAACATCAGCTATTATCGAGAATCAAGTGTGTACATTTTCAAATGACTGGGTAGACAATTTCTTCAAATGGCTGCTAATGAGCAAAGTGTACTTAGCATCTGACCTGCAGGCCGGTTGGGTGCATAGGGTCTGTGTGATGGAGCTGTTCCTTCCGCTGATGAGCGCAGCTCCTGGTACAACGGGGGTTGCAGCTCAGAGATTAGCACTTGCTAATTCAATTCTCATTTCTGAGAATATTCACTAATATCACTTAATTCAACGTTTCCATTAACTTTCCAGCTACGTAAATTGTTCTCTTAGAGTGCTTCTGGCAAAGGCAATAAAGGCAAGGCAAGCCTGTACCGCAAGCCCGTTCCTCTGTGCCTGAGAGAAGACTGAAGTGCTGTATTGCTATCACCTGTGCCGATGAGCACCTGAAATGAGTTAAACTATATAGCACTGAGTTTCAGACTGTTTCTAAGAAATTGCTCTTGTTGTAAGCATAGAAATTCTGTGGCTAGGCTCTCTGCTGACTTCTGGGGTGCATCTGCCCAGTTTCTGGTGAGTTGGTAGCGGAAGACATAGGATTTAGGGCATGGTTAGCTGGTGCCAAGCCAGAGCTACCCAGCCTGCCTGAGAGGCTGTACCTTTGCCTGGGCTGGGGGCAGTGCTGGCTTAAGCACATGGCACAACCTCTTGGAAATCTGGGGGAGCCCTCTGGAGACTGCATGCCCTTAGCACTGACCTTTCAGGTGGGAAGAAGGAACGTAAGGGATTGTTAGGACACCTTTACGCTCCCCACACCTAGAGTTTTCAGGGCTGAAAAGGGCTGCTGGTGCACGTGGTGTGGCTGCTGAGCACGAGGCAGGAGGGAGCGGCTGGTGATGGCCATGCCAGGGATGGGGACAGAGCCTGGGAGCTCTCCTTGGGCAAACAACAAAAACGGAGAGCTCATGGGAAGGCAGCTTGTTCTTTGTGGCCTAGAAACTGGATAAAAGCGTGCAGTCTTGTAAAGGTTTGAACTTTAGCAGAGCTGTTTATTGAAAATTAATGTTATATTCTGGAAGACCTTAGGTGACCCAAGAGATTTCTTCAGATGATGGCATTACATAAGGATGGTAGGAAACTAGGTAGACTTTGCAGCCTTTTCTGGTCGTGGCTCAACTATATGCAAATGTAAAAGTTATTTTTAACGTTTGTTTCTTTTTGGCTGATGCTCTTATAAAATATTTATGGTTATGTTAGTTTGTATACTTGGTGACTGATCCTTGCAATGCTGCAACATTAAAATGGGGTAGTTTTCCTTGTTTTGAGGAGGGACAGCTTATTGCATGTGTTACGCATGTGCATGGTGATTGGAATTATGTGCCTAGTTTTCTTTTAATCTGAAGATCCCAAGAAGTCCCAGCTCATCTCCAACAAAAGCATTTGCGTGTATTCATACTACGAGAAGCTTTGCTGTTGTGACTTTAAAATGTGCTTCCACTGTGACTGGCTGATTAATGCTTATTTTCAAGGATTCTGAGTTTATTTTGCATCCTATTTCCATCTTGCCTTCAAACACTTAGTGAGACTGCAAAACCGGTCATAAAGGCAGAGGCTGACCCTGTGAATTTTATGGTCTGTCGCATACTTGCTGGTCGCAGTAGCAGCAGTATTCTTATACAGTTCTTAAATTTTACCCACGAAAGCAACTTTCCTAAGTAAAACACTTCTCTTATGGTCAGGATATAGTAAGACCAGCTCATATGTGCATGAGATAATTTCACTGCTAGGAAGCCCTCAGTGGCTGAAGCGAAGCTTCCAGCGTCCAGATGCTGACCATTTAAGCCTCTCCCGATCTGCGCTTCATTGCTTAAATAAATATAATAACTAAAACAGCCAAGCGTGTGAATAATACTCTCTGAGAAAGAATAGTAGCTCAACACAGGATCTAGACAGTTTCCATTCTATGGAGAGAACGGCCAGAAGGCACTGCTTGAAAGAAATCCAGGGTAAGAAACAACAGAGTGTGAACAAAGGACAAGTGCTGAAGTACCTAATGGCAGCTGGCAGGCTGGATCGTTTTCCTTCGGTCTCTTGATGCCTAGAAAGGGAAAGAAAATAAGGACTGTCAGAAACGAGCTGTAGTGTATGAAGAACCGCAGAGTGACTGGGTGGTGTCTGTGACAGCGATGCGTATCTAGGACGTGTTTATTTCTAGCTTGCCTGCCTCATGTTTGGAAATAGACGAGCTATTTGGTCACAGTCCTGCAGTAGAGCATTCTTGGTAAGGTGGAATAACTTAGTATTTTGAAGTTGTTTTATTTTAGTCTTTGTTATTACTAGTAGTTTATAACAGTTTATTAATTAGTTTCAAGGTGTGTTTATCTGTAGAGTGACAGACACACTATTTCTAAACCATGTGGTTACTGAACAGAGCCGTCCTTAGTTTTCTGGCCTTAGCTTGAAATGTGCTTTCATGTTGGCAGAGGGAAATTTTTTGGACTGTGTTCAAGGTCCCAAGATTTTACCATATCTGGATGTCCAGTTGGCTGTTTGTTCCCCTTTGGCTTTCATTTTTCAACAACGCTGCAGAGAAAGCACTTACTGGCAGCGATGCCGAAGGAAACAGCAACTTTTGAGTGACAGATGCGGAGTCTTGTCCGCAACCGTGCTCAGGAACGAGCGAGTGCAACTGTTCACATCTCAAGCTCAATTCCCAGAATTTGCCTCCTCCGTTTGGAGAACGCGGCCGGTTTAACGGCTGTGCGGCTGATTAAAACTAATCGGGGCTACACAAATTCAGAGATGTAGACAGCCATCAGTTGCCAACTGAGGTAAAACAGATTGTTAGCTGGCTCTCTGTTGATGTGATTAATGACCCGAGTCAGTTGTTTTTAAGCATATCGCTGCCAAAATGTGCTAAACAATAAGAACAGGAAACTTGCGCGTCTCAAGCCCCTTTGCTACTGTGGTGTCACCAGACATAGTGGAACGGAGGCTTTGCCGTGCGTGGGCTGAGCAGTGTGCAGAAGCAAGGGATGGGATATTTAGGGACTGACTATGCCTCTGCTGCACCCAGGCCATGGGCCGCTCGAAGATGCGGGAACTGGCAGCGATCAGCGAGGAACCACCTGCTTCCTCGAGATTGCTGGGATGTATCTTAGCTCTTGCTCTCCGTCCCAACATATGTTTCCTGCTCTTGGGTTTGGGACTGAGAAGAGAGTATAGCTGTAGGAAAAGGAATTTCCGAGTTTCTCTCGGAGCATCGTGGGGCCACGTACCAAATCTGCAAGGCAGCAGGGCTTCCTTCTCCCCCTGCTGTGCCCGCAGGGAGGTAGAAGGGGAGTAGGACACCACAGAGAATGTCTCCTAGCTATGGCAGGTACTGGCAACAAGAGGCAAAGTGAAGGAGGAGATCAAGTCCGTAGGCTGGAAATCTCCCTATAATTTTGGTTGTGACTGTATTAGGAAGTTTGCACCTGCTCTGGTGCAGGTGAACTTCTGAAGCATCCCAGTCTTCCCACAAAAGCTAAGGCTGTCTGAGTGTTTACTAAACACAACAGTATCTAGTCATTTCTAAGGCTATTACAAGTCTAAATCTGAGGAAGTTTGAAGTGCTTTTCATGTCTCTATTAAACATAAGAAAAGAATAAATTATTCTTAAGTAAACAATGATAAAAACAAATGTGCCTGCTTATAAGCCAGAACCAATTAAGTAATGAAAGAACTGGTCAGCCTGTTAGTTGAAGTACTTGCTTCTCCATTCCTTTGTTTTAGGCTTTAAGTTAATATTTTCCTCTATTAAGCTTTATGAGCCTTACTGGTGCGTGCACAGATGTTTTTATAGAAATTGGCGGTTTAGATTGTTAGTTTACTCATCTCGGATTCACACTGCTTAAATCGATGAACCTTTCCTGGTGTCCTTGTAGGAACCGAGAGGAACTAGGCAATAAAGCAAATTGCTGTGCAGGATCAGGTGGAGAAGATTTCCCCTGCCACGACTCCAGACACATGTACTTGCAATTCTCCTGGTAGATGTTTTACAGCTGTGTAAATACTCAATTATTATGTGCTGCTTCTTAGCTGGCTTGCTTTCTTCATTTCTAAAACTATAATACTGATCTTAATTCTGTGTATAATGTTTCCCCTACCAGCTCAAACAACTCTTTCCCTTGAGTTTGTGTTCTTAATTGCAGCTTTAGATCAACTCTCTCCTTTTTTTATGTAACATTTCTTTCCTTTTGATCTGGAGACCTACTTCAAACATGTTGTAATTGAGCACGCATCTGGCACATCCTAAACATTTACTCTTTAAAAACTGCTGTTAAGCTGAAATTGCCCCCTGTTCTTAATTCAGGGAGCCAGGAAGGTCTAAAGAAAAGAAGCTCACAAACCGCCAATTTTGTTTTTACTGTTATTTTGGGTGCTAGAATCTTCTTAAGCCAGCTGATTTTACTTCACTTGGTATAAGCGCTGCTAACATCTATCAGACTCCAGGGGGCAGTTGTCAAAGCACTGAGAATAATCCAGCAATCCATCCATTTGATGGCTTATTTTTGAATGTGGCTGTCACGGGAAAAATGGGAGAACGTGCAGACTGCTGTGACGTACCTACCCATGTGGTGCTGTGCCCCGCTCCTTGGTGACACCTGAGCATGTCACAACAAGGGGGTATTGGTCACAGTAAGGGCAGGCCTGGTTCCGTTCCGCTGTGCGCTGTGGATCAGGGCGTGAGCTGTGTCTGGCGTGTTCGGGAGTGCACGAGGTAGTTGGGTGCCTTGGAGCCTCTAGATCATCTCCAAGAACAAGCCCGAGTGTCGCTAAAACATGGGATAAGTTCCGGTGTGGCTGGGGACTGGCAGAATTGTGTGTTATAAGGTTCTGTAAAAATGCATATGTACGCATGGCATATTAGTTGTGAAGAGGTGTTGCTCCTACAGCCCTACTGGGAGACCTCTCCACCTGCAGTGTAATGCTGGCCACAGACCTTCTGTGTGAACGGGGCAGAATGGAAACAGAAGGGAAGGTATTTGACTGAAATGTAAAACAATTTGGGTAAAAAAGCAAGCCATGCTTTTGGAGCCTTGGAGATTACTTCAGTACTTGTTCTGGATTCATCTTCACCAGTTCTTTCTCTGTCAGCAGGAATTAGCAAATACAGTATTGACTAGCACAGTACACTTAAGATAGCGTGTGTCGAATCATCCTTTCAGCTTTCCTTAACTGTCTTGTTTTTACTCTGAACCGGTAGCTAATGATTTAACCCCTATCAATTGGCTTCCCTGAATAAGTTTGCGTGGAAGGCTGTGGAAGATGCTGGAGGTCTTTATAGCTGGAAGTATGGCTTGTGTTAGTAGATATGGAGCATGCGCTCTGCTGAGTAAGAAGTTGCTCTGCCTTAAAGAAAAACCAAAAGGGACCTCAAACCTGCCCCCTGCGCAGGTTTGACAGCCAGTTGGATGTCACTAAGTGCTTCCTAGAAAAGGGAGGGAGGGTTTTCGTAGTCCTTTGACATAACTCACTACGAAATATTGCAGCAAAAATAGTCTGTTTCCTCTGAAGCTGGATGACTTTTTTCCATAGAGGAACTCACTCTAATATTTAGGGATTTCTTCACAGTAGCGAGTAGAATTGTGTCATTTTGATAAAGCGAAATTTCATTTAATTGGATGAATACTTCTTAAAACTATAGCCTTCTTAAAGAGTTTTTGAACAAATGGACACATGGGACAACTAATACAAGTTAATTTCTAAAGTGGCTTGTCCTACTGCATCAAAACTCTGCATGGATGCTTCTCTTCAGCATTAAAGTGGCTTAATTCAATTTAGTTTACTTCACTTCCAAACTTAAGTAATAAAATCATATTAAAGTCACTTTAATTCTGAAGGAAAGCATCCACATAGAGTTTAACTAATCTTCGTTAGGTCATACGTTGAACTGCCAGTTGACTTCTCTGAGCATCCCTGTGAAGCTGTGTCCTGAGAGCCAGAGTCCTCATCTAAGAGCTTCCATTGACCTCAGCAACAGTTTTATTCTAGGGGGAGGTGGTAGTCTGTGGCCCAACTGTGTAATGTTAGTGTGACTAAAATGCAGATGTAATTTCTACCCTGTAGATACGCTTGGTACACCCCAATTTGGGTTAATACTGAGTTAACGAAGCTCTAAGAAAGTGTTTCCGAGCGGTTTGTTTTAATAGTTTGTTTCATCTTTATGCACATTGACTATTGCAGCCTTTGGAAATAAAAATAGATGCTAGTATTTGAGGTTGATGTAGGTTTCTGTGGCAGGTGAGATGTATCGTCGGCATGTATTAGTGGTTTGAGTGGCAGTGCTCCAAGGGTGGTTGCAGTAAAGCAGCTGTAACCCATTTCTCTGCTTGATCTGTAGCTTTTAACCAACTATGTGCAGACTCGAGGCAGGTGCTTACTCTTTCTTTGAGCAACGCTATCTAAAAAAGAGGAACTCAGGTGTGTGGCTCCGGGTCACTGGAACCACTGCGCTGCTCTCAGACCTGGTCTGGCATCGCTCTGTCTTGGTGTGTCGCGGTCCTGTGAGCGGGTGCCACGCTGGCTGTGTGCCCTTCGAGAGGGATGGAGCATGCCAAAGCTGCTTGACGTGTCACGAGGTGCCGGGGGCTCCATGTGGAGCCCCGGGGGTTTGTGGCCACTGCCTGGGTAATGTGGGCACAGCTACTCTGCTGTGGAGGGGTTGAGCCTCGATCTGTGCGGGCATCAGTTCCTTGGCCAGAGATCGCTCCTGATAACAGTGCTTTTAGGAGCGTATATGCAGCCGTGAGGGGTGTGCAGGAAGGATTCTTTTACCTCTTGACTGCACAGTGTATTTCAGAAAGCATCGACTGATGTCTTGGCATCCGGGAAGCAAGGGAAAGTTGAAAGGGTGAGATGCATGCACTTAATTAGTGCGTTCACAAATGCCTTCTGTTGGCAGGTAATTATGTGACCCAAGGTAAGAAGATTTTTAAGCCTCACAGTGGTGAGGTCCCAGGAATACGTTGTGGAGGACAGGCACAAGCTTGTTTGAGAAGTTGTGTGCAAGCGCTTTATTTCTTTTCATGTTTTTACCAAAAGGCTGAAGCTAGTGCTTAACAAAGTTAAAAGACTTGCATTGACTTCAGTGGTATTTTTGAAGTAGGCCTCAATCCTCAAAAAAATCCTTATGGTTTGATATATACCTTTTGGGATGCTCCAGAAAGAAATAGCTTGAGAATATCTTGGCAGGTAAAAATGATCCAAGTATGTGAATGAAGCCTCCAAGGCACCCTGCTCTTGTGGAGCTCGCATTGTGTTGGCAGGGGAGATCAAAGGAGATAGGTGCCACGCTGCGCGCACCCTGATCCCACCCGTTTCTGACAGTTGCTTTAGTCAGTCTGCTGACGGGCCTGGGCCTTGCTTGGTTTTGGGTTTGCATCTTCATGTTCTGCAGTGCACCACTGTAAGGCAAAGCAGTGTGCAACTGGTTGTCCCAGGAGGGGTAGCTCATTTATCTGATTTATTTATTTATTTATTGGGTGCTGTGTTCAACTGCAAGTTTCATCATCTTGCTGCTGGGCAGGACCTGAGCGCGTCCTCTCCTGTTTGCTAGGACACCGCCTGGGTCACTCCATCTTTCAGGTCTCAACAAACCAGCTTTTCCAACATCTTCCCCTACAGATGGGCTTAGGCTGAGCTGCTTTGAAGGAAATAGTGCAGTCTGGACAGATGTGGGGAGTTACTTGCAATACTGAGATCCTGTCCCAGAGACCAGCCGGTGACTCCAGTGTGCCGCAACATTTTCCCAGGCTGGAGGCGCAATTATAGCAACTGCTCTCTGACCTGAGAGGAGAATTTACAGCCTATTAATATTTTCTAATTGCAGCCATCAGAAATCTCAGCCCCATCCATAGGTGACATAGTGGCCTTGAAATCCTGAGGTGGGTCAGAAGCTGTGCTGCATAACATTTCCCCTGAAATTGCAGAGCTGCCTGGAAGACTTACTGGGCAGGTGGGACAGGGTGCACGGCGTTAGCATCTCCACCTGACTTGGCTCACCCTCGCAGCTGGCTATGGCTTGTAAAAGACCTTGCTCTCTTAATAGGATGCTTACCCATTGTTCTGGCATGTTCTGGTGGCCAAGCCAGACTGGATTGAGCACAGCCCTGTCTGGCAGCTGCTCTGCTGACAGTTCTTGTCATCTCTGAGGAGAACATCCTTTCCTGGTCGTGGTGGGGCTCCTCCCTGCATCACCCCATCTGCTCGTCCCACTCTCACCCACCAATATGATCAGATTTGGGATTTTTCTGTTTGCTTGCTTAAAAAAAAATGTTCTGGAATTGTTGGAGGGAAATTTTAAATGTTTTATTGTGTTTCTTGGAGGTGGCAAGTTGTTTCAAGACGCGGACGATCTGACAATAGGGATTTTTTGAGGCTGATATAAGTCCCCCTGTCTCTCCACATTCAGCTTTCTATGTGTTGGTGCTTGTTTTGTTTGAAAAGCATTCTGTTTTGTTCCCCCAGGTTGTCGACAGCGCCATTGGCAAGATTAGATTCTGGTGTAAAACACATCGCCATGAGCGTAAACATGCATGATACTGTTATTTTGACTTGTAGGAAGGTTGAGTCTCCCAACAAAGTTGGAAAAGGGAAGGATGTTTTGCAAGTGATTCATCATTTATTGAGATAATACATTTTCTCTTCTTCACATTCCTCCTATGCTCCACAGTGAATGAATGTCAGGCATTCCTCTTGACAGAAGAGTACTCCTCCTAAAATAAAATGTATAGAGCTAAAATTGTACGCCCCTAAAATTGCACTCCGACCGTACAGAGAAGTTAGGTCTGGTGGCTGAATCCCTGAGCAAACCAAACAGGTAGTTTTATTTCCACTTCTGCTAGAGATCTTCAGTGTCACCTTGACCAATTCACTTTATCCGTGGCCTTTTTCCCAAGAGGGGAGCGAAGGCAACATTTCCTTTTCCTTCTGTAGTTCCTGCTGTAATTTGTAAGCACCTTGGGGCAGTGCTTGCCCCGTACCCTGGCCAAGTGTGCGCTCATTGTTTGGGTCACACAGCAACAGCATGTAGGAGATGCACGCGGGGTGCTTTTAGCACCCTGTCGTGATGCAAGCCCTGATAGAAGCATTACTTTACCAGCATAAACATGTTCTGTTTCGTTTTCCTTGGTATAGCTCTTTGTATTCCGTAGAGTTGGTTGAAGCTAAACCATAAATAGTTATGATAAGTCTGTCTACAGTGAGCAATTTCCTGACCAAAGTGTTATGACAGAGTTTATTAAATACAGATTTCATCCTAGTGTGTACACAAAGCCAAATGCAATTAAGCTATGTCACGGGCGAAGCCTAATTATAACAACAGGTAAAATCCTGCAATCGGTCTTGCCTTTAGAATTGCACAGCCATGCTGAGCGACAAGTAATCCAGTACTTTGCTCCAGCTGAGGTATTTACCCTGTTGCCTTCTGTTCTCCACGAGAAACTTATTAAGGTAGATGTGCTTTGCAGTGTACGGCCAGAATTGATGGAAGCAGGAGGTATCCCGTGGCATGAAACGCAGAGCTGCAGGTTCCCCTGGGAGCGTCCCGCTGGCAGCGCGCTCTCCCCTCCCTGCCACAGAGCAGTCCAGCTCGGTGACCTTTGGTTTTGCACAGACAGGAGTTTAATCGCATATAGACGGGACCCAGCTGGTTGGATCTTTAAATAGTTGCGAGTGCTTGACTGGAAATAGTGCGGTTCAAAAAGGAAAAGTTTCTCGTCAGTTCAGGCTTCTCTGCCTGCTGCAACGCCAGCTGTGCCGGGATTGAGCGCGTTCCTCAGGCAGCATTTCCGAGCTGCAGCCCCAGTTCTGTGGGACGGAGCAGAAGTGGCCTCCCTTCACAGAAACCGTGATCACCTTGGAAGTGAATCCAGGCACAGCAACCTCTGCAGGTCTGCAGCACGCAGACGGCTCATGTGCTGGTACCAAGCATGAATTCACCAGTTGTTCAGTGTCCTGTAACACAAGACACTTGTTAAGAGGCAAGCAATATGATGTTTCACTTGGAGCCTACACACATTTTATTTACCAGTGCTTACGTGGGAGGGTAGGGTGCCATCGTCGGCTCCCCGTGGCTGCAGAGCGAAGCTGGAACAGTTCTGTGGGCTGCCTCGGGGTCCCTCCTCCTTTCTGTGGGGATGCAGACAGAAGAGCTGGGTCCGAGCTATTTTAAATGCTTTGATTTTGCTTTGTTTCGCTGTGTCCAACCCGGATTGAGAGCAAGTGTTTGCTGGCAGTGGGAGGCTGTTAGTTCTGCTGGAAGCACCTAAGTTTTCACAGGGCTACCGTGCTTTTTGGACTGGAATGTCTTTTCAGCGCTGGATTTACTTGCAGCTTATAATGAATGATACATTGAGGTAGGGATTCTGGTGTATCATATAAAATATTAGCCTTCATTCCCATTGCTCACCTTACCAAAGCCTCTGGTTTTAGCTGTGAATGTTACGCTGTGCTTATCTCCAGCATTCAGCTCACCCGAGTGATTCTGTGCTCCCGTTTCTAAAACTGGACTTCGTTGACATACTGGGGAGTTCCTCCATTTGCTGCACGGTTAGCTGAACAAATACACAAAACTCCCCTTTCACTGAGAATATTCTCTTTGGAAGAAAAGACAGGATGAGATCTAGAAATTGTTTTTATCAAGCCACAAAACACTATCTATCTATTCATGAAAAAATGAACAGAAAGCAGATGATGAAGTCCTGGCTATGTGACAAACCCTCCCTTAGAATGAAGGTAGCGCCTGTAGCATCTGTGTTGTGCAGAGCTGGAGAGCTAAATGCCCTGGGGCTCTTTGTCAGTCTCCCAGAATCTGTGGTGTTTGGAGGGGCTGGGCTAACCCCTTCTGCAGGAACCGGTGCCCGACCTGGTGGCTGGGAGGAGATGCTGCGAGCTGCCTCTCCGATCCCCCCGCCCTCGTTACCGCAATTTCTCCTGTACTGAAAGCACCTCCCCACTGTGATGCTGTCTGCAAACCCAGTTTGTCTCACGAATATGCATAAGCAGTTTCTTTTAAAGTCCTTACAATTAATAGTTGGAAGTGGCTAAGTCAGCTCGTTAGACCCCGGTTCTTTGTTGCACTAAGTCCACTGGCTGGAAATCCTGATGGTGGTGATGAGAGGAAGGAGCAGACGGCAGCGTGCAGTGTAGGCGCTGTATTTTAATGCCAGGGTGTTGCACTAGGAAGACCAAAGGAATATGTTTGTTTTTTACGCGCTGGTGTTTGAGTTGTCTTTTTTCTGTGTTGACAAGTTTCCTGTGGGACGACTTCTTCAACGGGAATCCTAAAATGAGAATTATAATATTTAATGGTCTTTAAAAATATTTATTTGCTCTTGACTTTATGACCCATTAATTTACAGCTGGTTCATGATGATGCATATTTTCAGATTTTTTTAATAAGATTCTGTTGCCATCATGCTCAGGATTACTCAGGTTGCTTACAGATTGCACTTCCTTTCTCTTATACCCTGTAAAGGTATTAATAAGGTCATCAGAAATACTTATTTTTAACAAGTTCATACTTTAACACATCTTAATTTTCCGACTCTGATGTCTTGGCAGTTAATGTTAGACGTCTAATAGGTTTCTTCTAATTCTCTTAACCTTACTACTTGTAGTTTTGAAGTCCAAAAAATAAATCCATCCTGTATTTGTTTGATAAACCAGAAGATAATTAGCTGGTTTCTGATGTTTAGTTTTATGTAGTAATTTTGAGACACAGAATGTCTGTTTTGTGGGAGAACTTTCCTTGTGAGAGGGCAATGTTACTGACTTGGGTGTATTTTAATTCAGTAAACTGGAGGGAGTGAGCATCCTTAGGTTGAGAGAGCAAGCTGTAACTACACACGAATTTTGAAGACGTGCTAGTACAGAAGCCTTTCTAACTTCATTCATTCTGGCCATTTCCTTTAGGAAGAAAACTTCAAAGGCACAAATAGCTATTTTCTAGTGAGAGTAGGCTGTTTAATTGTCCCTTTGTGCCTTTGAAATCCCAGCTATGTTTTATGAAACACAGGGACTGCAATTGATTTGTGTAGTCTCTTATCATTCAGTAGCAAAGATAAATTATTAAATGTTCTTAAAGCACAATGTTACAATAGAAAATTGTTATTTAATATCAAGATAAATCAGGGAACACAGGGACTAATTTGGAGGATGGAAAAACAATCACATTTTAGAAAGGCTTTGTTTGTGGCACAAATCTTCATGTCAAAGACGACAGCAGCTAAATGATGTAGAATCTCATGCAATTAATTTGTTTGGGGGGGAGTTGATGCTACTTTGTGACTAGGGTAAATCCTTTGAATCTAAGATGCTTTGAACATTTCTCTGTCTCCTAAGCAGTGCTTTCTGCTTTGTGAATTCAGGTCTGCCCAATTGTGTGGGGCAGCTAGGTTGCTGCTGCTTGTGATGAAAAGAAGCAGAAATGAAAATCAGGGCAGGGTCTTTGCCTGAATGAGGCCTGGTGGTTTGGTTCAATTCGGCTGTCATGAGCTTAGTGACTGCAGCGTCCTGATTCAGGAAAGCTTTCCAATTTCAGCGCATAGCAGCAGAAGTGAAGTTACATTATGCACGTAACCTGTTCTGGGGGAGGGACGGACGTTAGTGCCTCCATACATGCTGCCGGCGGTGTAGCTGGGAATTAGTGAAAGCCAATTTGATTAAATGGGTCTGGATAGCAAGATGACTGCGTGTCGCAACTAATTACTTGGGTACATCTAGCCGGTTCTGCTCATGGCTAAATGACAGTTTGGAAAGAACAAGTTAATTTCACACGGCGTTCCTTAGCGGGAACAGGGGCTGGGTGGTTGCTTCGTAAACCATTTCCTCGGTTTATTTTCAGGGAGCTTTCAGTGTGCTAGGAGATGATCAAATGATGCTTTGTAGCTGTTAAGTGTGATGCAGGCTGAGTCCTCGTGGATGCCAAGGAGTGCCTAAACGCATGATAAACGCGCTGATCTTCCACGGATACTCTGAGTGCAGCCAGACTGCAAGACTACCACCAGGTTGGAGGGAAGCTAAATTATAACAACGTGAAACTGGATAACGTGGATGCAAAGGGGAAGAGCGCAGCTTATGTTGGAATCAGTAGCAAAATGCCCACAAGCTCTGGCAGGGCAAGCTTTTGTTTGCAGTACTACAGGTATGCCTTGATACAACCAAGCTGTGTGCTGGGACTGCAGTGCTCTTACCTTAATTTGTGGCCATGTGGAGCTGCTCAGTTTTAAAGCACAGTGAAAGTAACCAGAAATACATCATCAACGTGAATGTCATGTCTGAATCAACGTAATGAAAGCAAGTCTTGCACAGCTGTGGTTGTTGTGGGTCCCATTTCATCCTCACACGCTGCCCTAGCATGTGCACACACACAGACCCTAGCACAGACAGCAACCCGTGCTGGCTGCTGAGATGAAATCAATGCTGTGGATCACCTGAGGAATATTGCTGTTTAAATGACATCTAGAAGGTTCCTGATTTAGCTTAATATTGTCATAGTACTAGACTCTACGCAGAGTACTTCTCTCAGGATCTTAAAATGCTTCAAAATAAACCTTGCATTACACTAATGCGTTGCTACATGCTGACTTAAGAACAAAAAGTTGCTGCTATAATACATCAGTCTGCTGTGTGCTTCGTTCTGGAGATTATCCTGTTTTACGTTGCAGACTTGATCACCTGCATTACTCTAAAGACAGCTGGAGATCCCTTTATTGTCAAGGCTTTTGCAATTTCTGTTTCACCCTTTAAAAAAAAAAAAAAAAGGTGGTGGTGGGGGAACAGCCTGTGTGCCAGGTAGGTCAGTGTAGCCTTGCTCCCTGCAGTGCCACAGAGTCAATGAGGCGGTGGTTCAGGTACAGCAGAACTGTAGAATAATGAATGTTTGAACTGTTTTGCTCCAAATCAGCCGTTTAAGAGTTCTGCCTCTTGAACCGACTCCAGTCCTAGCCCAGGCATAGTGTGCAATGGAGATGTGTGTGTATTCAGGTGTGCACACACGCTCAGGCACACGCCTACACGCACACATTGTGTACCAGATTAAAAGTGCTGTGCTAGCGTATGCCCTGTCACGAGCCCCCGGCAGTAACTGCATATGTCAGTTTTGACCTGTGCCGGCTAATTCTTGTGGAATTCAGGGTTTCTGAATGGGATCATCCGTGCTGTTAGAGAGGCACTGTGTGGTTACTCCGCTCTTAAGTAGAACTGGTAGGGCATGTCTCCAAATGGTCGAGGTGGTAATTTTCTTTTTTTCTGCTTAAGAGATTGCTTAGTTCATCAAATAGGCAGCTTTTAGAAAACTTATATTTTCAAAAGCAATGTTAGGAGCATACACTGGAAAGCATGGAACTGCTCCTTTTTTGGGCCACCAAAGTGAAAACATTTCCTTTTTCAGCAAGAAAGTTTTTTTTTTTTTTAATTATTATCATTTTTTTTTAATAGAAGTTGGACAATGTGCTGTCTTTCATCAGAATTTCTTGTGGGAAAAATTCTTGCTAACTGGGGGAAGAGAGCTCCTGGGGTTGCAGCTTCCCTTCCATTACATGCGCCCTGATGAGAGACGTAAGCACCTTGTGGCCTGCTGAACAGATGCTGTGTCCTTCTTCGTGTGCTAGGGCAGTGCAGCAGCTGGAAAAGGCCAGCGTGGCCCCTTCACCAGGTGTGCTGGTTTGGCTGAGTTGGGAAAAGGCATTACCTCTCCTGCAGCCTTCCATCCCCTCCAGTACAGCATCACCGTGCCTGCGGTGCTGGGGCGTGCGTGGCTCTGCTTTAAGCTAGGTGAGCAAGGGTGGTGCTTCATTACCAGGTGACCTTGCCTGATTTAATGAAGCAACGTGTCTCTGGGAGGTTTTTGCAAGGCACTGACTGGGTGCTACCTACCCGTGGCAGGAAGGTACCTTCCTTGGCAGGGAAGACAAAGCGTGTAGGTGTGAAGCTGCCAGCACTCCAGGCAGTAGATGACTTGGGAAGTGACATGCTGATTATGTGGGTGGTGGAGATACGTCTGCAGTGTGATTTGGCTATGTAAAGAATGACTACATTTAAAAGCTACAGAAAAAAAAAGTTGTGGGTTGTTTTTTGGGTGTTTTTTTCCTCCTTTTTTTTTTTTTTTTTAAAAAAAAATGGTTTTAATCTTTAGCTCTTTCTGATCTGAAATATCCCTTTTTTCTTTCTCTTGTTCTTTAAAAAGAACAAGGGGGAGAAATGGTAATTGACCACAAAATGACTGTTTCCATCCAGAAAAATCTGTTGTGTCTGTGCTGTGACTTCCTATTTACTTACTTAAGAAGAACAAATATGGGAAATCACTATGGAAAAGGCAAAATGTTGATGATTTTTATTGGGTTATTATTGGATGTTGTTGTTGATGACAAATATTTAAAAATGAGAAACAACTGATTAAAAATGCACGACAAGTTTCATGCTCTAGTTTTTGTTTTACTTGAACAGGCCTTTTGTACAGGAGGTGCTCCTACCCGGAGTTTGTTGGGGGCTGCTGAAGGGGGGTAGGCTTGTAAGGAGAAGCCTGGGGGAAATTTCCTGAAGAAGTTTGGGTTTTGCAAACTCGTGTTGCTGACAAGATAGTTACCTGCTATTAGGCTTGTGTTGTGTTGATGTATTCTGCGTATACAAGCACTCAGAGCTCAACATCTTCATTCTTCTATGTGCTGCCTATAAATCTCGGTGTTAACAGAATGGTAGGGCGTCTTTGATTAATGGTGTAGGGTGAGGGCTTTTTCTCAGCCCCCTCCGAGTCTTTGCTGCTACCAGGAGGGAAGGAGAAGGTGAGCCTGAGGAGTATGCCCAGATCTGTGGGGCTGGAAATTGATTTTCTGCTTCTGTTGGCTTGCAGGAAGGATATTGCTATTCTTCATTTTGCACAGTATCAACTACCATAAACTCATTTTATTGCGCTGTTCATTTATGGTTGACAAGAACAGTCTTGTGTCTGCACCTGGGAGCTGCTGCAGTAGGTTCAGGGCGATGTGCTGGGCAAGTCCTGCTGCTTCCAAAGGACGGAGTGGAGCTCCCAGACCAGGTGAACTGTATTCCTCATCTCTTTGGGCAGAGTCCCAGGTTTCAATTATTTATCAGCTCTGTTTAATGAAACTAACTAAAGTTACAGAGAATACGGATCAAAATGCAGATTGGGGTTTATTGGTGGTTTTTTGGGGAAAGTAGTCCTAAAGGGATGGACAGAGGTGGAGAGGGAGGAAAACAGCGATGGCTGTGATGATGCTGGGAACTCCTGTTGAATATATTGTCATGAGGTGCTGTGTGGTTGGTTTCTTCTCCATTCCTCCATGCGCTTTACATTAATCTTTCTGTTCAAAAGTAGAAACAGAGACTGAGATAACTGGAGTGACAATAAGGATCTTGCTTTCAGCGAGTGCTCATGAAGAAATCAGTTTTTAAGGTGACTTTAAAACTGCAGGGTTTCAGGGATTGCAGTAGTTCTGTCTATTCCCCTTTTTTTCTTTAGCGTACGTTATAAGTTATGGCTGCTTACTGGCTTTTTAGTTTTCTTTTTCTCTTTTAAATGCGCTTAGATTTCTTTTGTTTTGTTTTTAAAGAAGTATAAGGGAGTATATGCAGCAAAATTGTCTCAAGTGTTTGGAGCTTTTAATAACATGCTTCATCCCACGGACAAGAACATGTCTTTAAGTTCTTGAGTTCAAGTTTTGTCTGGGCATGAGACCAAGGACTGCAAATTTACATCCAAATTTTATATGTGATCCTATGTTAAACACATCCAGATGGTAGGTGATATTCTAATGTGAACAGCCTGCTTCTCCTCCCTCTGCTGCCTTGCAAGAAGTTGCTGACAAGTCTTTCTGACAGTCTTTTTTGAGTAAATGAAATCAAGTATACTGAAGGTCTTTTATAGCAACAACCCCTGAGAAAGGTTAGACTTTGCAGTGTTCCCGCAGAACATTTTTTTCCTACATCGCTGTGATTTTGGTTCATCCTGGATACAAACTCTCATCTAAATTATGCAGCTGAGGTGATGATATTCTAGTTCATTGGAAGCATGTGGAAATTAAACATTCTTCTTTTACGACCAGAGTATAAAAGAAACTGAGTCTGTCTTTGTCAAAGATAATTTTGTTTGTTTTCATCTGATTGCCCTGATCTTACTGCACTTGAGCTCTTTAACTCCTTATGTCCCCGAAGTTAACGTGGCACTAAGTTGGCTGTTGTACTTACTGCGGTCTATTTTTCAGGTGTCTGTTAAGGAGATGGATTTAAATCACCATGATCATTGATACCTAGCAATTCACAAGCGAATGCTCTCCTTGGTAATGCAGGCTTCTTGGCTTGACTTGGTTTATTCACCAGGTGGGTGGGTCAGCTCCTGTCCCAGCTCCCTCGTGCCATGCAGTCGTGAAGCCGCATCTGTCTTTAGTTGTCCTTAGGTGTGGTTCTGGATGCGGCTTATTTTCAAATGGCGGTTTGCGTATGTGTGCTGTGAGACCGCAGAAAAGCTCCGTATTTGTCGCCTGCAGAAGTATGTGCAGCCATGTGGAAGCAGTCCCTTCCAGACGCTGATCAGCTGGGTAGCCAGGGTACAACTTTTATTTGAAAGAAGTATGTGGTAACATGAATCTACAGAACTATTTGAGAAGAGATGCTCCGAAGGAAAACATGAACTGTTTCCTGATGTGTAATGGTTGGTTGGTTGCGTAGGAAAAGAGTTCTCCAGGAGTGTTACCAGTCGCTTCACAGAAATGTAGCTATTGTCTAAAATTATTCATTTTAGAATGGCACTTGCATACGGTGGGCTTTTACTTCAACTTTGCAAGTGGTTATGCCCCAAAGCCTGAAAATGATGTTCACTGCTGTCAGATCTGCAAAAGCCTCTACCAAGGGAAAGGTTTCCATCCACCCAGAGAAACAAGCTGCTGGCAGGACAGGTGCAGAGCTCAGAAGCTCCTCCGAATTTACACCGCATCGGCAGGACGCCCTGGCTGTTTCAGGTGTGCAGCAGCTCCTCAGCACCTGCAGGACCTGAAGTTCCACAGGCAGGGGGTAAAACGTGCTCTTTGAACCCAAGCACGGGGTTGTTCACACACACGCAAACGACTTCTAACTTGAACAGCGTGTTCTGCGTACATAAATAAACATGGCCCTGTAGGGTAATATTCTCAATCTGTTGTGCAGGACTGTAAATGTCTTGTATCAGCAGTAATTAGAGACATGCATCGTGCCAGTTCCAGGTTTCAGCATTGCCAGCTGTCACCTTCACAGCCCAAGCACGGTCTGTACCGAGACCAGCTCCTGGTGGGCTCTGAAGGTTTGCTGAGAGCACGACGCCAGCTCCAAAGAGTTAAAATGCTGTATATTTTCTGGAGACAGGACACGTGCAACTCTTGCTGTCAAAGTGGAACTATAACGCGTTGACACCAGTGTGTCATTTCTCTGACAGAGGGATCTGTACCAAAGGAATAAGGGTTTATTCATTCCTGTCCTCTCGGGGTGACATAGCTCAGCCTGTCAATTAATAGTGACTTTTCAGTTTGGAACTAATTCATACTGATTTAATTCAAACCTGAGCCTGCAGTTAGCTCGTCAAGCTCAAAACCATGCTAGAACTCCAGAAAGTTAGGCTTTTATGATGGGAAGTAGAGAAATCGAACGTATAATACACAATGACTTGTGTAATAATTCAGGGGGCACCTCACCGCTTGCAGTGTGCGGAGCCGTCTGCGGTGGCTTTTCAGGAGCTCAAAAGGTAGCTGCCCTTCTGCTGCTGCTCCCTGCAAGCTTTCCAAGCTAATTCACACCACTGCAAGAATTGGTTTGATTCTCTTTCCATTAACTTCAGGCCATCTGTACTGCAGCTTTTGTGTCACTCGGTTTGCCTCCTGGAGCAAAGATAGAGTTAAATTCAGTGGGGTCAGAACCACGCAGGCAGGGAAGCAGGCTGCGTGCACAGCGTGGGGCTGGCCGGCTGGGATTTGCCCATGTGGTGGCAGGAGAGGGTGGGTCGGGGAAGGCCAGAAAAAAAAAAAACATACACTTAAAAAAAAAAAAAAAAAAGATCTAAAATAGCATTATCTGCTCATTCTTCTCTTGTATCTGTCTTTGCTCTGTCTCCTGCTGTGAAAGATTTACTGGTTTGCCGTGCGCGAATGTCAAAGTAAAATTCCTGTAAACCTTTATTAACTGGAAGGAAGTCTGTTGGACTGGAAATTAGAAGACTTGGCCTTGGTTTCCAGACTAGATACAGACTTCCTAGGTAAGCGAGAAGGGTTCACGTAACCTTTCTTTGCTTCAGGCCTTGATCTCGAATGTGCCATTGTTATTCCTTCCCTTCTCTCTTCCTTCATGCCTTGCCTGAGCTGATACCTCTTTGAGACAGCCCTGGAACGGGTGTAACCAGGGTCTCATGGAGACCTTGAAATCATAACTTCTAACAAAAATCAAAGTTGCATCCAAAAAGCAGAGAAGCCAATGACTTTCTTGGAGAGTAGACTCTATTAAAAAGTTTACAGTTATTTGACTGCCAGTGAAAAAACAACTTTTCAGCTTTTTGTGAGGTGTGGGAGTACCATATGCTAAACTGGAGCTCATCATTCGAAAATGTCAGAAAGTATCTTCTAGGTTGTTTCTAGTTCGTGGGTTTTATTTGTGTTCTTGTGTTCTCCACTTAATCAGTTGGTGGCCAGTTAGCACCAATGCTCGTGTGCTGGCAAACTCCTGCCTGCATTTTGGCTGTTTGCTTAACGCTGCCTCGACGGTTAGGCGGGTCTGATAGAAAAGGCGGTGATACGAACGGAGCAAATGGAGCTTTCCGACAGTTTCTTCACTGCTTTTGCTGCTTTTGATGACAATTAAAAATACAGCATTTATTTTTGTATTCGGTAGTCACAGGAAATAATTGTTCTCAGTTATTGCTGAGAAGTGAAAAAGCTAAGGCACCAGCAGGAGCCAAACAACCTCCCGGCACTGCTGCCCTCCGAGCGGTGTCTGGCACAGGCTTTGCTGACGAAGTCTTGCTAGGCACTGCATCTACCCTCATCTTAATGCAGCAGGACTGCTGCTTGGCATCTAACACTCCAAGCAAGCGGTGAGCGGTGCAGCTGGACCATGAAGTGTTAGTTGTAGAGCCACCAGGTGATAGCGCCTTCACTGCTGCCTCACTGCTAAAACCCTGAGTGAGGGAATTTCTGGCATTACAACGCGTCCAACTAAAGAGGGATTTGGAGCAGATGCTTTTGATCTGGAAAATCTGTGACAAAAGATTTTGAGGATGGAACATTGCTAATGCGAGGCTGATGTTGGGCTTGAACAGGTCGTTGGCAGCTGTGATAGGAGGAAAGAGAAAGGCTTCAGCTGGTAGTGGGGAAAGGACCTTGCAGTGGCATCTCGCAAAGCAGCTTGCCTGGGAATACGCAGAGCAGATAAATCATGAATTTTGGTATCCTGTGGGGAGGGGCAGCATGGTGCCAAGCCTGTGCTTGGAGCAAAATTCAGATTAGTGTTAGTGTTGCGGTTTCTCAGCAAGGTGTGCGTATGTCTAATGTCTCCATGATGCTGTAAATGGCCAAATTAGGTTTTATTTTGTTAAATTAACTCAGAGCTGGCTAAGAAGGCTAACTGGCCTTCTGTGGAAGGTTAAAATGTGTACATGAGCAGTCCTGCCTGGTGTAAACCAACACACTTGTGGAGGGAAGAACTTCTCCCTCCCGTGGTGTGGAGGCTCCAGAGGAGGCTGGTGAGTAACCACTTCATGCAAACCACCAGCAGATAACAACTGGGTTTGCTGACAGCTACCCAGGCTGGATTAGCAGTGATTGCCTGCAAGCAAAGAGCTGTGACTCACTCACTGTTCATCTCCTGAGCCTTCGAATTTCCTCAGAATGTTCCTTGGAGTTAGGCTTTAAAAGAACTATTCATAATTATCTCTGGGTATCTCCTTCTTAAAGCTTTCCTAAGTCTGCAGGCACCCAGCAGCCCTGACTCTCCAGAATATTCCCATGTTTACTGGGAGGGTGTGTGTGAGGTGAGTTAAAAGGGTTTGCTCTAGCTAAATTCTTGCCTTGATACTACTCAAAGTAGTGTTTCTTTGTTGTTGTTTTGTTTCATTGTTTTTACAATGAGCATTTTCTGTAACTTTTCTGATATCCTTCTGCTGGAACTTGGAGCATTCTCCCCAGCATTAACTTTCCCTTCCAGTTTTGGCTCTGGGATGCAACGCAATCATTTTAGCTCTAAAGATTGCTAGGGGTCAAAGACAAATGATTAACCAGAATCAACGGGTGTTCCTGGCTGCCTGACTTACAAGCTGTCCCATCCTGAATTCACTGCAAAGTATTCCTGCTTCCTTTTCATCTGGGATAGCACTTCATGATCGCTGTTACCAGATGACTCCAAGGAGAGTGCTGTGAGTGGGTCCACCTCAGGAGAGGGGGGTTATGTGTGACTAATGAACCCCCTTATGCAATTGGAAGGCAAAGACTGAGCTGCTTGATTCAAGGACAGAGAGCCAGTACTGGAAACACTTGAGTTTCTCACACGATGCAAACAACCCCAATTAACAAGGATCTTCGTCAGCCAAGGCAATCCATCTGACCCTGACTTTGCACACTTACCTCCTTCTTTAGACTCCAGCAAAGCGCTTCAAAAATACTTCATGCTATGCTCAGCAAGATTGAGGAAGAGACGGCTGCCCCTAGCATTTCTTGTCCTCTTGTGTCCTTTTTCACCTGTCACAAGCAATCAGGATGTTACAGTGCTGAAGTCGGCAGTGAAGATGCTTTAAGGCCCGCGGTTCTGATCGTCCAGGAGCAGAGACTGCATAATGTGCACCCTACCAGTGCGCCGTTACTGTCACACATGGGCTGAACCGAAGGCTTTTTACAGACCCCTTGCACCTTGTGAGAGGTACCTTAACGGTTTAAGACCTGAAACATAACTTCATATGTTGTTTTTTTCCTTCCTTTTCCTTTAAATGCCTCCTTATGATTCTATCTTCACGTGGTACTTGAACTTCTGCCAAAGCATTGCTACTAATTCTGTAGAGTGTACACAACCTTGAGAGATGGCACTTCATCACATATTTGCAAGACGAGATTTTTTGTCATGGGCTACCTTAACGGGCTTGCGGTTTCCTTCAGGTTAGGGCCAGTCACTGGGTTTGCTGTATTTTTTTCCTTCTTTATTCAGTTTTTCTCGTCAGCACGTCTACATTCTTTCTATTCACAAAAGCAGCACGTTGCTTTTCAGTTTGAAAACATCGCATAATGTACGTAGTGGTGATTAAACAGGAAATATCGGAGAGGGAAGGAGGCTTGGAGAAAGCTTGGGGCGCCAAATGAACCTCTTTTTATTTCCAAATTCGTGCTTTCCAAAATATCTAGGCCTTGCATCTGTTTATCTGACACATCAGTCTGACAATAATTTATCTGACACATCAGTCCGACAATAATTTGCCTGGGTATTGTTGATGCAGATTGGTAGTGAGTCAATACCATGGTTTCTCTGCCCTGTAACTTGTTCTTAAGGAGAAGGGGTGGGAGGAAAAAAAAAAAAAAAAAAAAAGAGGGAAGAGTTTGTGAGTCTGTTTGTATGTCCCCTCATGCTCTGGATTATTTAAACATCTCAGAGAATCCCACTGTGAATCTGGAGTGTTTGAGGCTGTGCAGCTTTGGGCCTCCTCGTACCCCTCATGGTTTTCCCAGAGAGGTTTGTGCTGGCTTTTCTCAGGAGCTGGAGGGAGCTCACCTGTCCTGGGGAGCTGTCCCTTGGCCCTGCTTGCAATGGCTGTAGTCCCTTCCCTTTGGGCTGCAAAGGGCTGGAACAGTGCTTGTCCAAACTGCCTTCTTCTTTCCCTTCTGCAGGGGACGACATACTATAGCATCGCGGTTTTCCTTTTGGCAGCCTTGGAAGAGGAGGGTGAGGAAGCTGGAGACCCACCCCTGCTTCCCCAGGCAGCTGTGCACCGTTGTGGCATTTGTGTGCATGGTGCAAACTCCTGGCCGCTTTAAAAATGAGTCAGATAGCTCTGCCATCTAGTGATTTATGGTCAGAGCGATCCTCTAACATAGGAGTTGGCTGGCCATCCCTGTAGGCACATCTGGTTTGACTCGCGTTCCCCTGTCGATAGCCCAAGCCCAGACAAGCAGCTTCCCCAGCAGTTGCGCGGAGGCGCGATGAAAGGCTCCGGCTTGGCTGCGGTGCGTGGCAAGCCCCGGTGTTGGTAATGGAAGCTGACAGTCGAACATCCCACTCCGTCTGCTCCCAATTTATACCTTGAGATTTATTGTCTCTTGAAAAGATAAAGACTTTGCAAAACAGAATTACTGGTTCTGAAAGCTGCAGGGGTAGCTGCCTTCCATACTTTCAAAGCTCAAAAGCAGAAGAAAGGTGTTTTGAAATGAAAGCAATGCCTTTTTCCCTGCCCCTCACTTAGGATTTTCAACTGTTTGGCTGATTCTAGCTTCAGGAACAGGGACTAACAGGTCTCTTGTTTTTCTACAGCCTGGACACGGGAGTTTTACTCATTCATAGCAGTAATAGATGCACAAAGTATCCTGGCCAGCCCCAGAAGCTCAGCTGTTTGGGGGAAGATGCCAGGAAGATTAAATGTGCTTTGGGTCCGTCTCTTAGGATTTGGAAAGCAGGGTCCAGCGAGGCTGGACAAATTATCTCGGGAAAAGATGATGGGGCTGCAGCAGACTGGTGGGATCTCCAGCAAGCAAGGCAGCTGTGGCTGGGAAACAGCAGAGGCTGCTTCTGGCTCATGCTGGAGCTGTTTGTGGAACTTGAGGAAAATGTTCTGGGGTGGAAGTTGGCCAGAAGGCTTTGTATGCTCTTGTGAAGCTTATATAGCTGGAGGTAGCCTAGGGCTGGTTCAGCTGTGGACTTAAGTCCCCAGCTTGGAGCTGTGGCAAGTGCTGGCATTTGTAAAGCAGGTGAAGCTCCCATGTGGTAGGCTTGAAGGAGACCTGCCGAGGTACTCAGCGCTGCAGGGGAAGGGAAGGGCAGCATTAATGCCTGAGGACCATGTATGCTATACATGGAGCAGCAGTTAGGGTGGGAAGGGTTGTCTGTTTTCAAAAATGACACAAGAAACTTAATCACTAATATTCTCGTAAATACCTCGGTTCTGAGTCCTTACCTGTATGGCTGAGTTTGAAAGTTGGATTTGATGTGTCTTCATAATGAAAGGAAAAGCCCTGAAAATGAAAATCTATCAAAGCCAGAAAGAGGGAAATAAAAAGAAAAAATTGCAATGCTAAACTCTACTGCTTTTTTCCCCTCTAAAATGCAAAGAAAAAGCAAAGCCTGAAAAAGTAGCATCTGGATACAGATAGTTCAGAATAACAGCTGCGGTTTTTGCAACCTTGTGGGATAGATCATAGGCAGAGAATTGAAGACACAGGTATAAAAACCATCAGTTGCACAGAATGAAACTGAGGAATTTTGCATTTACTGCCAATGTGCAGAGCTGTTAATGCATGCACACCCATCTGAAACACCTAAAGCTCGATTCCCTTGCTGGAGGACACGGGTGCTGGGGAGAACAAACAAAACCCCAGCACACACACACACACTAGAATGACTAACCTAGAATTGCTACATGGCTGAGCAGGAAAAATATTCACAAAGGAGGACAAATGCTTGTCCAAATTCTTGAGTTGTGGAAGTGTCAGATCACTTTAGGAGAACCTGCTGTTTCTAGTAGGACAGTGTGCCTTCCAGCTCCATCGAGTTGCTTCTGTTAGGCTTAATTTGTTTATATTCCTTAATTGCCGACTGTTAAATAACTTGATCAAAAGTTTATCTGTTCTTCTTTAGGAAGCAAACAAAGATTATATATGTAATGTTTTTATCGGTAGAACAATCTCAAACATTTTTCCTCCTAGAAACCTTAGAACAAACAAAATCTGTGTTAAAAACAACTGAAAGATGTTTGTCAGCCCTGGTCATAACCGACTGATAGCTTTACCCAATCTCCTCTGCATTTCAGGAGAGACTTTGATGTATGGTTAGTAAATTTGCTTGCAAAAAAAATCTAGTTTTTCTGACAACAGATTTTGCAGAAGTAAAATATAAAGTCAGAAAAAGTTTATTCTTAGCTATGGACAGTTACTATGTGAAAATACCTTAAATTCTACTCCGACAGGGACATTTGGTACAGAACACGCTTTCTTACCATTAAGATGGTTTTACAGAAATTATGTTCTCAGACTACAAGCAATATATTGCTGCTATTTCATATTCTTCATAATATTCTTCTTGTAGGTTACAGAGATCATCCCCATGACTGCTCTCGTGCAGCAGTAACCCTGGAAGTGCACAGAGTGCTGTGCTTGTTGTGCTCAGGTGACTCGAATTTTCTATGAGCCTCTTGGGCAAATCAGCGCCCCTCATCCTTGGATCGCAGAAGATGGGAGCCTTGGGTTGATCCGCGTTGAATTCTCTTTGCTCTTGGTTTCAGGGGAGATTTGAATCAGTCCTATAGCGAGAGCAAAACAGGAAATCACTGATTCAAATAGCCAGATTTGTTGAGTAATTATTGAAATGTTGCCATCGGTCATTTAGCTGGAATTCTGTATGCTGTATAAATAGAAATGGTGAAAAGTATCCTGTTGCAGTGTTTAAATAAGCATGTTATTAGAAAATTTTAGGAGAAAGCATGAGGAATGTTGCTGAGCTGGCAACACAGCTCTGTACTTTCTATTTTGGGGGGGTGGGCGAGGCTCCTTGTTTTTCTTCCCTTTATCATGCTACTTGAAGGGTTCTGTTTTAAAGAGAAAAAGGAAAGGGGAGACCTTATTTGTAGAAAAGGAGATTTTCAAACAAACACTTGGTGAGGACTAGATTATGAAAATTCCTGAATTCTGTGGATCTCAAATCTTGAGTCTTCTAATCCCCATCTGTGCTTTGGGGTCCCCCCCCGTCCCCCCCCCCTCAGTTTCTCTTCAGATGTTCAGAACAGTTGTGCAGGGTAAGCTCTGTGGCAGGTCGTGTAGCTGAGGGGTTTGTGTGTGTCCCGCAGAAGAGCATGGTTGGTGTGCTAGAAGCCAGGGTTCACTTTCATCTGTAAAGAAAAAAAAAAATAAGAAAAATTTTTCTTTGGCTCTTTCAGTGATCCAAAAAATATTATGAAGTTCCTTTGGAACTTGACAACTAAATATCCACAATGGGATGTCGATTCTATGTGCCACATCTAATTTTGAAAATAACTCCTGAAAACAAAGCTAAGTCCCTCAGGACCTCATGCCACCTTGTAAGGGGACTGGTAAAATGGTAGTGAAATAGTTCTGCTAGGTGTTCATGGCTGATCTTGGCATGCGTGTTCATTAGTGGTTGACTAGTCGCGAAATTATCTAATGTTCCTAGCCCGTGCCTTGAAACAAGGGGTTTGTCTGCTACTAAAATATTTCCTTGTTTTTAAGCTCCCAAAGTTAGCAAGTGCTGTAGGACAACAAAACATGGGCTGCGCTGTTTTCTTTCCTTGAAGGTAGAAGGGGAGGAAAACAATAGACAGCTGTTTAGGTGACATTATATAGAAAAGTCTGAATTGACCAGCTGTAGAAAATGAGTAGAAATGGGCATTACAATTTAGAGTGAGGGTTGAAGCTGAATCCTTTCTATCTGCATGTTGCATCACTGACCTTTTGTCATCTGGCCAGAAAGGTGATAATGTGGTAGCTAATGATGAAGCAAAAAATTTGTCCTGATTTTTTTAAAATGCCATCCTGCAGTATTAATGTGAGCTGCCTTGTGAAAATCTGTCCCTTTTAACAATCCTGCTGACAGCTGTTTTCCTCAGCCCTTGATTCACGGCTCATCTGGTGACTGCCGATTGCCCTTACGGCCGCGCTGGCATTTCTGTTTCCATGGCACTGGTTTGCACATGGAGGCGGCGCTGGAGTGTGTGCCTTGCACGCTCCTCCTGAGTTAATTGTTCTCATCTGGGGCAGAGGTGTCAGGGCAGCTGCCTAAATGAAGTTTGCTGAGGATGAAGTATGAATCTGTAAACTTGACCTGCCAGTGACCGAGGACTTGCTGTGGTATCTCTAAATAAATAAATAAAAATGTAAAAGTAGTTTTGTCTCACCACAAGCTTTGGCTTGCCCTTTCCGACAGTATGGGTATTGAGCTGTAAGCGATGGGTGAAGTATTCCATTATCTTCATGATCTAGAAAATTAAACACCTGTTGTGAATGGGATCTTTTCCCCTGTTTTAGAGTCCGAAGTTTCAGTTTCAGCAATCCAGTTGATGGCACAATGCTACGAGTGCCGGCTCTGCTGCTTTGATGAGAGCAGCTGCTGTGCCGGGGGGCACATGCCGCCGGCGGGAGGGGATTAAAGCTTCCCAAATGGAGAGAGGTATTCGCTATGGATGCTTTGTACCTTAAAGTGTACCCCAAATCTTTCCTTCGATGGACAACTGCCTCACTCATTGTGAATATACACACAAATGCCTTCACTTGTACTCTCTAATTAACACACACTCAAAAAAAGAAAAGAAAAAAAGAAAAGAAAAAAAAAAAAGCATTTGGAAGGATTTCAGATTGCTCAGTCAGTAAGTCAGAAGTATTGGCTCTGCAGCAAATGAGACCTAAAGGCCGCCACTACGCATCCTCCCCAAAATGGGGAATGCATTGTCACTAGCAATTTATGCAAGGTTGAAAACATGCCTTACTGCAAAGCTTGAGGCACTTGGCACCCAGTGCACGGGACTCAGATGCTCTGGAAAGCTGTCTCTCAGTGCCTGTGCTCCCTGAGGTTCTCCATGCAGCAGTAAGCCGAGCTGCCATATGATTCCTTCCCAGGAAGGAGGAGATGAACATGGTGCTTTCCTGAACACCAGGGAGCCTGGGATAGCACTGGAGGTCAGCAGCACTCGGGAGGGTAACATACATCTCCACTGCACGGAGGACTGGGTCTGGGCCAAAAGAGAAATGGATTCTTGGCATGTGCCCATCTCGCTACCCAGCCAGCTCCCCAAGGTCACGCAGGATTGGTGTGTGCGGATGAAAGGGGCTTGGGACCAGCCTCTGCAATCTGGACTGGGATAGCTCATTGCGAAGACGTGCCCAGGCGGTTTGCCTGGCACCTCCCAGCAATTCTGGAGAAAATGGGGTGCTGACAACAAAATTGGACTGACTTTGACAATAAGACTTGTGCTTCCTTCCTGACTTGTGCTTCCTTCCTGCTTCTCCCAGCCTCATTTATTGTTTTATTTCAATTCCTCTACCAAATTAAGCAGATAAGTGCTGGCAGCAGCCTCTGTCTCTGCATCCCTGCTGTTCTCCCCCCTCAGCACCCGGGCAAAGGGGCTTTTCTTGGGATGTCTCTGGCTGGCAAAGCCTCCAGCACAACCTGTGCCTCGTGGGGCAGGTGGAACGGAGAGACAGAGATGCGCTGCCAGGGACCTCAGTGGGACCTGGAGAGGAAGTCTTGAGCATTGAAGTAAGAGTTTGCAGGTGCCAGAAAAGGGATTATTAGAAAAATCTGTCAGTAGTATTGTCTCCTCCACTCAAAAGTGCTAACTTTGAATTTTATTTTTTAAGAGGACATTTGATATGCCTTGTTCTCCTTGTGAGCTCACCCTATAGATATAGTCCACTTAATTGCAACGTGCTTAATTGAGACAGCCACTTTTACTGGGACATCTCCCAGGGAACCATCTTCACCTAATGATTATCAATGCCAATGGTTGTTGCCTAATCGGGTCAGTGCCGTAAATCCCGCTTAACAAGAATTGTGTTCAGTGAGTATCAAGTGACTAAACAGGTGTTAAAGAAGTGTGGGATGCCATGTTTAAACACAGAAAACCAAAACAATGCGAAAAGCAGTAGGTTGGGATCTCAAAATAGTAAATGCTATCTTTATCCCTTCTTTTCACTTAGTCTAGGGCTTCCTCTGGTAAGTCTCAAATCTCACTTGGAATTTTTCATCTTCATGGGGAGAGTGCTCCTGTGAATGAAAGCCAAGCTGATGCTTAGGGAGTCTGCACTGGTTCCTGACTGCTCTGATGAGGTTTGCTGCTCATGCAGGACTTCCCAAAGATCCTTAAATGCTTCAGGAATTTATACGTATTCAGAGATGTTGCTTAATGATAGTTGATATAGCGTAGCCGTAGAAGAGAGCAGTGTGCCCTGGAGCCACTGTTGGATAGCTGGATCCTTCTGCCACTATTGATTTAAGAGCCGTATGGTAATGCAGAAAGCCAATAGTGTGTAGTGCTGATATGACCCCTTATTTTCCAGGCGCTCCGCGAATGCTTGCGGTCCCTGCATCCTGCTGCTGCCTCCTTGTCCTGAATACAAATGGAAGCTGTTGTCTGGTTTTGTTCCCCTCTACAAATGCAAGCAGGCCAGAAGCACGCCTCCATTTCCCATGGCACAACTTCTCCCTTAATGGGGAGATTTATCGTGTCAGGATTCTGCTGTGCAAGTTGTGTTCTCCATTTTTGAGCTGATTGCGCCCTATAATCCCTATTGATTTAACAAAATGCAATTGTGACATATCTTGTGAGTATGCAGTAGTGAACTGAATTTGGGAGAGAAGCTTAATCATCTCTCTGTTTAAACAAAAAATAAAAGGAACAAGAGGTGCATATTTTCTAACAGCAAACTACAATTTGATATCTGATACAAATTCTAGGGTGTCACACAAACCTTTGCAGTGTGTGGATCTTCATGGTAGCAGTGAGTCTGCCCCACTGATTTCATGTGAAATGTGTACAGGTCTCCACGTGCATCTGAATAAACCAGCTAGCCGCGGTTGCTTTTCTTCCCCTTCTGTAAGCAGGCCTCTATTTCCTGAGCATTCTCATGGCCCCAGTTACTCTAACGCTTTGTTTGCAGACTTCTAGGTTTTCCCAGATATTTTCCTAGCAACCATGCCAGCTTTGAGAGTTGTCATTTTGTATTTGTTGAATGTCAGCTAAGGAAGAATCTCTGGACTTCTTTGGGGTCAGATCTCAGTATCTGTGTGAATTGAAAGGTGGATTTTTTTTTTTTTATTATTATTATTAAAGTTATCAGCCACAAAACTGTAGTGCAAAGAAGCACCATCCCTCTTTTCTTGATTCCGTTCCTGCTCTCTGTTAGACAGAGGCTGTAGTTCTGTCCAGCCCTTTTGTAGAGGTTAACTTTATTTTACCTCCCAGTCTGTTTTATGTTCCCTTTGGTCTTCAATAATGTAATGACTAACAAAGACCAGAGAAAAAATGCATGTTTTATTCTAGAAGGATATTTATGCATCGAATATCTCCACTGTAGTATAATAACTTACTGAAATATACTAAAACGTCATTTGAATTCTCAATTCTTCTACCCCCTTCTCCCTCATTCTACGCACTAATTTAATGGATCATTAGGAGTTTAAAATAGAAGTAGCTCTACATTCTGTTACACAGCAAGCTGGGTGTCAGAAGATATTTTGGAACTCGCAGGAAGCAAGGCTGGTTGGTGTTATAGCAGCTACTTCATTTTTGCTGTGCTTCTCTAGCTTCGGTACACAGCCACCAGATGCAGAGGGACAGGTTGCGATACATCTTTAATAGGAGCCTTACTTAATATTGCAGAACTAAAAACTTCCATAGGAATGGAAGAGATGTTACTGGCACGTATTCACAGCGTCACGCAAGGTATATGCCTGAGCTGGGTGAATTTCCATTCTGGCACAAGAGCGAAATCTATGTAACTTAAAATACTGCCCTTGTAAATCACTGAGTTACTCAGCTTCTTTTGATAGACTTCTGAAATTTCACACTACTTTTGCACTACTTCTATTTCATTAGTAGATAAAAAGTTCCAAGCAAGCACAGAATGTAGTCCCTGTTCAGCAGTTACAGCTGCAGAGGGAGAGGCCAGCAAAACTCATCCTTGGGGTGAGCCCCATGCGGTCGTCCGAGCTGTGGGCTCCAGCTGCTGTGGCTCGCAAGCCCAGTGGCCTCCTTGCCAGGCTTTCTGGTGGCACTCAGTATTTCCAGCCCACTGTATTCACTGTTAGAGGAAGGTAAAGGTTGCAAACCTCTCTCTGTACCAGAGCCAGTCTTGCTCAGGCTCCTCGAGCATTTAGGAATGACAGTTACAGAGCCTGGCACTATGTACTGGCTTTCTCATGTTTTTCTCTTATTTTATTCCCCAGTGCAGTAGGTTCTCCATTCTTTCTGTGGCCTGGGTCTTTTCTAGCAGAAAGCAATTCAGTCTGCCCCAGTGATTGCAGTAAGTCCTTATGCATTACATCAAAATACTCCTTTCCCTGCTTACGCCTGCAGCGTTTGCTTATAGTAGGAATAGTTTGGGTTTGACTTGTTGCCTTTGTTAATTGTGAGATGACCAGCGAGGGAGTGTGTTTGGGGAGAGGTGAGGATGTGGGAACGACAGCGCAATTCTCCAAGAACTCTGCTGTGTTATTTGCACAACCCACAAAATAACCTCTTAAAATACGCAAAAAGGTCAGGGAGATAATGGAAGGATTTAGCTACCTGGGCACCAGTGGCTGTGATCCATTAAAAAGGAAATAAAATGGGAGCTAAGTGCGTGCTGCTAGCCTTGGCTTGCTTCCTAACTCAAAACATGTGTGAACTGGCAAAGGAGAGAGCAACGCTAGTAATTCAGAGAATAATGAGTGAGGATGTGAGACCAGAAGTGAAACAGCTGTGAAGGAGCTAACAGAAAATAAAAGTTTAACCGAGCGGATGCTAAACATACCTGAAAGATGAGACTGAAGCAATGAATTCAGAAGAGGTATAGAGGAATGAGAAAGAAATATGTATTAGCACCAGAGTCTTTCATATAGATACTGAGAGTAGCTCACTGCTAGATGTCGAGTTCTTTGAAAAATTTGCCTAAATGGGAACTAACTGAGCCCTTCTGAAATTTTGGTCCCAATGGTGAGTATTGAATGCTTGGAAACCCTGGCCATGGGTGGGATAAGAACTCTGTAATTTATTCCAAGTCTGAATTCTTTCTGTGCCAGCAGCCATCCTTTGGGGGCACAACGGGCTTGCTTTAATCCCTCCCATCATGCTGCTATGGCTGCCTTTCGATGTTAATGGCTGTCTTGCTTTGCAACTTATTTTAAGGGGTTTGGATCTGCTGTTGGTTCCCATCCTAGAGGACTGATGCAGTTTAATTAATCCAAAGATCAAAAACTATTTTTTGCCTGGACTTTTCCCTTTGATTTTTTTTTTCCTGGCTTGACTAAGCCAGTAGGAAACATTCTCATCAACAGAAATCTGATCACACAGGTCCCCCCCAGCAACATTGTGCTTCTGTAGCAGGAGAGAGGTGATTGACGACAGAAAAAATAACAAACAAATACGGGGAAGAAAACCAGAACAAGTCCTCTGCCCCCAAACCTTCCTTGTCAGAGCTGCGTGTTTTGGGACCGTGCGGATCAGTGAGGAAGTGCACTGTGTGATTAAAGGAAGGAAACCAGCTGTTCAGATAACTAAAATAAAGCCAAAGAAAACAGATGAATAGGTAAACAGAAGAAAGAAAGAATAGGTGCAATTAACGTGTAGCAATAACAAATCATGGGAATGGGACGTTATTGGTGCTTGCTGGAAGCAAACACAGAATGAGAGGAAGATGGGGGAAAAGAGAACTTCTCCTTCCCGCCAGCCTGATGTGTCTTCCAGTCAGTTGCTCTTCAGAAAACGTGGAAGGATTTTGGCACCCAAAAATAGGTCTGGATTTTCTGTATTATTCGCCCTTGTGTTACAGGTTGTGCCCGTTAATGGGTCCCACTGGCACCAAATTCCATGCTGCCATTTTCAGAAGGCCTCAGTCTGTGAAGGGAGGGGGATTTCTTGGAAATAATCTTCAAGTGGGTCCTGAGCTGGTTTGAAAATGTAGCTGGTCAGGATCTTGTCAGATTTGCGTGCTTGAAGACTGGTATTTGTGGTCTGAATGGTTTTATGAGAATCTAGTCGCAGTGAAGATATGCTGTAATGTTTTTGGGAAATCAGTATTCTTTATAGACACAGTGTTTTATGACTTGTAGTTTTCTGTACTGCCCTCCTTCCTGTAGCTTAGAAGTATTTTGACCTGCTTCTGTGGCAGTGACAGTGCAGAGCCCCACGTTCCTCGTGTTCTCGGTTTGGTGCTTGCTGGTCAATGAGAACCAGACACTTAGAACAAGAAACTTGGGTGGTTTAGTGGCCGCGCTAAAAGCTAATGATGGAAGCCCAGTGTGTTATGTGGCCAGCGAGCTGGGTTATTCTTCTGTCTTGAAAGGTGTGTCAAATTAAGTTCTGGCTTTAGGCTTTTGGATTCAGTTCCTCCTTTCTCAGGGAGATGAAGTCACTGACTTGAACTAGTGAGCCTCGTCGGGTTGGATAGAATAGCTGAAGTTCTCTTTTCTTGTCAGGATGCCGTTTTTGCACATGCTTTATAAGCTGGAAGGTAAGTAAATCAGCTGGGGGCATACTGGGTAGCAGGCGGCAGTAGAAAGGCTCATTGCTGGAACCGCTGGGCAGAATCTGCTGCTGTAAGGTCCAGGCTCATCTTCGCCACCCTGGAATCCCCTGCAGGGAAGGTTTGAACACCTTGTTAGGTACAGCTCTGAAGATGCACTGGAAGCAATTCTTTTTAATGGGGATAAGCAGCAATTAGAAGTTAATTGTCTCTCTGGTAGATGATTAACCTGCAGCCTTCCAGATAGCCTTTCCATGCTTCCGATAGCATGTGTAGCTTACGTTTAGTCACGAAAATCCAGGAGCTGGTTGTCTGGGGCTGCCATCTCTGCGGTTTGCTCTCAGTATTGGCTTTCCTACTTCTTCAGATCGGATTCCACCCTTTCTCTCTCCAGGTACTCCTTATTAAAATAATCCTTGGTGAAGTGACAGGCACATGAAGACCTGGAAAAAGAAATGAGGCAGAGGATGACTTGAGGTGCTGATAAAAGGCAATCAGCTGGAAAGAGGCATGAGGCCTCCAATGTGATCTGTCTGGCATGTGCCTAATTAGCATGTGCCTTCAGGCTTGCAGCTGGGCAAGAGACGGGAAGTTCACTCAGCAAGTTCACTTGTTTCCTCTGCACAGCTTCTCACACAGGGAGGGGGAAAAAAAAGGTGAAAAACCTATTTGCTAGGGTGAGCAGTAGGACCCTGAAAGGCAATGTAGAAAACAAAAAGGCTTTGCTGGAGTACTGAAGCAGCTAATAAGATAATTAAAACTGTGAAAAGTTGACAAAGCACTAGAGCAAGATGAATTGCATCCCCAAATGCCACGGGAAATGGGCAAGGAACTAGAACAGCCTCCCTAAATGAACTTTTGACACGTAACCCTCATTAACTGTAACAGAAATTGCAGGTATGACACAAAAACATGCATCTCCGTTTAAAGTGCAGAGCTCCCAAAGGACTGGGAAGGTGGTGGACATAATGTGCCCGGTATGCAAGGAAAACAAGAAGGAACAAAAATGCTACAGATGTACTTGCTAACAGTGAGAAAAACTTGGGGGAGAGGCAGTTGGTGAAAGTTGGTGACAGTATTTATTTACCAGGTGTGGTAGAACTGCCATCGGAATAGCTAAAAGTCAAAAGTTAAGTACAAGTGTTTTCATTCCCAATTTATATGCAGTTAAATTAACATCCCTGTAATTGAAGGGTAGGGACTGCACTGCAGCATGTTTGCCTTGGCCTTAGCCAAAGACAGTCCGGAGCATGGGCTTCCAGGCACTGCCGTGGTACAGATAATAACAATTCTGTACATCCTTGCAGCTTTTCCTGACGTACTCCTGGCCTGACGCACCCCTCCTTTCCTGCCCATCACCTTGCCATCATTCAGTATAAAAACAACAGCAACAAGAAGAAGCTATGAAGGAAATTTTAACAAAATATTTACCTGTGGAGGTGCTGACGCTTGCTGCTTTTATGGGGTTGCAGGAGAACATAGGAGTCCTTTGTTGGAGTCAGAATCCATGCTCCATTTTTGTCTTCCCTGAAATAGTTTATGCACTTTCTAAAATACATCATTTGCAGCACTCGTCTAAAGGAGAACATTGTTTTTTTTTTTTTTTTTTTTTCCTCTTCTGAGTGCTTGAAACTAATCAGGTTGTTTCTGTTCAGAAAAAAAAAAAAAAAGAGGGACTTTTTTTTTTTAAATGCTGTATTTTGTTTACATCTGCTTTATAAAAACGCAAGGCTGTGCTATGCTTCAGTTCCTTGCACATATCCCACCGATTTGCGTTGCTTCTCTAGCACCGTATCCTGAATTTTTTCAGATCACATTTAAAAATACGTCATCCAGTTGATATGAAGACAACCCTGAAAATAGTAGAATAAGGGAAATATCTTTGTATTTCCTATTGACATGAGGGATTTCCATACTGAAATGCCCTTGTGGAGATATGTTCTTTTCTCTTGACCTGATTTTGCTCATTTTTGGTGTGGTACAGTAGTCCTTAGATGCTTTTGAAAATGACGGATACCTTCTGTTAGGCAGAGTGAATGAAGGCTTTTGCATTCTAGTGTTATAAAAGTAGATTCAGCCTCATTAAGATGAATGGAAAGACTCCCATTGATTTCAGTGGAGTTGATTCAGGCTCATATCCTCAATTTAATGAAAAACATTATCCACATGACTCTCATTAACTCTGTTTGCAAAACAGACAGCAAGATATGACTCCAGATTTCTTCCGAGACATACTATGATGATGATGATGATGATGATTATCATCCTGTAGAGCAGACAAATGTACCTTGTGTTTAGAAGAGGATCATTTACTGCCTGAATTTTGCCGTGCATTTTTTCACATTACACCTGTTTTCCTCTTAAAGAATAATTTACTCTCTGAATGCACAAGAAAAAAGTCACTGCAGTCTCTGTAGGCGTTCATTTCCTAAATTCAAACCACCGGCTTGGCCACGGGTGGTGATTCAGCAGACCTTAGTGGGGTTACCTGGAGGGCTGGAGGCAGCGCCGCGTTATCGACAGAGCTTCTGCCATCGGGCCAGCACTTGTGTGCCACTTCCACCTCTTCGGGGGGGCGGTGGGCTCACAGGAGCTTGCACGTGAAAGCACAGCCGTGGGGTGTTAACCCATGGTCCCATGGCTCAGAGCATCCCCCAGCAGAGGGCTGTGTGGCCCTGCGCTGGGGTAATGGGCAAACGGGTCACCGCCTGGATTTTAGCGTTAGCGTTTCCTTATCGGAACGGTGACCGGTGCACGCTTTTGGGAAAGCTACCGTAATGCCTCATTGCGGTTTTTGTTTAGTGGTAGGAAATGTCGTTTCCTTGCACTTTTTAACCTTGTGAAGTCGTTTTAAAATTTGTGATTCGTAACAGGAGGGCAAGATGCCAAGGCACAATCAGCTAACACAAAGGAAACTAAATTTGGACCGGCAATATGAAAAATCTAGTCCATTGAAATCAATGGTGAAATTCCCATTGATGTCAGAGGTGCTGTTATTTTACCCTTGGTTTTCATGGGTTTTGTATGTTCCTAAGTCCTGTGAAGTTGCAGTGACCTCCTAAGCTTCGTGATATTTGGCTTTGCCTTTAAAGCCCCAATTCCTGCAGTCCCGTGATTATGTGGCAGTCAGATTTGTGCTTGTGTTCAGAAGGGGATTTTCTTGCTTTCATAGTTGAAAAGAAAATTTTGAAATGGTTACAAAACGAACAACAAGGGAAATAACAGAGAAGCTGAAATGCATTATGTTCTAAACCCATATAGTACGTGAGCTTCTTTGAAGGTTTGCTTGGTATCACTGGGCACAAATATAAAGTACGAGGTGTGACGGAGGTGGAGCCTTGCATGTACGCTTGCTGGTAGTGATGGGACAATATCCCAAACCAGTATTTTTTCCAGCTAATTGAAGTGACACTGGAGAGTGTTTTTTATATATATATATATTTAAAAAAAAAAGCATGTGCCAACTTTACAGTACTGACGTGCAATTCAAAACAGATTAAAAGGAGATTAAATGCCTTTGAAGACGGCGGGCTCTGCCAACACTGTCGGTCTGCCGACTACCGGCTCTGCAGCCGCGCAGGTCCCATGGTTTTTTGTGGGCACATCTTTCAAGTGTCACAGGATCTCTCAATTCCTTTCTGCAAAGGGAGGACATACGATGTGGGCTGCACATCCTGGTTTCTTATTTTGAAGTGGTTGCCAAACATTCTCTTCAAAGGTGATATATTTTAAGGAATTTCTTGCTTGTTTATCTTCTTAAGTTGATTTCCTTGGGGGGGCGGCACGGGACATTTTTTTGTTTGTTTTTTGTTGTTGTTCTTCTTCTTCTGGTGCATGCATGAGGAAGATTGGGCTTGCAGGGGCAGAGGGGGGCTGTTTACTTTTTCCACAAAAGAAATTTTTATCTTCTCCCTTGTGGCTAAACAACAAGCTGTCAAACACTAGGATAAGTTGAAGCTGACTGTCCATGACATGCACCATTGGTACAAACAAACCCAAAGTATTTTTTATGTATGATTTTAAGCTCATGTGCAATTTAAAATGAGCCCCCAAATTAGTTTGGCTTGGCTGCTCTTGGGAAGACAAATGTGATTCCTCCCCACATTCAGTACAGCTGCATGCTGCCATTTGCTGTATGTGCTCAGGACAAGGTCAGATGCTGACAGCAAGAGACTTCTGAAGAAATACATACTAATGCTGCAAAACAGCAGCAGGATGTAAATGGGCTTTTCTTGAAGAGCAGAAAGGAGAAAATAGGGTTAATTTCTCTTCTCTGTCTTGTCATAGAAAACATTTGGTCAGCATTAAAAGAGGATGTTTTTCTAAGACCTTAATTTAAAATGAAAAACGGATTTCTCTCTCTCCTCTTCTGAAAGGAAGCTCTCAGGGCTCCTTTTCTTCTTGCTTCAAAAACAGAAGTGTGTAGAAGTTGCAGAAGAGGACAGGTACAGGACGTTTTTAGAAAATATGAGGAAAAATTGAACAGAAAGTAGAGAAAAAAGTTAACAGGCAACATGATGAAGAGTCTCACCCCAGTCTCACTCACACATCTAGTTTTGCAGTAGCAGTGAGAAAAGAGGAGGGGAGATGAGGGTGGAAGCTCCTCTGCTGTCCCCTTCTGAGAAGTGGTGTGGGCTGAAGCTTTTCGGTGCTCGTCCCTCTGCCACACTCTGGCTTCTCCATTTTGTGTGCGTGCTGGGAGGGCGGCAGCAATGCTTTCCTTCCAGCACCCAGGGAAGAGTCTGCGCTTGGTTCGGCACCAGTCAGTGGTGCTGCCTGCTCCCTAAAATAGAGATATTCTGGCGCTGAAAAGAGCTTCTTCTTTCTGCCTCTTGCTTGTCTGTGCTAGCCAGCCAAAGGATACGCTTGCTGCACCTTAACGGGTAGTAACATGCTAAATGAACCCTGGACACTTCATTTTGGTCAGAGGGAGCATCCTGAGCTTCAAGTAGGAGTGCATTGGGTTTGCGTGAGGGAAGGAGATGTTATTTGCATCGAAGGGCCATTTGTGAAACCCTAACGTTGCACACCCAAGCCCAGCATCGGGTCCTTGCAGTTGAAATCGCTGACAGAGCGTTCTTACGGTGTGTCTGGTGTCGGGAAGGGCTGCCAGCCAGCCTGTTTGCCTGCTTTAGCTTCTTTAAAGTGAAAATGGATCTCAGAGCATCACGGCCCAAGTGCAATCTCTACAAATGAATAAAGGTCTCCTTGGAAAGGCGCAAAAACACCGCATCCCACAGTGCTGCGGCTCCAAGCCTGGTGTTGCAAGACCCCCTACTGAGGTGTGGTGCCCAAATGCAGGCTTGTTACATGTTACAGCTGCTGTCTGCCTGACCACGTACCCTATGTACTGCAGGAACAGGAATAGTGAAAGAGGGAGATGAAACCCCAGAAAGGAAACGACAGATGAATGGAAGCAGGAGCTGCAGGTTGCAAGATGTAATGCTGTGAGCGCCAACACGTAGTCAGCACAGCTATTACACTTCATGGAGCGCCAGTCTGTTACTTTCAGCAAATGTCTGTTTCTAAATTTCCTATCTAACCTTTCTGAGTGTTTTAGACCCTGCCTGCGCATAGAATGGCACGGT
This sequence comes from Oxyura jamaicensis, assembly GCF_011077185.1. NCBI lineage: Eukaryota > Metazoa > Chordata > Aves > Anseriformes > Anatidae > Oxyura > Oxyura jamaicensis. The sequence continues at coordinate 5,472,104 of NC_048895.1, forward strand.
GTTTGGTACTGAACTATGTGAATGCATGGCTAGCATTAGTGTTGTCTAATCACTGCTCTCGTATTCAGTAACAAGAGCGCGGACCCTAAAGTAACGCTTCCATTCTGCTGCCGATTTTGGAGCAGTTTTTAACAAATACCTCAAGTAGCAGAAATGGAAATCAGGTCTTAAAATTCCCCATCCTTCTTGCGTGCTGCTCTGTACTCAGAAGCACCTTGTGCTGCGTTAGCAGCGTGCTGGGGAAGGGCAGCTGCAGCAATTAGCTGGGGCAGCGACTTCCAGCACTCTGCTTTAGGAGTTTGTGTTGTGCACAACCTTCCCTTAACCGCGGGTGGCTCCTGAAACCACCCACCGGTGCCGGCTGGGGACCGGGCACAGGATTCCCTAGGAACAGGTGTTCAGTAAGCCCTTTGCTTTGCGGGTCAAAGCCGGAGAAGCCTGCAGTTTTAAAAGAAGGAAGTGTGGTGTTCAGAAGGCTGAGTGCCTCTGGGCAGGCCAGTCCTTGGGCACTGTGTGGCAGCCAGCACCGTGCTGTCCACTGGCATCGAACCCTCTGGGCCTCTGTGGGCAACTGGATGACCCCCGCAGGGTCCATGGCTTTGAGGAGTACCTCAAGAGGCCGACATCAATTTCAGCTCACCTAAACCCCTCAGCCAGCAGCCCTAAATCGCAGATGGGGTCTGTCTGCTCAGCATCCCAATGAGATCCTGCTCAAACACTCTTCTCTCCAGGTTGTGTGAACATGTAGTCCTTACCGGAGCAGGGTTGAGCCCATCACATTTATCTCACCTACGGGAGCAGTGATAATGACTTACCGTTGCCCTTCGCCTGGCCTCGAAGTGTAGCTGGCAGTCGGTGGGTTCGTGCTGCCTTCTTCCCAAGGAAGCTGTGTGCTGTCTGGGCCGCCTGGTTGAGGTGTAATGCTGCTCTTGGCTGTGTAGTGACCCTAAGGTTATTCATGTGGTGGTGTGTGTCCCTGCAGTGTCTCACTTGGGAACTGCAAAAACCAGGCAACATCTGACCCTTTGTCTTTACAAGTGACGTGCAAGGAAAGGTATTAAAACAGGGCTTCACAGTTACCCTTTGGGTTGTTTTTTTGGTAGAGGTGCAGTTCAAAGCAGAATGCACACATTTGTACTGTAGTTACTGCACAGCAGTTTATTACTGGAGGTTTTTTTGGTCTGTCACAATTTACATGACTTTTGTTGCCATTGCTGGCTTAAGAATGGATGTTCCAAGTGCAGCTTTGCCAAAGTTGCTCTGTCCTCCAGGAGTCATAGCAGACTAGGTAAGTCATACAGGCTCGTTTCTCAGAGGAATTATTTTTGGCTGCCTTCCTCCATTAGCACTACCAGTACTTACACCGTTGATTCCAGTGGGAGCTGTGTGACTCCCACACCTAGTGCATTTGCAAATTCCAGCCTGAAGCTTGCTGTTATTATCACTGGCTAGAAGACGCCTGCAAAAAGGAGCGTGGCATGAGTGAAAGCAGAGGAGATGCATCGAGACATAGTTACTTGCAAAGAGCTCTGAAAACAAGTGAAGATGGACTTTGTTTCATGTCATGTATTTGATAATGAAACATTTTTTTTTCTTTGCTTTTTTTTTTTTTTTAATTCCCTTACTTTTCACCTTTTTGTACAAAAAGTTTGGCTGTCCCAGGAGCAGAAGAGGGAAGCTCACATGTAGTAGGGCAATAAACTGCAACCTACCTAATGCACCATCAGCTAACCTGAGCGAAAGTCCAGGACCTGTGGCTACCATGTGGGTTCATCATATGACATGTTATGGCAATGTATCACAAGTTTGTCACGCTGCTGAAATGTCACGTTGCTAATTTGTCAGCTCGAGCCCCACTGTGTCCCTGCGTCAGGCGGAGTTTGTCTTGGGAACTGTACCTATGGTGGCAGCAGGCCAGCATCCTTGCCGTGTCCTGGGCAGGCACCAGCCCCTGCTGTCACTGCCCACGGTGCCGTGGGCTGTTTGCTCCTGCCTGGCTGTTCCTGCATCTCCTCACTGCCCTGGGACTCGTATGGGTCTTGGGCATCGGGCTCTGAGGCTTATCTTCCTGTTTTGGGAGGGAAAGAGGGGTTTGGCTGCAGAAGGATGTTGCACAGAGTTGCACGTAGCAGCACCATGCTGTTGCCCACATGCCAGAGACTCCAGCTGGGCTCCTCTGGGCACCTCCACAGCGCAAATACACCAAGAAGAGAGGGATGTTTCCCCTCTCCATGTTCTTGAGGACTCAGAGGTTGTTTGCAATGGCTCTGCTTAAAACATGGGCCTTCAGGGCACTGTTTTTTTATTTTTATTTTTTTTAAGCAAGAAGTGTGATGTCAGTTCTGCTCTGCATGGTGGTACAAGTGGGATTTTGCGAGTGCAGGTCCAAGTAACTCTGTCGCTGTAGATTAGCTTCATAGTAAATGCAGAAAACAAAGGATGTTGAGTTACAGAAGGAAATGCGAAAAAAGTCTCGAGCCCACCCAGGAGTTTTTTAGTGCTAGCCTGCCATGCGCTTTCTGCTTACAGAGAGATGTTGCTGCAGTGCTGCTAGGAATGTAATTTCATATTGTCTGTATTATTTTTCTCCTGTATCTTGCATCTGCATCACTTAGTAAATGAGCTTTAAATAATTATGTGGTGAAGTCCTATCTGGCTTTGACAATTAGACTGAGACACTGCAGTAGAAGCAAACCAAAAGAAAAAACAACACCATAATCATAAATAATAGACATTGACTGGATCTGCCAAAACTCGCAATAAAGAAGTCTTGCCTTAAGTCTTGTTCCTGCATATAGATTAAAAAAAAAAAAAAAGGAATCCAGCAGTGTGCAGTATAAATCAAGATGCCATACATCAGTGTTTGCCAGCTAGGCTTTTTTTTTTTTTTTTTTACCCTTGATGGAGCTCATCTCATTCCCAAAGGTAGAGGCAAGCTTCTGAAAGCACGCAGTCACCGCAGATCACAGCCAGCACTTTTGCATGCAGTAGAAATCCTGCCTGCCTAACACAGAAATCTTTTGTTTGTTTGTTTGTTTGTTTCTTTGTTTTTTAATTAGTATTATTTTTTAAATAAGAGTGTAATATAGGATCCAAGCTACCACTTGCTGTTCATCCAAAGTCAGTACTTTGGTTTTACTGACTGTTCTTGATCCGGGCTTGTGTACTTCCCAGAAGGTTACATGTGAGTTGAGTAAGCAAAGGCAGTAAGGACAGGACCCCTGCACAGTGTCTAAGCTCTCCTCTGATGAATTCTGCCCTTCCTCATGTAGGGTGCGCTTCCCCCTTTGCATCTCCTCGGCCCTGCCTGGTCGAACAGCCAGCCCTCTCCGTGACCACCACAGCACCAAGCCCTGTTCTGAACGATACGGCAGGTCCAGTGGTTTCTGTGTGGGAGCGATCCTGTTACTTCTCGGATGGAATCTGTCTCCAATCTCTGCTCAAACTCGTGGTGGAGTCAAGGGAGAAGAAAGCACGGAGGAATCTCACTGATAGTGCAGGTTATGCTGTGAATTAAGGCTATAATCTGCAGAGGAGGGGTTGCAGTTGTTTATGCCAGTCCTTGGAGAATGTGAGAAATTATAAATGAAGATTGCAGTCTGATTTATATAGGTAATTTCTGTAATACATTTCTGTGACGCTGCAGAGCTAATTATAGACGACTATAAATATGCTGTTGTGACCCTTTTAAACATTTATTTTATTGCTCTTGAGGAAGCAGTACTAAGTTTAGTAGGCTACACTGAATTATTGACCTAACAAATTATAACCGTGGACTGCTGTATGGTATTGACATAACAGATTGTAATGCCAGCTTTAGAAGTCATTACAGAATTTAATGTGGGGCATGTTGAACTTTGAGATTTACCTTGGGCGGGATACTGGCTCTGTACTATGTGGGACATATGTTAACCTGTGTGCATAGTGGACAATTGTTGCAATGTCTTCCATAAAAGCCATAGAAATTAATAAATTCACGTCAGACTTTTTATTCATCCCATGCTGCTAAGGGTGCTGTAAATGCAGATGTATGAAGGCCCTCAGGGAGTGGCACTTACTGCCATCATTTTTAGAACTAAATCCGTTTTCCTACCAGGAACAAGCCTAGAAGTTTTCTGACTGGTCAGACCACTGGGCTGCCTGGTATAGTGGCTAGCTCTGTTCCCTTATGTCATCCGTAGCATTCTGGAACCAATCTGATTTTGAGACTGGAACGAGAGAGCAACAGGGACTGAGTGTGTAGGAGCCTCAAAGAAGTCGTGTCTGCATGTGTATGTGGGACGTCTTCAGCACCAGCGTGGGGCTGGTTCCCGGGCAGGGAAAGGAGGGGGCCGTGTGTCTCCCACCACTACCTGAAGCTGCTCAGAGGTTTGTGGGGTGGCAGCAAGTCCCTGCAGCACTGCAGCATGCTGGCCGGTACAGGGTCTGTGCTGCGAGGCGAGCTGCGTCGTCAGCCCCTGCGGTGGGTACAGGATGGATGCTGGTGCGGCACGTCTTCAGGAGGTGCTGCGTCTTGTCTTGAGGTCAAAGCATCCTCTTGGGCAGCTGCTCGATGGAGCAACGTGCTAAGACCGTCATGAGGAGGAGCTCTGTCTTTCAGGGAAATGCTAGGAGAGTTTCTGTAGCCAGAGTAAGTGGTAATGCTCTGGCTGTATGTGCAAAGTTTCCCTTTTAAATCTATTCAGAAAGCATGAGTCTTTCCTGTTCCTTCATACTTCATGGCATTTTGTTAGCCTCGGATTCTGATGGGACAGAAGAAACCTTCAGGAGCAATCGATCTGGCAGGAGAGGATGTTGAGAAATGCACTCTGCATTGCTTCATCTTTCATTGGGAGTTATTGTTGGGGGGGGAAGAAGATGAGCAGATTCCTGTCCCTGTAGAGTGAATATAAACATAAACCAAGCAACGCCTCCTCTATTTCTGAAACAAATAGAAGTGGTACAGCCAGCCTGCAATTTTATTTACTCCACTTTTAATATGGGGAAAACTATATATCGTCAATGGAACCAGAACAACGTTGCATTATTTAGGCTTTTGCTTGTTAGTGGATCATTCAAAATCTTCTGAGAATGAGAGGCAAGGAATTATTTATAAGATGATCAAATGTAGATACTATATCCAGGATGGTAAAAAATCTAGGTTGATTTATTTGGGGAAGGTTAGACAACACGCTACTCAAATATGTAGAGGATCTTTTCCGAGCACAAACAAATTAGTTTGTTAAACTAACACAAATATTTAAAATAATGGAAAGAAAAATATTACTCCTACTGGTTCTAAAACAGTTCCGTGGTTTTGAACATCCGAACTTGCAGAACACCTTGAACACCTGAAGTAGGATCTGTATTCCTGCTTCAGTGCCGTAATGCATGGGGATGTGCTGGCTTGCGTAAAATCAGCTGCTGGAGAGTTCTGCTGTCTTGGGAGTGCGCTTGTTCAAGAAATTAATCTCATGTTTAATCTGGTTTGATACTGTATCTTAATTTGTTTTGCTGCTGCCGTAATTGGTTAAGGTTTGCTTATTCATAAGGAGAGCTGCTATTGTAGCTTCAAGGCTAATTTCAAGTTTCATAGAAAACCTCAGCTCCTTCGGCTTTTTAATTGGCCACGTTACTCTGTTCTTGTTTAATTGAGGAGGTAAATAATCCCTTTGAAAAGACTGAGACTACTGAGAAAGATTAAGCCTCTACCAGCATGAATAAAAAGTTAGTTTAAAGGACAGATAAACACTATTAAAAATTAAAAGGCTTTTCAGTATTGAAGTAGGTAAATCTGGATCTCTAATGGCATGTAAAACTGGGTTTTCAGAGAAAATGAAGTTGTTTCTGCAAATTTTTGTGAAAGGAAAATATTTCCTTTAGAAAAAGAAGCAGGCATGTGTTACATCTTTGTGCGTCCACAGCGCAAGAGCTGTTGATACACACATTAGTGCTTTGAGTCGTTTTTGGAAGATCCTTAAAATTTGTAGTCCAGAATGAAAAAGAAGTAGGAAGCTTTCTAACATCATATATCTGTATGGAGGATCTTTTTTTTTTCTTACTGGGCTAACACAGTAAAGCGTTTGGACTGAGATTGGTAGGAGAAAGTAGGCTGCGAGTCCCTCTGCTTTTTTATTTTTATTTTTTAATTTAGACAATTGCAACTTGTACAGCAAAGCTCTTAAAACTCTTCACACGTGAACAATAGCAGAAGACAGTAAGAGCCATGTTTATGTCTAGAAGTTTTTCCAGTTACAGTTCTGGGTGGATCAGCTGTTGCCGTCAGAGGGTCATGGCCAAAATGGCCTTTTTAATTTTGGCTTTGAGCTAGCTAACTGCTCTACAAAAGCTCTGCAGTGAAATTGAGATGCATAAGCTTCTGTAACATCAGACATTGGCTTGGGTAAATTCATAAGACAACTTCCTCCCAAATGGAAAAAAACTCTCCTGTGGCAGCATGGATTTTTATTCCCTTAGTCGCATTGAGAAATACCTCCAAGTGTGGTCCAGCAAGTCCAAAATCAGAGTTCTGGAAAGCAGCTGTTTCACATACCCAACAATTGTGTCACAGTTTCTGCCCATTTTTAGGTTTGCCCGTTTTGAAATAAAACACCCTCGCTTCGGTCACCCGTGACCAGGCTGGGAGAAGCTTTGGTTGATTTGCCACAAGTGGTTTCATTTAAAAGACCCTGCAAAAAAAAGTAAGGGCCAAATGGGGCCTGTAGTACATTGTGCTTATTGGTACCTTGGGAAGGATCAAGAGGACCTGAGAGTCCATCTGGTTTAAATGGAAAAAGTACTCTGCACTGAATGTGTGTGCAGGTTAGGAGAGGCGGGCCTAAAATCTGTTGTCCCTCTACATAACTCCCTCCGCATTTACCCTGTAATTCCCATACAGCAACTAGGTCTTCCAAATAACATTAAAAAATAAATAAAAAATCTCCAGACAGAACCCTAAATATCACAATTGTCATCATAAAGCTGCAAGAGTTGGCCACCAAACGTAAACCCAACCTTCTAGCAAGTTCTGTTTATTTACTCTCCCCCGCCACGAGTCTTGTAACTGGCTTAGCTGTCAGACGGTTTCTAATTTTGAGTGTCTTGTGTCATCATCCCTACTGTCCTGATTTACAGCCAGCCTAGCTGGGTTTTATGGGAGGGATGAGCTCCAATTAAAATCTCCTCGCTGAAATGCCCGATCTATCTGATGTGTGAGTGGATTAAAATCACGGTAGGTGATTTCATTAATGCTACCCACGTGGCGATCTTTTTTGGAAAAAAAACAGATTTGTCTGCTGTCGCTGTTGTTTTTCAAAATACCATTTTTTTATGGGGAAAAAAAAAAATCTGCTTGCAGAATTTTCCTTTTGTTTACTTTCCATAGCTCTAAAAGTTTCTTTGAAGATGTCGACAGAAATAGCTGTTTCTCAATCCATGTAATTACTGAAAGAAGCATCCATTTTCAAAGTCTGCCAGGCTTTTTTTTCCCCTCTAACTAGCATGCTTTTACCCATTAACAGCGCTTCTTAGAGTCATTCCGGAGTCAGCCTTGCCTATTGTGAAAGACACACTAATTCCTACGCTAGTTTCTTTTAAAATGAAATTTAATGTGTAATAAAATTAGAGTTATAAAATGAGACACCAGCTAAAAAGAAATCAAGACATGTTAAGAGATTACTTAGGCTGCAAACTCAGCCACTTAGAAGTTAGGAAATGTTAGGTTAAACTTTATTTTAGTTTCCCTGTGCATTTTGAGAAAAGGAGTATGAATATGTTTTTTTTTTGTTGTTGTTGTTGTTTTTTTCCTTATGTGCAGATTAGACTAGCAGAATTTCTTGGCTTGTTCGAGCAAGGCTGTATTTTCACAGGTCTGGTACAAAGAGCTACAATTTGTTTGACTGTGTTAGAATCCACAGGTATTTCTGCAAGTAGGAAGGCATTAGCTCTTCCCACGTATAAGTAGTACTTGTTGTTTTTGAGTATGTAGAGAATCTATTTTGTAAACTGTTCTGGCTCACATTCATCTCCTTTGCAGAGATGTACCTTACTTCAGAAATTGCAACTTCATTAGAGGAAATTGGTGAGATTGCCCTTGCTGCTGCTTCAGGAACAAAAGCAAGCAAGCAACCCCAGCCCGGGCAATCATCCAGCGTGGTTATTTCAGTCTGAATGGGTCAAGTTTGGCAAAGAAATGAGGAGCTGATGTCCAGGTCTTTTAATGGAGGGTGCTGGGCAGCTGCACACAGTGCTGCTGTGCTTTTGGGAACATGGAATGGAGTCAGATTAAAACCAGTCTGCCTGGATGTGAAATGCCTTTCGGGCTTGCACGTTGCCTGTGCCTGTGGAAGCTGCCCCTGAGATGCTGCAAAACTGCAGAAACTGGGGAATTGTACTGTATGTTTTAGAGGCTCAGGTGTCTCAGAGGTATTGTTGCACAGCTCCACAAAACGTTCAGGTGCTAATCTTCTGCTGAAATTCTCTGTCAGGATGGAGCCTTTTGGTACTATCTCAAGATGTTTCGGTCACCTTTAAGAAGACAAACCGTCTCTTGAAAAGCCATGAAGCATTAGCATGCTGCTGCTGGAGGAAAGGTACTTGGAGTAATTATGCTCCAGAGAACAGAACTTAGAACATTTGTGGGGGAGAGAACAGAAGATTGCAATAAAACTAGCTGCTAAATAAGGAAACATCGTTAGGCAGCAGGGCAAACCTTGGCTTTGCTGCTTTGCAGTTAACTCCACATACTGGAACAAAATATAAATGGGCAAGAGCAGACAGTGCCCTGAGAGGAGAAAAAATGTCTTTTTTGTGTGCTGTCAACAAGTGGAGACATCTCACGAATCCCAAAACCTTCTAACAGCCCACCAGACTGTTAGGCTGAGGCGATGAAATGCATGCAAAATTACAAGAGTATTGCAGCTCGACTGGGGGAACGCTGAGAGCAACCAGCTACTAGCATGGCCTAGGCTGAAGTGAGCCCTGTGAAGAAAAGGGCGTTCTTCAGGTTGGTTAAAGATAAGAGCTAATCACGCACACGCCGAAGTGTCACCAAGTCTGTTGCTGAATTATGCCGGGGTCATGTTTTTGTGTTTGTCTTTCATGCTCCAAGCAGCTGGCTCCTGCAGGAGTGTAGTTGATAATTAAGGCTTGAGTGTGGTGTAGGGCAAAATATTTTGGGAAACGTGGCTTGGCAAGAACTCAAGGTCTTCAAACAAGTTGCCCTTTGCTTCATCTTTGTTTTTGTTTGCTGAATGACCCATATTTCCTCATTCAGTGTAAATTTTGGTTTCAAGCATGACTGCCAAGACTAGAAGAACTTTAGTCATGCACATGCAAATACATTAATAAAATAATTTCCTAGATGTATCTGGAGATTTATAAAATAATAACGAAGAAGATTATGCATTCAGTTTAATAGGAGATGAATGTAAATTAAATCTTTAGAAATTCACCCACTGATTCTGATCTAGGGATACTCTTTTTTTTTTTTTTTTTGGCTTTGATTTTTAAAATGTACTTATCCATAAGCCCTGGGAGCATGCAAAAATAATAATATTTACAGCTTGTATGAATTAAATTAGATATCCTTACTCCCTTCTAATTAATTCACGAATATTGAACAAATAACTGTCCTAAACTCACTTAGATTTTCAAGGTAAGTGGCAAGCGGAGGTAATGAGGGAAATTAAAGCAAGGCAGCAGCAGGTGAAGCAATGTGGGCTGGGGAAGAATGGGGCAAGCGACCTCCGACAAGGGGAATTGTCTGTCTGCCACTGTGGTATGGGGAGGAGAGCATAGCAGCTGAGATTTGCTGCGGAGTAACTGCACCAGGAACAGTGTGCATTTGCAGAAACAAAATGTGATTTGCCTAATGACAACGGGATGATTTCTTATGCTGATCTTACGCACTCACCTAAATTATTCTCAAGCATTTGGCAGTACGTGAACATCTTCAGCTGGTATTGTCTGTGTACTTAATCTTCCTGTAGAGGAGTGAAATGTCAAGGGTTCAGCCCAGAAGGCTTTTCTTTGTGTGTGCAACTTCTGTTGCTTCTTTCTGGTGTTGGCACAAAGAGCCTGGAACCAGCAGTTTTCTTTAGGATAAACTTCTACTGAAACTATTGGGCTATTCAGGAGGTCTTGATACTCCACTTATGAACTAGTATGTAATAGATTATTCTTTTATGTGTCCCTTGCTACTTCCTAAGCAAAGCTGCTTGTTGGTTGGAATGGTGGGAAGTCAAGGTCTTAGCTGTAAATAAGAACAATTTCTTTAGGTGCATAGAATAAGAAAAGATCTGGATGCTGTTTAGTGCATGCATTACTTTCACATTCAGAAAAATCTCAAAGTCCATTTTTTGCTTTCAATATGTAGAGTAAAGCAGTCCTATATATTGCCTCTACTTTTTAGTGGAGAATCAATATAGCTCAATTCTTATTTCTTTTTAGATTGAATAACTCCTTTTTATCTCAACTGATGCTACAATGCATGGTCTCAGATCACTTGTGAAACCTCCTCTGTACCTCCTTCATGTTAAATTCAACTCTGACTGCTGGCAACCAAAGCTTTGGATGATGCTGTGCCAATTCTGGCTCATGCAATTCATCAAAATTCAGGCAATCTTCAAAGCTTCCTGTGCCAACAAAAATTTTATCAGCTTAGTTCTATATGATCTGGCTGGCAAGCCCAGGTGGGGGCTTCTTATTTTTGTTTTACCTCCGTGTTGTTATGCTCTTTTCTGCATAAGATCTGAAGCTTTGCCTACCAGAAAAATATGCCTATAGCTGCTTGGGTCATAGACCCCTCCTTCCCCTTTTCTGAAATTTAAAAGTTTTAGTTTTTCTCAGTCTCCAGGTTTGGTACAGATTAGATGCAAGACCAGGATGATTTGTTTAAAAATCCAGTGAGAAATTTTCATCCCGTAATAACAGATATTTTAACAAAATCAGTGGTCCTGAGGGACATTTATATCTGGGGGAGAAAAGATGCGACTGTCTTTTGGTGCTCTTTCAGCTCTAAATCTCAACAACCAGGCCTTGGATTCTAAAAAAAAACATTTACAAAGGTTAATTCATGACTTTTTAGCTGTCATCCTCGTGTCGGAAGCATCATGTTACAGCGTGAGTTTCCTGTTGGAAGTTTGCCTGGATTTTGGGTTTTCCAGTTAAGCCATGCATGCCAGGGCCCTGGCTGGAAGAATGGGCAGGAAATGCACATTGTGCTACTGTTTTCTGCTGATGATCCTTTTACTTCTTCAGTTGATGATCCTTTTACCTTATTCCTGCACAGAAGTCGTAGGTACGTGTGTCGGGTATGTACTGATACGTTGAGCCTTAACCTTGAGACTCCGTGTGTTACGTAGTCAGCAGAGTGATTCCAAGTTCCTCCTCTGCTTTTGTTAAATCTAAATATATAAAAAGTATTTATTGCTTTAATATAAAGAAGCCAAAAGCTCCAGGCTATTAACAATAATTAAAAGTGCAGTTTGCAAACTCCTCCACAAAAAAAAAAAAAAAAAGCTAGTCGGAAAGAACAGCATTACAGAAGGGTGCAGTGCTGCCAAAACCACCCTCACCTGATGAAAGCGCCTTCTACAAAGGTATATTACAACCCCTTAACGTGTTGCCAGTATTTTAGACACATCGAACTTAGGCTGCATGGGCAGACAAGTACTTGTGTAGCGGAAGCTCGAAGGATTTGAGCTCGTTCCCTCTTGGCGAGCCCTGGCGGTGGGCAGGAGGTTCCCCTGGGCCGCTGCACAGTGGCTCTGCCCCCGGTGGTGCGAGTTGAGACTAAGTCCCTTCTGCAGCTCTTTGCTGCTCGGGGCACTCTGCTGAAAATAATATGCTCTGCTTGCTTCAAAAGGAAAGCCATACTAGCAATCTGTATGCTCTGTGATCCCTTGTCAGCATGAAGTGATGGCACAAGAACATCACTCCCAAAATAAATACGATCCAGTCCCTTCTGGGAAGGCGTTTAATCATCATAATCGTACATGATTGAGACTTTTTATTTGAACCGAGAAGCTTCTTAATAGAAACACAGCTTTTTTATCTGCTGCTAAAAACTTCAATTCAGTGTACTTTTCCTTGTGACTCTGAAGCTAAAAATTGCCAGGTTATTCTCAGTTACGTGAATAAAAATCAGTCAAGTACCATTATGAAGGCTGCCTACAATATGCTTTGTATTTTCTTTTGAAGCTGGTCCTCCCCCAGCTCTTTCCTCTTTGAATGCTGGCCGCACCTCATCAGTTCTCCCTTTCCTCCTGTGGTTATTCGCTCGTGTACGTGTGGAGAGCAGCTCTGTGACAACCGTTTCAGCAGAACCAAACCCAGCCCGACCATCAGTGGTGCTTTGCTGTCCACGCAGCTCCCGCTGCCAGCTGGGTGACAAGTGAGAGCTTTTGGGGAGAAACTTCCAGCTGTACGCAGCAAGCCCGAACCTGGAGAGCAGCTCCTGTGGGTGCTGGAGATCCCAATGTCTGTGCACTCATTTCTCCAAAAGCATCAGGTTGCCGTCGTCATAAAGCTCCTAGCTTTTGTCTAACATGTCTTTATCCATCTTTGTCACCCCTGGGCACGCTGCCTGTCCTGGGAAGGTAGAGCACTGGTAGGCAGAGTGCGCTGCAAAGGGCAGCGAGGTGGGAAAGGGACAGCGCACTGATGCGTAGGCCTGGGCTAAGACAGGGAGATGCTTCTCCAGCTTTACCACTCTTTTCCTTCGTGCTGCTGAGAGTTTATTTCACATACCCATTTCTTATTTCATCCTTTGCCTGTCTTGTGTTTTTAGGGTGAAAGATCTTAGGGTCTGTGGCCTGTTTTTGTGGAGTATGTACTGATACTCTGACTAACAGGGAAAATAGTTATTTGTGCTTACCAGGATGAGCTTAGACCAGCGGTGACTTTGGGGTAAAACTGCAGCTTCAGACGTGACTGAAGGAGGGGGCAGACTGAAGTCTTGTCTGTTTTGGAAATTTTCTCTTTTTCCCAGTGTGTTACTTTGTAAATACAAGACTTAGTCTGAACCACTGAGCAGAGCCCTCTGACTCCTTGGTTTGCCCTTCATCCATTTACGCTGGTTGTTTGCTGAGATGAAGGCAGGTGGAAAATCTTTACTGCTGCACTTTTTTTCTGCGTCACGACTATTTCTTTAGCACTAAAAGTTGTGCTGTGAAATCTGTGCACCAGTTTCTAGACTGGTTAGGCACTGTCTGTAAATCCAAGTAAATGAAATTTTCCTTAATGAAGCAGCAAAGAGCTATATGCATAGATGTAGAAGACTTGTTTTGCTTCCATTATTAAAAGGGTACTTAGCATGAAAATTCCTTCTCATTTTTTTCACTAATAGCCCTGTGCATCATACAAACGACAGACTATTTTCCCTGTACTATAAAATGTTGCTCTTCTCAGGTCTCCGGGGACGCATCGAGAGACCGAGCGTTATTAAGACAGTGAAAACTTTCCAGTTTGTCTGACTCTTCTACAGGAGTGTTGCAAGGGCCCTTCAGTTCGGGCTGTCGTTTAACTTGGCACTTGCCTTGCGAGGTCTCTGCGCTTGCAGGTCCATGTGGAGCTCGTTCCCAGAGCAGTTGGGTCGAATCATAAATACTAGCTCTCACCTTGCAGGGGCTGAGGTCTTCTGACTGTTTTTGAAGTAAGAACAGTTACTGACCGCCCAGATGAAGTCTTCCTCAATTTGAAGCTTGCGGATAGTTCAGTTTGGGTGGAAAGCTGTCATTCTGTTTTAATACTTTTTGAAAAAAAATATCCTCAAAACTCTCTCCCCTGTGATACTGAATCCTTTGAAACTGTCTCCCTGGGGGAGCTTATCCACCATCAGACTCGTGGTCACTGTAGTGGTGCATCGCTTGACCCTTTGTTTAAGGGAATGAATCCGTGGTGGTTGCTACTTCATACCCTGTGAGGAGGGCAGCACACCTGAGGAGCTAGGAGAGGTCTGGTGGCTTTGGGCAAGTTGATGAGCTATACCATTAATACAGTTCTTTTCAATGGCTTCTTAAAAAGAGGAAGTGGGAAGGGAATTAAATACCTAGAACTTGTGAAGAACAACTTTATGCTGACAGAGACATTGCTGTTGTCAGGGAGAGATTTACCATTGACTTGTAATGCCTATAACCAAGCTGTGCATTGACAGGAGGGAACATGGAGGCAGCTTCTTCAGGGACCGTCTCTCTCTAGGAGGATGCAGCTTATGAATTGTGTAAGAATACTTCCAGGAAAACAAAGCACAGCCTTAGCTCAGCTCCAATTAACGTAACTGGAAGTCTTGCTTTTTGTTCCTGTAGCCATCAGTGCAGGTTTCTATAAAATCTTCCTCCTTTTCAAGTTTTCATTTGGATTGAGGAGACAAATTGCTGTGTTTTATTTAATCTATTCTTAATGATAATGAGCAAAAATTATATATTTTTAGCAGGAGGATTACATACCTGTGAAAGCAGCCTTTCTGAATTAGTGCTAAATGCTCTCTATCTATGCAGAAAAATTACAGTCCTGGAGTAATTTGAGTGTGGCTGATTTATAAGCACACTGTCACGTCTCTGAAACCTAAATGAGGCTTATTCTATAAATGGTTGTAAATTACTGAGTTTGCCTACATCCTTAGTCTGAATGTATAGGGAGATACTTATTTAGCGTAGCTTGTAATTGTTCCAAATCAGATTCAAATGTTGACCTTAATATTTTCTTTCTAACAAGCTATAAGAAAATCATAGTCTGTTGTGTTTTTAAACGTTTAAAAAATGCAGGATAAAAATGTAGTTTCGAACTGAATAGGCCTTTTTTTTTTTTTTTTTTCCTCTCAAGAAATGTTCAATGCTTTCATGTCCAGAAAATGTTAAAACAGAATCTCTCTATGTTAAAGAAACATTTTATTATGATTAACTGTTCCCAATAGAAGATGCTGCTGTTTAAGTTTTCATGGGAAGTCTGCTTCAGCAAAAATGTTTTTTTTCCCTTTGAAAACTTTTGCCAGATGTTGTCATCTACTAGCATTAATGGTGCTTGTTGACAAAATAATGGGCTTGGTTTTTCAAAGTTTATTATGCCAGGACTGTTTGATGCAAACTTTGAAGGCAGAGTGGTGTGTCTTCTATTAGATCGACTGGTAACATTTAGAAGAAGTGGGTAAACTTTCAGGCACACAGGTTTCTTCTTCAGATGTGAACCTGGGAGCAGCAGGTTTCACAGCTAAGTGGAAAATGAATTTTCCGAGTTTAATTACTTGTGCATCAGTTATTCTGTAACCCTACGCTGCAGTGGCCGTGGCAACATCAACCAGTGGTTCATTGCAGCACGCAGAGCTGCTTAACCTAGCGCGAGCCAAGGACGTCACGACAGAAGGGATGTGGAAACGGAGGTGGGACGAGCGGGTGTTCAAGCACTGCCCGACTGTTCAACCACAGTGAGCGCTCTGAGCAGAGTGGAGTTATTTTTGTTCGGGACATAAGTAAAGCAATTAGATATCTGGTCTACCCATGCAGCTGTTGCAGTGCACACCCGCTTTTGCTCTGTCTCCTTGACATAGTTTTTGTGAAATTGTGTAGGACACTTGATCCTGCTCTCAGCCTGCTGGGCCACCGAGGGCTCTTCAGCAGAGCTCTCCTGCAAGGCCGGCGAGGAGTCCTGCTTCCCAGCTGACACTGCGTCACAACCAAGTTCCCAAGACAGTGTGATTCACTTGGCATCATTGTGGGCAGTTTAAAATAGGAGTGAGCCAGATCCTCAGCTGGTACAAATTGGTGTTACTCTATTAGATTCAGACAGGCCTAATTATAAGTGCTCAAGCAGTCACTGAGTGTTGCACAATCCATTGCTTTTGTGAGCGTGTGCTCACCCACAAAAGCGAGGTTGTGCAATTGGGCCCTACATGAATACATCTCTGTCTCAGCTGCTAATTGAAAACAAACACGGTAGGATTAATAACTCACTTCTCAGGAATTTACGTATTATAAAATACGAAGGGGATCTACCAGTCGCATTAAGAGTTATTCTATTACAAGTTTAGTAAGTCCCAATAGCAGTGAGTGGAGGTCATTAAACCGGGAGAAGTTGGACTGGTGCAGGATTTTGTTTTTTTCTCAGTTGCTCTGGCTTTTGTGCCTCCTGCAGCACAGAAAGCAGTGCCCAAGCCCATGCTGAGGAAGTTGGTAGCAAAACTAGTGTTGACTTAAGCAGAGGAGGGCACAGATGTTTTCACTGCACAGGAAATGGGGCACTTTCCTGCCTGGTGCTTGTGCCTGTTTTCACTTCACAAATGTCTGTCCACACTATGTAATAGGGGATTAGGGAAATTGTCTTTTCTCTCATTTGGGAGGAAGTTGCTCTCTGTCTTGTTAATTAGTTGAGTGAAAGATGAAAGCAAGCACCCAGGGGTCAGGGAATTCCAGGAGGTTTGGGATTTTTGAACTAAAGAACTTCTAAGAAATGGCACATTATGAATTCTGATTTATCCAGGCCCCTGAATGCTGCCTGCAAAGGCGCGTACGTGGGTGCATATCCTGCTCCCCTCTGCGTAGGTGCCATAGCCTGGGTTCTAAACTACCAGGCTATTGCTTCTGCGGTCCAGGGCATATATATAAAATCTAATTATGGAAGCTGGACTATTCCTGTCAGATATCTGATGGTGGCTTCCTCAGAATTAAATGCTCTTGTCAAATAGAAATATAAATAAATACACGGGTAGGATTATAAAACCTGCTCAGAGAGGTAACCCAACAGAGAGGAAACAGAACAGCGAGGCTAGAAGATGGGTGTCTTCCAAACATGAGCTATTGCATTTGACAGGGTCTGTCTATGTGTGTGTAAGGAGAGATCTAGTTACACTTTTCACTTTTGTGAGTGAGCACATGATTAATTTTGGGTTTTGTTATTTTTTTTTTTTTTTTTTAAAGCTAAAATGCCAGATCAATCCAACCAAAAAGAAGCATCTGTAGTTCATTCTGCATGGTTCACCATATTTAATATTTTTTTTTTTTTTGACATCTTTCATTTATCTTAGTGCTTACTGCTAAAAACTGTGGTGTTTGTCAGTCCTTTCAGTCTGCAAAATCTGAGTTTCATGCCACGCCATGCATGTGCCCATAGCTTCTGTAGAGCACTTTGTTGTGGGCTGGGGACTGCTTTGGGGCACGAGTATTATTTGTTGCGATAAGTACATCCCCTGGCCTTTCACCCCAAAGGCCGTGCTGCTGTCTGTGGCAGCCAGGCGATGCGTGTTCGCTCTTGTGGAGCTCATGGGCCGTAACGCTCAAGTGTTGTCGCCTCCGTGCTCTGCAGCGTATTTACTGTGTGGTCTCTGGGCTTGCATCGTGTCTCTGCCCTGTCTTGGTTTCCCTCTGCTTTTTATGCTCACAGAGTAGTCTGGCTCTTGTCCTTGTTTGTTTTTCTTTTTTTATTTTTATTTTTCCTTTCCAATTCCTTGTCTGTTGTGCAGTGTCCTCTGTTCCCCTCCTCTCTGTAATTATGTCGGGACTCAGTTTCTTGCTTCAGTTCTTGCTCTGGGTGAGACAAACCCGAGTGCAGCCCCGCCCTGTGCCATGATTTTCCATTCTGCCAATATCCGAACGTCCTTCTATATCCACCTATCCACAGATTATAGACCTTCCTCATGCAGTTGTTTCCCTGAACAGTGAGGATTACCCAGACCTTTGTGCATTCGGGCCTTTTCCACACTCAGAGGATTGAGTTTTGCCCTGATCTCCTTGTGTCCGTTGTGCTACTGTCAGACGGAAGACAGATTGATTGAGAAGAGTTTAGATCTGGAAGTAAGAGCAGCTTCTGGATGTAAAAACTGCGCTCACAAAGCATCAGATGCTCCTGAGCTGCATCAGGGAGAGCTGTAGAGATGCTTTTCTGATGCCAAGTCAGCCGTGAATGCGAGGGGCTGCAGAGCTCTCGGAGGAGTACTTGTATATGCATGCCTTGTACGTTGGTGTATTTCGAGTGATTTTGTAAGAAGGTTTATAGAAGATTCCCTTTTATAGCCCTGCCTATACTTCTTCCTAACCCCTGACAGTTTTCACCTCCTTTCCCTGTTTCTGGCAAGTATGATCAAAAAATAAAGATCACAAAAGTCCAAGTTTCCCCTAAGCAGGTTAGATAAAACGGGGAAAAAATGGTCATGCAAGTTCAGCTGGTACTATACAGGAGAGAACTGGGATTGATATGAGGGCTGGAGGGGGATGTTATGAATGTACAGTCGTGTGGAAAGCTCACATCTTATTAGACAGCAAAAGTCTGCAAGAGCTTTGCAGCAGTGGGTCCCATAAAATGAAAAATAAATAAGGCTGCAAAGTAATCCATGGCAAAATAATATGTCCATGAGAAAATCTTTTCTTCTTCCACTGGATTTAAACAATGAAGTGTCTTTATGCTGCACAGAAGATACCACATTCTCTGCTCAGGCATTTGCAGGAACTGCTGGAAGGCTGAAATGCACTGAACTGGTGTAGCTCTAATTGCAGCGTGGCCACATTGCTGCTGAAGTACTTTAAGACTATATTTAGCATGTAATTGAGCCACGCTAGCACAGGCTATTAGTCCAAATACTAGTGTAAATGAGGCAGACAGTATTAAGATGTGCTTGAAGATTGTCAAGTAATGCCAGATCAGATCGGATGGTCTCACTGTGTCTTGCAAAATGGTTTGCATTGCTTGGGGGAAGAGCTGGGTACCGTTACATGGTTATGTGGTGTGCGTGCTGGCAAGGGAATCGCACCCCTACGGTCTGCAGCCCCCTTCCTCCTCCCGGACTGGCCATGCCCGCAAAGGTTGAGGCACTGAAGTGGGAACCAACACAGCAACACCAGCAAATGAATGCCCTGTTGCAGGATGTGACTGGGGATGTGATGTTGGTAGGAGATTGCAGAGCGCCACACCTTTGAAGAGGGTTGGATGCTTCCTCCCAGTCCTGGGGGAGCACCGTGCTGCTGGCACCACCGAGAGCAGCCAGGAGACAGGAGTTTGCTCATGGAACCCATGGGTAGGGGAGGACAGGAGCTTGCCCAACCGCTGTCGTCACGTGCCGGTTTTGTTCCAAATGCAGCATGTGTTGTGTAACCTAGAGCTGGGGAGCAGTGTATGAATGGTCACAAGTACGGGGTTTTAGTAAGCACTGCAAAGTTCCTGGGACACTTTGGCATTGTGTTTGTAACACTATGGGAGTTTTATGTGGACTTCTCAAAACCTCCTGACCATGATAAAGTAGGTTTTCTATCACAGAGACAGGATTTTATGTTTAGTGACATCTTTTTCTCACTGTAGCTAGCGTCAAAAAGCTTAAATTATATTAAAAAAGAAGAGAAAGAAAGCACAGCAGCTGGTATTTAGTGATCCAGGAAATAAACTTGACTAATGCAGCTTCAGTACATTCTCTATATCATGAGACACACGCATTTTAAAGGAAACTAAGTTGTGTGTCTGAGGCAAAGTATTGCTTTTAGAATAGATTAAGCGTGATACAGCATGCCTCAAAACTGCCCTCAGTTTGGACAGGAGTCACTGCAAACAGGTGAACCCCTGTCAGATCCAAGATGTGTGTAGACAGCAAAACTTTTTGACTGATGTCTTAATTACCTTTGTTGTAATTTTTCCTTCTAGGAGACGGAGCTGCTCGATATCAGTCTCGTCAAAGATGCCAGATGTGGAAAACATGCCAGAGCCCCCAAGGTAGGTGGTTTTGCTGTATGCTTACCTGTTGATTTGACTACCTAGGAAAACAGAATGGGAATTACATGCAAGAATTTATTTCAAAAAATGTTTCCTTCGATAATAAGAAACATTTTGTCTTTGCTTCATTTATCACGGTTTCTGATTAGAAGTGTTGTGATAGTTGAGCTGTTGTCACTGATTCTGTATGTAAAAACTGCTGATGAAATCTCTGCTGACAGTGAACGAACAAAAATCCTGCTTTAGCTGGAGCTTCAGTTAAATTTGCTCAAGTTTCTGGCTTCCCTGATGGCCAGGAGCTGATGGCTGTTGAGCTCCATGTTGCATTTCATCCTGCTTATTTTCCTTTTTCAGTGCCTCTTGAAGCGAGAAGCATTTTTATTTGTTTTTAATATTTATTTTTAAACGGTTGTAGAGAGGTCAGGATATCAGCTCCCTTAGGTCCTCTCTGACATATTGCATACTCCTTTGCTGTCTGTAAAGACAGGAGGTTTTAGATATATGTACTCTGTGGTGGTTTTGTTTGGACAGCAACCACACATCAGAGAGGAAAAAAAAACAACCAAACAAACCAACAACAGGGTGCACAGCTCTGGAAGCAAGCGTGTGCCGTGGGGTATCCCAGAAACAACAGGAGAAAAAGAAACCCTTACAGGGTCCTGAAAGTAGGGCCTTGCTGCTGCTTAGCTGCTGCTGAGCCTGCGAGATTGAAGCAGCCTGGAGAAATGCATCTCCTGCCCTCATCCCAGGGGAAAATGTCCAGTTCGGGAGGCTGCAGCCTCACTGAGCCTCCTGCTGGGCTCCGCGCTCCCAGCCCTGAGCCAGGGCACTGCCCTGGGGGCTGCTCAGCGCCTAGGGGTAGAAAAGGTGGTTTCTCTGTGCCAGAATGTAACTGTAGTTATCTCTGAAGAGACTATTCAGATTTGGTTTTCAGAGCTTTCATGTAATGTTGGCAGCGTTTTAAAGGCAGAGTTATAATTGAAATGCAGCAGAAGTACTTTATGACATCCACATTAATACCAAATGAGTGCACCATGATTAATGGTTCTATGATGAATAGCAATAAAGTATTAACAATGGCTAGAACATTATTTTAAAATGCTACCTGCTTTACAGAGGACATTCATGTTCTTCTAACAAAACGTTTTTAGCTAAAACTTATGCATAGCTATTGCTGTGGTGACTTTTATTTATTAGGTTACATAAAGGCTGTTCTTGTTACCACACGTTACGGATTTGACAGCAGTGGCATTAAATGAAGGGTATGAGAAAACCCTGACTTTTAGGGTGGTGAAATGCACCACCTGTGTGAATAGGTTTGCTTTTTGTCATGGGTTTGTGCGTGGGCAGAATGGGAACAGCACCTGGGTTGGCTGTTGATAGGATTTTGCAAGCGGTGTGAAGCAAAATGCTCGTTTTGGGGGCAGTCGTGTCTGTCGTGCCTTGATCTGTGCTGTGGAGCTGAGCGAAGGAGTGTTGCTTGCAGGTGAGCGAGTGTCACAGGAGCCCTGATTGTCCACAGAAAACACAAAACTCATATAGCTGCAGGAAGGCTTGGCTCTAAGTCAAGCAGTAGCAGCTTGTGATCGTGTGGAGGTTTCTAGTAAAAACCCTGGTATATGGGCTTAAGAGAGCAGCACCACATCCATGTGCCACTCGCCAGAGTTCCCAGGTTCTCTTTTCCACAGCTGTACTTTCAGACTGAGGCACCCTGGTACTCAGGTGAGCATAAATAACGAATGCTGTTCTGGGATGGTTCCTGCGTGGGAAAGCAAGCTTCCTTCATGTAGCACACGGAGAGGTTGTTCACAGCCTGCTCGATGTATGGCAGACGCGCGATGCACGTGATGGTTGTGCTGTGATGATCAGTCTGAGCTGTGTCCAGCAGCGGGGTGGCTCTGTTGTGATCCACAGCTACCCGCTGAGCATCTTGCCCTGTAGGTAACATGGCCTCCAGCGTAAGCTGCAGACCAGGAAGGGAGTTAAGCTGCCTCAGGAACAAATGCTTCCCCCTGCTGTGGTACCACTTTGCATGTTCCTTAGGTATCCCAGAAGGTCATCTCTTGTGGTCTTTGGGGATCGGCACTGACTTGGGAATTTGCTTCCTGTGTTTGTCTTGCCAGATGGGAAGGACAGCGTGCTGTAGTGCGTTGGCACAGCTTTCACTGTAAAACAAGAGTTTTAGGTGATTTATCTCCTAATTCCCCTGCCAATCCCCCATCCCCATAGTATTAAACATTTTTTACACGGTGTTAGGGTACTTCTGCCAGTTTGTGCAAATCTTTTTAATCTATTTTGAGAATTGTAAGAGGGAGTGGATTTCATCTGTGGGTTGTCACTAAAAGCTTGAGAAGTTAATGGGAATCTTTCAACCTCATTTAGTGTATTTCTGATGTAGAAATAGAACCTTTTGATAGAAATAAGTGTCATCTTCAATAATCCTTGGCTTTTCAACATTAAATAAAAATGCAATTCATTTTTATTTCTGTAGTAAACTAAATTTCAGTATGATTAAGGACACCCACAGAAGGCTACCCAAACCCGTTAGGTGTGCTGCTGCAGGAGGCCACCAGCAAGTAGTGATTTTGGAAGACTATAAGCAGCCCTTGTTACCAAAAAAAACCCCTAACTTTCCTCCCCTCCACCATCTGGAATACACACTTCTTTCCCATAAGCTGCCATATTAAGCAGCAGGAACATTTCTTTGGTTAGCTTAATTAATTTGCCACGCTCTTGGTCTTTTTGATGGCTGGAAACAGAGTCTGTTCCCATGCTGCATTCAGCATACCTTCTGTACAACTGCTGGCATTCTTAATTTCTGGAAAACAGAAATACAAAGGGTTTTTCAGTTAGCTTCTCCTTCAGCCTTGTTGGTTGGCATTTGCTTTTCACAATATTTTTCCATAAATCAAGACACACATATTTTGTGATTGTTCTTGTGTTTTTGTTGTTGCATCTTCTAGGCACTACCGTAAGGAAAAAAAAAATCCTTCTGGAGGAGTTTTCGTCAATGAAGGATAAACAGCCAAACGCCTTATTCTTATTTAGAAACCATTGTACTCCTTCTCTTTCATCCTATTTTTATCCTATTTCACGTTGTCCCTAAATAGTAGTAGTTACCCGGGGGGCTGGCTGAAACCAATTAGAGTAGGCCAGCACTAGATGACAGTCCTGGAGCCGAGGCCTTAACGTTAGGAGCTGACAGTAATGATCGTCTGGGCTGTCACGCCGCAGTGTGCTGCAGCACGTTCATGGCTGTCCCACCTCAGCTCCTCTGGCTGTGCTGTGGATTTCTGCTCATCTTTTTAGAATACTCGAAGCGTGTTTGCATCTGGACAGCGTCCTCTCCTTACGAAAACCAACCAACAACAGAAAAGCATGCAGGGCTGGGAAGCCGAGACAAATTCGGGAGACTTAAGCAAGCTCTCATCCTACCTCAGATGCCAAGCCAAAGGAATTGGTAGATGTAGAGGATTAGGTGAACCCTGTGGGTCTTGGGGAGGGCGTCAGAATGGCTTTACAGCAAAGTAAGTAGGGCATGAAGTTTAAAGGTTGTATGTGGAAATAAGCCTATATGTCTTTCTTAGGAACATTGGCTTCTAATAACATAGAAGGGAGATCTGCTGTAAGTACCTAAGCATGTAACAGGTGGGGGATAAGATTGTTCTCCATCCCCAAATCAATAAATTGTGTATTCAGATGACCCCGTGTTACTGAGAGGTTTCAGCATTGCCTTCTTTTTCCACATTTTGTCAAGTGTGAGTCCTTCTGCCTTCGGTTGCTATTTTCAGAAATGATAACAGAGTTTTTCATCTCGTTGCAATATACATGCAAGGACTTATTCTTAGGAAAAAGGGCAAATCTGCAGCAGTACAGAGCACTGCTGTGGATCTCTAAATGAGAAGATAAATGAGAAGTAATGTTCTGAAGAGAACAAGAAAAGACTCACTAATTGTGTATGTTAGACAAAGTGCCTGAATTCAAAATACAATGAAATTTATAAAGAAGTGAGGGAATTGTAAGATGATTATCAGGACTTTGCCTTTTTAGTAAGCGTTAGAATCGTTTAGGAAGGGAACAAGATAAATTTTGAGAACAGGAGATTAATATGCAGTTCATTTCTTCCTTCGGAAGATGTGCCAGCGCGTAGCCGCAGCACAGCCGGCTGGAAGCGCCGCGTGCCTTTTCTCACCGCGTTCAGGCGGCCGGAGCTGCAGCCGGCCTCGTCAAGGGTACAGCACCAGGGTGCTTGGGGCTCACATTGTTTGTACTTAAAAATGATAAGGCATGTGGAAGCCATTAGTTGCGGAGAAGCTATTATTATTATTATTATTTTTCACACGTTACCTGGCAGCACTCTGTCCAGCTTTGTTTTGGCGCGCAGGCTAATGAAGACCAGCACTTCCCCTCGTAAAGTCCAATGAAGTGGTCTGCAAAATAAAATAACACGTCGAGCACTGCAGAGAAACATGCGTTTTTGTACAAAGAGACACAGGAATAGCCCTGAGTATCCACGTACCTTCTGAGAGGCGTGGAAGGGCCGCTCAGGAGAACGTCCCTAGTCTTACAATGGAGACGTAGCAAAAACCATCCTGCAGCATTAAGTACCGCAGAAAGGTTAGGTGGTGTAACAGGGCTGAGGGCTGCTGCAGCGTGCTCACGGGACTAAGAAATTCACACTTCTTACCATCTTGTATTTACTTTGGCCAATAACAGTTTCTATGGAAACTAAAATCTTAATGCAACTGTGTAAGTGTTTTTAGCAGCAAGAAGAAATATCGGGAGAAGTTGGCAGGAATACGGAAATAACCCCATGGCAAATGTTCACATTTAAAACTTTTGATGCATTTCATCAGTATGTTTTCCCTCAAAGATATCATAAATCATTCAGCAGGAGATGAATTTCTTTAAATGACATATGCTATGGAACCTGCAGGAGAGGAAGTTGTGAATGATGGGATCACTTCTATGCCAAAATGTTTACAGTATGTCGTCCCCAGTTTCAGCAACACTTTCGACTCCCCTGCCCCAGACGTTCTCACTTAATGGAGAATGCTCTGCAGAGGAAAACAATTGAGCTTTCTTAATATCAGAAATTTACCGAGGCCTCAACTGCTACGGTATTGTCACCAGCCACTGCGCTTGGTGGCTCTTCCTGAAATCCTCAGCTAGAGAGCGATGACTTCAGGATTGTCTCAGCTTTCATTTAAAAATACCCTGCAGAGAGTTGGCTCTTCATAACCCGTTTGCAGAGAAAAAAAAAAATCCCTCAAGTTGATGGGCTCAAACTACAAGGAAAACCAACATAAAAATGTCTCACCAATGATGCAACAGAAAATCTGATGATGCTCAGGGAAATCAGGTCTTTATCTGAATTCTAAGAGCTATCAGCACTGCTGCCTTCCTGTGCCTCCCTCTGTGGTCATTACGCTGAGTTAGAAGCAGGAGGATCTTACTGGCATCTGGGCAGAATTTGTGCAGGTAACTGGGAAGTCAGCTGCTGCCTGTTCCTTTGCTAATGGCCTCATATACGTTTCTCATCTTTTAAGCTTACTGCCTGAATATGCAAACCTGAGTGGAGGACTCTCTCGAACTCGCTCAAAGCACGCGTATGCAAATAAATAAATTACAGATGCAAATAAAGTAAATAACTGATAACACAAGATTGATTTACATCAGAATAAAGCTCTAACTCGTAATTTGTGAGTCTGATGACGAGAGCCTGTCAAAATAAACCTCAGTCAGTTGATTTCCTTATGGTATCTAACTTACATTTTTGCTGGCAGCCAGTTGCCTTACGGTCAGGTTTTTTTGGTCTTCCCTTACCAGCAGAACGAAAGAGGCTTCTGTCTTTTTGGTCACATTTGAAAGCTGCGTAGTGATTCATTTCTTTATGATCAAGTCTGAGCTGGGGCAATTCCGTCGTGTTTAATAATGGTCCTGATTAGACTGCATGTGGGAAATGACAGGTAGTTGTGGGTTGCTTTTTTTTTTTTTTTTTCTCCATTTTCATTTTTGTCTACTCAGTGAATTCCCTGGAGAAGTCTGCTGCTGCCTGTGTGGATTGCAGGACCGCACGGGCGAGCAGCAGGCCTGGCCTCGGCAGCACACGCTTTCTGTCGCTTTCTGTCGCTGTCTCAAATGCTGGTATTGCTGTTATTTTTATCCGCCGGTAAATGAGTGTCACTTTTCCTTCAATAACCTTGGTATTAAATTAGAAACTCCAATGTAAATTATGCCTAAGCACTGTTCTATTTCTGCCAAAAATAAATAAAACTGGAATATGCATGCAGCTCACCCGCTTCCCACTCACCTTAGGGGTAGCAATGACATCTCAGACATCCCCCCGCAGTTTTTCTAACTCTGTTTTTTTTCATAACAAAGTTTTCTAACTCTGTTTTTTTTTTCATAACAAAGAGTAAATTATATGAAAGTGTGCTCTAGGTTGAGTTTTATTAAGGAAAGTTAAGGTGGATTTTTGTGGGGACTATTTGCACAGCGTTCACGTGGTCACAGCTGTAAGACGGGGACATGGAAGCAGCAGTGTTGCAGAGCGTGGGAGAGCTGCAAGTGCGTGTGGGAGTCTCAGCTGGCTCCCTCCTCTGCCCCTTCCCGCAGCTCTGCATCTGTGCTCCAACAGACCCTGCGGGCTCCTGCTGGCAGCTGGCGTCTTTTCTCCTTCCACATCTCCCCCAGCAGTGCAGGCTTCCTTTTCAGGAAGCGTCTCACCGCTGCCCATGGCCAGGCCCTGCTGGAAAAGAAAGCAAATTTCCCTATTACAGAGATGTTCCCAAAATTTGTTTTTTGAAAGTTAACCTCCTTGGGGAAGAGCCAGCCATATCTCCAGGGAGCATGGACAGGAGGCCCTCACTTCTCCATCACCTGGAAAAACGTCACCGCTTGAACCATCCTCATACTATGCTGGTAGCAAAGCCAAGCTTCCTGAAAGCACACACGAGGCTCGAGGCACTCAGTAGCAGCACAGTAGCTGCTTCCTTTACGCTTCATCGGGTTGCAAGGCATGTCTTGAGCACGGTGGCTGCTTAGTGGAGTGGATGGGTACCAGTGGGCAGCACCTGCGCTCTGAAGCCTGCGGAGATTCCTCCTCTGCCTCCAGGCGCCGCTCACTTGGCTGCTCATGACTGAGGCTGAGGCCACCTCCGAGAGGATCTGCGTCCTGTTGTGCTGCTGGGCTGACCCGGGTCGGTGAGGGTGCTTTTATTTACAAGCCCCTGGCCCTCAGGGACTTGGGCCTTTCCAGAAGTTTGTCACTGGCTGTAAAACTTAGTGCTCCCTGGTAGTTCATCACGTTCACCATTTCCTAACATTCAGGTGTAACAGAAAGCACAGGCTGTTGTCCAAGACTTTCACTATGAATCATTGCTAAAAAGGTGTCTTTTGTTGTTTTTTGTTTTTTTTTTTTCTTGCTCCCTGACTGTTCCAGTTCGCTTTCTCTGCTGCTTGGTTTAATGTTTTCTTTTGTTATATGTATAAAGCGTTTATTGATTTTATACTTCCATGCCAAAGTACGTAGCACAAAGGACACTATGAGAAATTCTGTAGTTTAAGCAGCACAAAGATATTTTAGAAATGTGATTTTAAAACTTGACATTGAAATATTAAAAGCTAGAATAGGACACTGCTCAGTTAAATACATGATATTTGAGCTGCTGAGAGCACCAGTAAGTGTCAGTAAGCCTGTGCTTTAAATGCTGCTGCTGAAGATTCCTTTGAATAAGCCCGCATGCTGAGTGCATCTATTTTTTCTTCTTTAGTACAACTTTTTATGTGGCTGTGAAGAGAGATTGACAAAGACAGCTTCGTGTGCTCTCAGGCACACGTAATACTCCAAAACTGTTTTAAATCCACACATAAACCACTCTTATGAGCTTTGAGACTGCAGCGGTGGGAGATTGAAGTAGCACACCGGAGGGCATGAACTCATCACTTAACTGAGCATGTGCCTCATGCAGATGCAAGGCTCGGTGCTAAGGTAATATTTTCTGTCTCCTGGCTGCAGTAACACAGTAGATCGTGATCACCTCTGTGCTGTTTTGGCTGGAAGGTTTAAATTTATCTTCTTGCTTTCCCTTACCATGGGATGGGGCTTGCAGGAGGGGAGGTGGCTGCAGCCTGGCTGCCGCTGTGGCATCAAGCAGGGGACATCCAGCCAGGGCTGTTGCACACCCACCCACTGCAAGTCATGATAAAGCTCAGTCGAGTCCCACAAAAGGCATTTTTGCAGTGGCTGGCACAAGTTAAATATCGTTAGGATAATGTACGGTTACTTTGGAGGTGCTTTTAGCAACACTACGATGTGAATATTGCCTGCAGTGTTGCCTGTTTTCTGTTTGTTATCTTGCACTCCTGTGGGTTCATACCCACACGTGACCTTTTGACTTGCATGAGGATGAAAAAGTCTTGGGAAACAGAGCAAAGTCCCATTTTCTGAGTTAGGGTTCCTAAGTGCAGTATTAGTACAGAAAATAATAAATAAAATCATGCTTTTATCATGTAAGGACAAAAAATACTTCATTTAACTTCTGTCATGAATGCTCATATGGGAAAAGATTCCAGGGTTTTTCATGGGAAAATGTAAGGGTGCTAAACAGCTGAGTCTACCACTCTTTTTGTCTGAGTGATATCTGCATCTAGAAATATTTCATAAATACTAAAATACGTATTGTAGCAGACACGTGGAGCTCCGTGGCCAGTGAGAGTTTTGGTGGCAGCGCAATACCCTCACGCTTCCGTGGTGGAATAACAGACTGAAATGAAAAATGTCAAAGCAGAAACATTTTTCTGCAGTTGTTCAGAGCAAATGATGAAAATTTCCTTATTTTATTGGAAACCAGCTTGGTGAATTTCCACGGCATCTGTACCTCGTAAATAGCCGGGAGCTGAGTGGCCGTGTGAGGAGCGCTGTGAAGCCCTTCTCCCTGCTGGCTGGGGCTGCTGTGTGCTGAGGTGGGTGTCAAACCCTGCCCGCAAATCTTCTAGGTGAAGGGCAGGAGCTGAGCAATGTGTCCCTGAGTTTCAGCAAGTGTAAAGAGCCTTTGGTCAGAGCTTGTAACTCAAAGAGTTGAGTTTTGAGGAGGTTCAGAGGAGTCATCAGAGGAGTTCTCTTTGCTACCGAAGTTATTGAAGCTTGCTTCAACTCCATTAGAACATTTTGCTATTTCAGTTTGTCATCTTCCATGTTACATTAGCTCTGTCGTGGTCTCACAGCGTAGCACATCTGGCTGTAAAAGTCACACATTCGCCTAACGTGCTACGGGTTTGTGATCCAGTGCGGATGTCTAGGGAAAGTAACGGGAGGAAACTTGGCTCTGAGCTAAAACCTCGATCGCAAGCTAACTACAGCCCCTGCCATAAACAATCCTGGCTTCATCACTGTGGCATTTCAGTCTGTTGGTTTGTGTCCCAAGGCACAAACCTGTGCCAGTCGGACACCCCGGCGGGTGCACGGCTGCTGCTTGTGGGACACAGGCGTCCCGAGAGACACTACTGAAGGGGGGTGGTTCGTTTGTAGAGCCAAAGTGGGGTGTAGCTACAGGTAAGATAGCTCACATGGAAACTGCTAAGAGCCCATGTGAACTAGAAAACAGGAGACTGTGGCTATTTCCAGTGTAATGGTATCAACACATCCGTGTTAAATCATGTCACCAGTTTCCAAAGGGTCAAGTAGGAACGAAACTGTTTTCTTCTGCTCTAGTCTGGTGTGGATATATAAGAAGATGGAGGCAAGTGTGTCTGTATGTGTGTGTGTATATATATATATATGTTTGATCATTTGTTTTAATGGAGTAGCATTTTTCTTCAAAAAACAAAACAGACACACACAAAAACAAGCCCCACACCATTTCTTTTTAAACTATAAATAGGTATATGCGACCTACTAAGGCACATGCATACTTCAATATCAATTAAATAAACCCTGGTCACATTTCTGCTGTGATAGCAAAACACCTGATAGCTGTGTCGGCCACAGGTTCCCTGTCTCTGGCTTTCTCTGCTCCATCACCTCACAGCCTAATCCTGGTTGAATAATCAAAATTATCAGCTGGTGCTGCCAGGGAGCTGAGGTGCTGTTCCACCCCTGGGGTGTTAATGAGCCGTCCGCAGGGAGCTTCCTGCGAAGTGGATGGCATGGTGACACTTGCTGATACGCAGGCATGTGCACACAGGAGCGGAAGGGTTATATATATGGTGCTAAAGGAGCACATGCTGAGGCCAAAGGCTTGCTTACTCGGTTTTTTAACCATTGGTAATGCACTAGAAAAAAAAGTGCAGTGTAGTCCTGGTACAAATCACCGTGTGTTAAGATTGAGATGCACCTCTCTGTCTTAGTTCACAGGGTTTTTCTGGCTGGCAAGTGCACCGTGGATACATCCTTCCCCAGGAGAAGCGTTTCTGTCAGCACAAGGCAGAACGGGCAGAAGTGCTGTAGCCCCTCCTTGGTGTGGCTGATGCGCACTAGTGATGAATATGGACAGAACCAAGGGCTATCTTCTACGTGCGGGTCTTCTGTGTGGTTATTAGCCTTGTAATGTCCGGTGTCCTTCATATACTGTCCTGTGTGCTTGGCTGGCGTCTGTAAATGAGAAAAATCAGGGCTTGGTTCCTCTTGAGAAAGTTAATCTGAGAAATCCTGTGAGTGAACGTGCACGGTGTTTCTGTCAAACAGAAATCATCCTTTGGTTGTGCAAGAAAGTAGGTGAATTGCACATTTCCAGTAGTTAGCCATTCTTTCTAGGGTATGTACAAAAACTTCGTGGTTTTGTAAAACATCACGTAGATTCCAATTTTGATCAGCCTCAAATTTCAGGGATCTTATGAAAAAATGGAAAATGTACTAGAGAGCTTGAAGATTGCAGTGTGTCCTAGAAAGAAGCACAAAGGGCAGGTTCAACGCTGATCTTAACTAAAGTTCAGCTTTATTTTTAGGAGGTCTTGATTGAATTGCAAAACAAAGCAGAGAAAACCTTTGCGTGCAGTTGTAAATGGCAGTAATCAATTAAAATGAAGTTTCACTCTTTTAAAGCCGGATTCCACGTGGTTTACATTTGTGAGCTTCTGAGTTACTTTGTTTAACTTGGGGAATTTGGGTAGAAAAAATCAATTGCCTTACTTCGGAGAAGAAATATCCTTGGCTGTAGTACTTTGCAGCGTTCAGGTTTTGTGTTGGCTTTTTGGAATTAGCATAAACTTGCAAATTTGTGATTTAGGAATAGGCCACACAATAGCTGGCATTTCCCCATCCTGTTGTGCACCACCTCTGCATCACCTCAGCCCCCACCAACGGAGGAAACCATTTTCTAGACAGCAGATTTCTCACAATGGTTGATCCTCATTAACGTATTTTTTCCTATTTATTTGTGAGAGGAACCCTAAAACAAGTATTCGTGTGCCTTACGGACACATCATAATCCAGTTGTTTGATTTCTGCTGTACCAACAGCAGTTGGTGCTGGGACCATGGAGCGGCTGTGCTGGGGCAGCTGGAAAGGGCGAGTTCCCCCCATGGGCCAGCTGGGAGGGCTTCGGGTCTGAATTTCTTCTTTACCTACATGAATGTTACGTCTAGTCCTGGTCCTAGGATAGCATTAAAAGTTAGAGTTTATCACAGCTGGTAAATTATTGGATTGCAAGATCATATGTATGTACACACACACACGTACAGGTCAGAGAAAATGAGATCTCTCTGCTGTGTCCAAATATCAACCACAGAAAAAGCGTTACCAGCTCAGGGATTTAATAAGAAATTTTGTGATAGAAGCATTTGGTAGTTCAGGGTGCTGTACGGACTGCAGGGCTGGTTTGCAGTGAAGCTAATGCTCTTTTTATTTCCCCCGTTTTGAAACGTGTCCTATATTGATAGTGCCATAACTGAAATTGCACGGATTTTGTTGTTGTTGTTGCTCTGAGTTAACCTCCTTCCTCCAAGATTAATGAAATATTGGAAGAAATCTGTATGAGGAATTTGTATGCGGTAGCAGGGATGTGTTTTATAAAGAGCTTCACAATGATGTTCGCTAATGATGAGGCAGAAGCAGAAGCGTAATGCCAGGTAGGGTGATAATACAGAAGGAAAAGGCCATCACATTGGTCTCAGAAATAATGGTAGCAGCTTGCATGTTGCTAAGAAGTTTAAAGAAAACCAAACCAAATTCAGGGAAGGTAAAGCAAAATACCTGGATGGTTACCTGTGGGTTGTGACAAACACAGAAATTCATCTGTGACAGGAGAGCTGATAGAGCAATGACAAAACACAAAGTGCCCGATCCTGCAGAGCAGAGCCATGGGCGATTGCAGAGCAGCCTCAGATCAGCGCTCCTCAGCACGGTGCCTTAGGGTGCATTAAAAACCACGCTTTTGTCTTCAGGTGAGCAGCAGCGCCCCCGGGGTGGGGCTGAGCGGTGCCGGCTGTGGGCGAGATGCCAGCCCTCGGCGCAGCAGGAGCTTTGGGACAGTGCTGGCTTCTGGGGGGACCCAGGCTCCTTTCGTTTCATTGCACATCAACACCGAAACACAGCTGATTGCTGCAGTATGGTTTTAAATAATCCGTTGCCAAATGCCCATTTTGTGCTTTATGAGAAGGAAAGCTGATTTCTGCTGGCCTCATTAGTCCAGTTTGGTTGTACTTTGCCCCGATAAGCAAAAAGATTTCTTTCTGTGCATTGTCTCAAAGCTGCCCCAGGGATCTACCATGGCTTCTGTGCCCAGCATGAAGCCCGGAGCTGCAGCCTGGCAGTCTTTCCTCTGGTATTTCTTTCTGTTTACATGCACCTGAGACAACACAGGGGTTTTGTAGGGGAGATGGTCATCCTTTTCCACAAAAATATTTGTATCTATTTGTTTTTAATATTAGTAAGCCTTTCTTCCTAGACACAGACTGTTGCTACTTGGTAAATGTGGAAGCTGTCAGTACGTGAGCGGCAGGAGGACGGGAGCAGAGCAGCTTGTTTGTGGCTGAGGGTCTGTGTTTTACAAGCCAGCACAGGAACATCATTTTCATAACTGCTGCAGAGGTTTGGTTTTAACTGAAAGAATGGGAGAGGTTTTATTTTGGAGTTCCTTCCATATTGTCCTTCTGAGTGGCCTGCTGGGCACTCGGCTGCTCTGGGAGTTGAGGCTGTTGTTAGAAATTGACACCTCCCTTGTGCTGGGCCCGCACTTAGAGTTTGGTCTCGTGGTCTTTGCAGTGATTCTGCTTTTCATCAGTACAAACCGAACACCTTCAGTGCGGAGGTGGCAACGTTAGCATTACCCTGGTATGTACTCTAGTGGCTTAAGTTAAAATAAGTTTTTCCTTCCCCCTGGGTTCTGATGTTCTCAGGCCCTTGCAGGTGATGACTGTTTGCTTTGCTAAAGCTGGGGGACACGTCCGTGGTTGCAAATCATCGTAACGGACACATTGAGCGTTGCATCGTGTTTGCCACCGTACTCGAAGTGGAGCCACTTGTGCATATTTTGAAAGAGCTATTACTGCTGTACCTTGTAGGAAACACTGAATGTGATTTAGCCCTGTTTTAAGACACTGATATGTTTGTGTCAGTATTTTAGCTGAGGGAACTAACGTCCTCCGCTGGACTTTCTACATCTTGCTAGAGTTGGGAGAGTTGCAAACAGTAAATTATTTAACTGTTAGCTATATAATAAAAATGGAAAATTTAAAAGCTGTGGTCAACTCTGGTCATGTTTTTGATGACGCTTGTTTTTTCTGTTGTTGTTGTTGTTGTTTTCCCCTTTGGTTTATGTTCTCTAATCATAATTGCTTGATATTGCTGATTTAAATTTTTGTACACGACACTTGCAGATTATGTAATTAAAAGAAACCCTTTACTGTTTTTTAGGTATCAGATACTAGCTTGGTTAAGAGCATTTAAACACCCATGCATTGGAATGGGCCGTACTCTGCTTTTTGCTTTAATCGAAAACTTCTTTGTGCTAATTACAAACGCTAAGGTAAAATTCATCAGGCTGTAAACAAATGTGACCCAGTCTCTGTTAGCTTTCTGCCATGTGGTGAAACCCAATTACTGCCAGGCAGTTTTATGCTCTTTGCATTGATGTTGTTCTTGGAAATACGGAAAGTGGGTGTCCGCTGAAGGCTCCTGCAGCTGGTGGTGCTGCCAAGGAGAGGGAAGGGGCGGTGGTGCTTGTGCCATGGGCTGTGCCGCTTTGGAGAAGGAGCCTCGAGCTGCTCTCCGGAGGCCTCTGCCTCTCTGTGTTGACTCTAGGAAGTCCTGTATCTGCAGGCTGTTTGAATATGCAGAATAATTGTTCTGTTCAGTTGTCTTTGCTCCAGCACTCGTAAAGAAAACTGAAGTTGTGCAACCCCACGAAACCAGGGAAGACAAACCTGAGCACCTTTCTAACACTGCTATGCTGCTTCACTCAGCCTTATTTAAGATTCCCTGTACGTACATTACCCTCTGCAAGCTCGTTTTGTGATGAGAGCCAGCAAGCACAGATACCAAATTGTCTGAGCTGGGATTAGGCAGCTGAACCACGCGCATCCCGCCTAGAGGAAAAGCCTTGCTATCCTGCCTGCTCCTAGAGCCTGATTCATCAGGGCGCTCAGTGTGTGCTTAGGAAGTCTTGCTGGAAGAAAACCTGTAACGACCGACTATTTGTTTTGCACGTACAGGAAAGGTGTGATACCAGACCTGGAGAACTGGGAGACAAAGCGTCGTTTGAGGAGATTTCTGTTTAAGTATTCCGGAATTAAGATGAGTGATGAGAATGTAAAAGCATTGTCAGAAGCTTTCCCCTGAGCAGTAACTGTGCCTGTTAGTCATGCAGTTTATATCCTGACGATAAATCCAAAACTATTTGGAGGATTATTTAGAGTATAAGAAAAATTGCCTTTTCTTTCACTTTTGGAGCTGATATCAGGTGTGATATACAACTGTTTGATATTAAGTTATTTCAGTTGTAGTTAAATACGAGAGAAACCCTTAGAATTCTAACCTTGCACAGCAAGGGAAAAGATGTCAAGAGCATGCTTTTATTTGTGTCAAAATAGTGGACCCTGGTGTAGATGCAGATGGATATTGCTCTTTCTTCCCTTGGGTGCACGTGGTGGAGTGCTTCTGGGGGTCCCAAAATGAATGGGATGACCAAGCAGCGCAGCCTGGCCAGGTGAGCATCGTGCTGTTGTTCTGGCTGCTGACGAGGTGGGTGCTGACAATAGGAAAGCTGAGAAGTGAGTGTTTTCCTGAGCCTTTGTGTGTGGGATTGTGCTGGGGAATTGCAACATCTCAGGGCAGGGACCATGGAGTACGTGTGAATACGGACTTGGTGGCTTCTGCGGAAGAAAAGCAAAGGATGCATGGCCAAAGCTCTCCTCTTAAATCAACATGCCTGGTTTGGGACAGAGGGAGCAGAAGAGCAGATTTCAGGCTCACTTTCGCCACAATGACAGTTGTTTATACAACCCAGTAGGTTTACAGTAGAGCGCATGTCATGTGCTTTAAAGCTGGAGCTCATTTGTATCAGCTGCTACAATCCAGAGTTCTTGTGTAAAGTCAAATTCTATTTATAGAACTGTTATCAATATTTACCACATTTTCCAGTTTCTTTGATGGTAGAGCAAGCTCACCCCAAAGTAAATAAATTAACTGTTTTCCTTGCTGGGGCTATAAGCATTGGCAAAAGCTGCGAGGTTTCCTTTTTGCTTTAATTTCTTTGCTCTCACATCAGTGTACGATTGCAGTTTGACAGGGGGATTGATTTTGTTTGTTTTTTAGGAAGCAGAGGGCTTAGAAATATCTCCAGGAAATGAACAGGCAATGAACAGGCAAATCACCAAAGGAAAGAAAAAAATCTGTGTTTCAGTGTTATTTATTCTTGAGGTATATGGAAGTGCTCCTTAAAATTCCTGTCACCCAGAGTGAGTTGATTGGCTTGCTTTTAATTTTACACCAACTAATAAGGGCACCAAATAATAAGGTCTTGGCTTGAAAAGCCACCATGAGTGGTCTCTGCATGTCCCCAGTGACTCTTTTCCAAGTTGCCCTTGCTGCTGATTAGCTGCAGGATATCATCCAAAGAAATGACACGTCGCAAAAAATGGGCTGACTTGTCACTTTGTACATACCTAAGATAAAATAATACACAAACTACAAACAAAAGTAATATTTGAAACTGTGCCTGGGAAAGAAATACGATGGCACATTTGTGTTTGCAAAGCTTTCCATTGCTGAAGTAAGATGAATGATGTGGGCAGTGGCTGACGCTGGGTTTAAATGTGCTTGAAAACACCAGGGTGGGAGGGCAGAGTGCTGGCTGAGCACTCACAGTGCAGTGACACTTGTTAATCGTTCAACTATTTTTGTCTGTTTTCAGTGTAACTTGACGCATCTGTTCTGATTTCTTTGTTATATATGCATTATGAGCATAATAAAAAGCTCCGGAGACTGTTTGTGCTTTAACAAATGTAGAATAAATTTTATTTCTTCAGCGTGAGATTGAAGGGAATGAAGTTAACAAAAAAAAATATTCTGATGAGCATTTTTAGCAAACAACATCACAAGGGAGATTTGGAGGAAAAAAATATGCATTTCAGAAGAGAGAGCTATTTAAACTCATTAATTTAAATGTATTGCTGCTCATTTGCTTATGTGAAATAGTTGGTATCAATGAAAATCATCTAGTGTTTGCTGGACTAGGAATAGTGTTACATTAAAATAAGTAGATAGTTTCATTTTTTTTTTTTATATATATTTTTGGGTTCTTTGTGTCAACGTTGCATTTGCTCTCCTGAAATGCTCTACAGCCCCTGCAAGCATGAGCTGGCCACAGAGACCCCAGGAAGAGGCCAGAGGTCTAAGCTCACACCCCAGACCTGGCAACTTGGCATCAGCCATGTCACTGAGATAAATACCTGCAGCCCACTTGCTTTGATCACATACTTTCAGCCCTGCCCTCTGACTTGCTTGTAGCATTAGAAGCATTTGTACACCAAGGACACTTGCACTAGGGACCTTGCAGGGCTGAAAACCGGTTGTATTCCCCCCTAGGGTGACTTTCGGTTTGATTTGGTTCCCCAGTTCCTTTTGTTTCTTAGCCACACAAGTGTGTGTTGGCACTGAGCACTGAGCAGCCCCAAGGAGCAGGGGGTGGGAAGCGGGGAGAGGCTGCAGGCAGGTGTGGAGGCAGAGCCTCCTTCTGTGGTTATAGCAGTGTTGCTTAATTTTTAGTGGGAAACAGCTTAGCTGAGAAAAAGTCGGCTAACCAGCAATTAGTAGAACTGTTAGAGCCTTATTACATCTACCTACTTGTTTCTTTACTCTCTCTGCATCTTATTTACATACCGATGACTAGAATCAAAACAGGTACCACACTGAACTGGTGTCAAGTGGCACGTGCAGAACCTTCAGTTATGGATTTCATAGAATCCTTGAGTCTTTCAGGGTGGAAAAGCCCTCTGAGATCATCCGGTCCAACCTTTAACCTGGTACCGACATTCGTGTCCACGCCATTCTGCTCACCTCCACCCAACCCGCCAAAGTATTTAAACTTGGTGTAGTTGCATTTTTAGTGAATCTGCGTTCCTTTTTTAAAAGTTCCTTCATCGTTAGGCTTGCTTCTTGAGAGCTGCACGCGACATCACCCTAACCCAGCAGCTCGATTCAGTGATACACAGCCAGCACCGCTGCTAAGGGTCCTGCATTAACCAGTAATGAGCTTCCACATAGTTTATGGCTTGTTTGCAGTTCCATTCCTTTATCTATAACGTATTTCTTGAAAGAAGAAACTGTTTGGCAGTGCACTTGGTGCCTGAGAGCTAAGCCCCGGGCTGTGTGATCCCGGGGAGCTGCCCCTGCTCCGTTCCCGCGGAGCCGTGTGCTGCTGCTGGTGGCCCTGCGCAGCGCGTCCCATGGCTGGGAGGGCGATACAGATGGACAGATCACACCGCCTCCTGCGTCTCAGATCCTTTCCTGCAAAGTATTGCACACTCACTTCAAATGTTTTCGTGTTTTTCTTGGTTTATTTAAAGGCTGAGCTGTTTGTACTTCTGTAGCTGCACGGCTATTTATTGACATTGTTTCAATGATGAAAGAGAGGACTTACAGAAAGTGAAAGATCAAGATACGTTATCTGCGGTGCTATAAACGGAGACTTTTTGCTGTGCTTCATAAACTGCAGGCTGGCAGGAACAGCATAGAGAGTGTTTGCAAATATTTGTGTTTTGTATAAAAGCCAGGGAGCAGAATAGGTATTATTTTGGGATCTGTGCCTAATGCATATTTACAGTAGTCACTAAATCAGACAGTGCCTTCAATATTTTTATTTTTTGCAGTGGAATAGGGATAGCATGGATATTGTAAAACTGGGGAGAAGCATTGAGCTTGTGCTGCAAACAGCATTAACAACAGCATGCGTATTTGTTTTACTGAGGGATTTCTCCTCTGTTACACTCCGCTGATGACTTTTCAAGTCCTTTCAAAGTTTAATTTCAATTTTATGAATCTTGTCATTTTGTTTTTAAATAAAACTGCTCCAATTTATTTTTTTCTCCCACGATTGTAAATTACAGGGGAGAATACTTGTGGTTATAAGGATCTCTTTCAGGTCGGAATAGTAGACTCTTCTCAGCTGATGACCTGCAGTAAAGCTGAACCTCAGTTATCAGTGAGGAATTTCTGTAATGTTGCATCTGTTTCCCTAACTCTGGGAGGTAAATCCTGACATCCCTGTCACATTTGGTACACATGCTATTTGATTTTAATTCCCTAACCTGGAATAATTGAATCTAATTGTGCCGCTCTGACTCATCAGCTAGTTTTTCTCAGAGTAAGAGACTGTTGGTCACTGTCAGAGTCCACGAAATAGGGATTGAGAAAGCCAAAAGTTTCTAAAGCCGTGTAGAAGGCGGGGCTGGAACTCTGAATGATCTTTCTCGCTCTGCATGGTCTGAAAACTGACGCCAGATATACAACTGCTGCGACTGAGCTGCTGCTGTTGCTGTGCATGACTCCTCGGCTTTCCTTTCGTAATTACTAAACATCAAATAAAGACATCTCGGGAAGAGGACCTGCCGAAAGGCAGTTTCCTAAGACACCTCCTGACAGAGAAGCATCGGAGTTAACATTATTTTAGTTCTGCCCTCTGGCTAGAAGGATTTACAGCAGCTGAAGATAAGCAAATGATGCAGTGGTTCATGTTACAGCACTAGCGAAGTGAGCTTTATGCAAAGTTTATGTCACTTATCAAGAATGTAAAGTGTCCTGATAAGTTTTTTTTTTTGTTTTGTTTCTGTTTTTTCACTAATTGCACTGTGTTTGTTACTTAGTTCATTACTGGGAACTGGTGTTTACATTGGGATGCTGGGTTTTCCTGCTTAAAAAAAAAAAAAAGGTCTAAAAGGAGGCAGAGCTCAAATGTATTTCCTGGAAAGGAAGCTGAGAGAGAGGAAGAGACTGGAGATCAGTTGTTCACAGAAAACTCTTAAAATCATCAGCCTGTAAAGGGGCTACATGCAGCACCACTGCGTTCCTTCTTGTCTCCGCTTGCAGCTCTTTTGATCCTCTGCCTTGAGCCTGCCTTCCTTTGCAGAGGTCTCTGCACACAGAGTGCAAGTTTCGTCTTCAAGCTGCTCTACTCGAGCAGTGCTACGGATGCTGTCTGTCCTGGTCAGTCAAGACTTACCTTTGGCAGATTGCGGTGGCTTTGTGTTAAGCTCTTTGGGTTGAGCAGCGATGTTTAAAACGAGACGATGAGGCTGTACTTGGAAGCAAATTAGAAAGAGATCTTTTAAAAACTCTTGAGTGGAACGGGGGCTATGTACACCCTGTCCAGGTGTAACGTTATGGGCAAGCTGTTCAGTGGAGGTCTTTCTGCGAATGCTTCTCTCCTTTCCAGTGTCCGCGGAGGCATTTCTGCTTTGTATCACCGGGCAATCTCTGACCGAGGATGCTGTTAATTAACCAGGGGCTCTCAGCCCCTGAAAGGATGTGCAAGCAAGTGCTAATTGTGCAGGAAGTAACAGCAGTGGAGTAGGCTGTGTGGAGGGCATGTCATGAGCTTGTATTCCTTGGCAAGAATAGAAAACCTGATTATATTGTCAGGAGGTGGGTGGGGTTTGAAGGAGTACATAGAAGATTTGATTTACGGAGAACGAGAAGAAAAGGATGAAACAGTTTCTTCTGGAAACGATACCAGCCCTGTGCTGCTGGTGAGCAGTTACAGAACACGGGAACTGCAGCTGCTGATACCCCTCTCACATTCACTGTGTTGAATCACAAGCAGCATCGTTTCTCTCAGTGAAGTTGACGTTTGTGTATTTTAAAAGCCAAAGCAAACAAAACATCATCGGTTTCAACAGAACTCCGATTTCATCCTTCATTTTTCTTGTTCCCCCAGTCTGTTGACTTTGTAGTGTGTTTCTGGAACTTTGGAGTTTAATTGCTTAATCCAGAAATCCAGTTCTTAAAACACTAACACTTCATTTTATTATTTCGCTTAAAAATACTTCTTTTTTTTTTTTTTCTGGCTGAATTTTTATTTTGATGGTTGGTGGTTTAATGAAAAGATATTTCCTAAGATTTAAAAGCAAACAAAATTTATAATGAAAGATCGGATAAGCAGCTGAGCTGCAAACTTTGGGTAATGTTAGTGTTTACAAATCAGCTATGTTTTGTTTCTGAGCCACTATGCCAGCTAGAAGAATTCAGCTCATCAAATATATTTCACAGAAATCAGAGCATGACTAATACTTTGCGGGAAAGATTTGTGGAAACAGAAATGGCCAGAGGAGCTCAGGTCTACAACAAAGTTTTTAAAAGAATAAAATCTGAGGCTATTCATACATCAAATAATCTTTTCCCCTAAGGAACAGTATTATGGCTTCAGTGTAGAAAGAGGAACACAGCCTTTGTGAAAAACATCAGTGACCAAAATATTCTGCATACTGGAGACATCTACAGGGAATGTATTTTTTGAATTGAATTATCTTACTCATGCGAGCTGCTTTGTTCCAGATAAACAAAAACAGACAGGCTATAAGCAGATTATTAAAATATTGTGCAATTAAAGAAAACTCTTGGAAATATACACAATTATTTCAATTTTAAATGTTCTCAGGTTAACCTTAAGACTGCTAGCACGACTGTATGTAACCCAGGCATCGTAAACATGAGTTGCACAAAATGCAGAACCTAGCAGTGATTTATGCAAGATTTAACTCGGCAGCAGGATGAAGTTTCCATCTAAACTAAATTTAGAAGTTGAAGTCATACTGCACCTAGACAGGAGCACTCAGCATCGTGCAAAATCAGTCACCAGCAGCAGAGTTTCTGTGAGAAAACTTTCTATTACAGCGATGTTAGCTGTATTCCACGTCCTATAAGGGGGAGAGACATAAGGAGAGGAAGTAAGAAATGGTTGTTTAAGTTATCTGGTGTCAGACCTCGCATTTGGCACTCTGGTTTCCTCTGAAGTGGAGACAACAGATAATAACACAGAAATAGATTGCCACTGCCCCATCAGAATAATTATTTAACAGTGCTACCAGCAGAAGTTAAACAGAAGATCCTGGGAGCTCCATCGGCAATGAAGAACCTTCATTAGGCTGTGAGAAGCATTTTCACTTTCAGGTTGGATTTTCCACGGGAAAATTGGACTGTCTAATTTTACAGCAGTGATGGCAAGTGAATCCTCATGGGCTGGTCAGACTGGGCAAAATCAGAATTCATTGAGAAATAAGGAAAAGCTTGTTTTTCAGGAAGTAGCTTTCTAATACTTGAGGTAGTTTTTAGGCACAACCAGAAAATAGTTGCTTGGTTTTGGTTTTAATGGGCACAAACAAATACGGGCTTTGCTTTTGTTGTTGTTTTGGCTGAGTGTGTCGGCTTACGCTGTCACTTCCTTCAAAAGAATTGGTTTAATCGGTGTTTGCCACGTTCTCAGGACTTTGTTTTAGCTACAATATTGCTTTTTGCCGTGCGGTTGCTCAGACCTGCTGGGAATTTGAGGATGTATGACTCTGCGGTGAGCCTCCACAAATAGCTGCACTTCATATAAACTGGGAAGTGTGCGTGCTTCGCTTTCATCCAACATTTCTCTGAAAAGGAGTTAATACATCCCTCTGGGCATGGTAAAGGAGCTGTGGAGTTATGTTTGCCAAGAGCTTTGGGCTCGCAGAAATCCCCCCGGGGGCCTTGGTAGCTCTCAGCCCCATAGCTCACCTGGAAGCACGGCTCATCAGAGGCTGTACGGGGAGTTCAGCTGCTCCAAGATGGATGCAGTTGTAGAGCTTTTGCTAGAAAATCTTCGGTAGCAAATGCCCAATTACAGACCCGGCTAGAGAAGCGGAACAGTTCTTTTGCTGGCAGAAGTTTATTTCTTTCAATGGAATGGCTCTATTGACAAAACAACTTACTGCTCACATGAAGCGAAATCTGCACCGAGCTCGTTGCTGTTACGTGCCGGCCAGGCTCAAAGAGAGGCAGAGGGCTGAGTTTCGTGTATGGGAGAGCCACCTGCAACTGCAGAGTGACAGCAATCGAGAATTAGGGTCTCAGATATACCAAATATGAGCTTGTGATTTATTGTTGCTGTCAGTTAAATGAGGAGAAAGATTCTGCAATCCACACTAATGGAGTTGAGATACTGAAATTGAATTTACGAGTGAAAAATGCCCTGGCCTTAGTTAAATTTAGTGGCTCATCCACTCAGTGGTAATTGTACACTTGCAATTCCTTCATCTGGACTGGATTTAAAATATGTACTTTGGTGATCAGATTAAATGAAATTTTAACGATCAGCTGGGTTTAGGCAGAATACTAATTAAACCCAGGGAAGTCTATTAATATAATTAGCCTCAGGGCAAGACAAATCAAGAACTGGAAACAAATTATTTGTAGCGTCCTGTCATTTCCGAAGTAAAATGTTTGAGTCTGCAGAGAAGAGACAAAAGATGGAAGTCTTTGTTGAGAAATGAGAAGGGCTGTCTGTATTTCATACCTTGTACCTGCTGGAGCATCTCTAGCTCATTGCTGACTTCTGGCACTTACACAAGGTCCCTTTCTCCGCTGCCAGTGACATGGAAAGTCCACCTGAAGAACTTGATCCTGCCATAAGCTGCACAACGAAGAACCGTCATGACTTATTTTGAAAAAGTGCTTTCTTAACTAGTCTAATTATGTAACAAGGAAGCCTGGAAGTTGAATGGGCTCTGAATAACAACAACGACAACAAAATCCTCAAAAAACATTTATTTTTGTGTTTAGCCTTTCTCCTTTCAAGCTGCATGTTCAAAAATCCATTTTGTGGAGCATGGAGAGGGAGGTTTGTGCACCTGCTGGCCCGTGTTTTCAATGGCAGTTGGATTTTCTTTCCTCGTGGAAGTCTTCAAAAGCAAATTTCTAGAAAGTGCTTTTAGAAAGTGCTTTCAGCTTTCCGAGTTAGGCTCATTAGCTGTGCCATACCAAGTGTGTAAAAGGTGGCAATGACTCAGGCGCCATTCATTTCTGACGATTTTGGCCAAGATCCATGGCTTGTCAGCACAAGGGCTCAGTTTATTCAGGACCATGGTGCAGGAAACTTCTTAAGATGCAGCCATCTTCTGATGGCCTCTTGAAACATCCCTTAACCTAGAATTCAGGGAATAGAAAATAACACCTCGAGGTGTCTGGGTCTTGCTATACTGAGTGTTGTAGCACTGGCAAGGGAAGCATAGTCTTCCTTTTTGTTTTCTTACCGAGCAGTAGCCATGCTGAATGCTCCAGAAATCCCATGGAGATGGTTCAGCTGAACATTAAAAAGGTGGAAAATGCAGCAATAAGTTTGCTGCATAATGAAATATATATTTTTTACTTCCACAGTCGACAAATTTAAGGTCATATATCTTGTGAGTTGGCAGGCATTTTTTCAGTAGGATCAGTCAATAACACCATAAAAGTGTTCTTCTACCATCTTTAAACCTCTCTGATCCTCTAGATGTCTGACAACAGTCCTCTGAAAATCCTTTTGTGCCCGTGGGTAGTTTCATTCCGTACCTCGCTATAATTCATAACGTGTAGTTTTTAAAAAGCATCTGCAGTGTATGGGGACAGAGTGGCCAAAATATATTTTAACTCTTCAGGCTGGATTATCAGGGGTTTTTTTCCTGTCTCTTTTTGCGCAAAGTGTAAATACGTGATGCATTTTATTTATCTATGGCGGATAATTATGAAACATTTTCTATTAGTGCTGCGGAATGTTGTTTTGATAAATATGTGTGAATTATACTATATATTGACAGTTAAGGTGTCAGTTTTTAAACTTGCTTCAAATTAGAAAATGCCATTTTAGGGACTTAAGGTAGAGTTTCAAAAACATCAGAATTACTTGTCTGGAATTCACA
The DNA here is from genome assembly GCF_011077185.1 of Oxyura jamaicensis. Taxonomy (NCBI): domain Eukaryota; kingdom Metazoa; phylum Chordata; class Aves; order Anseriformes; family Anatidae; genus Oxyura; species Oxyura jamaicensis. Next base: position 5,516,123 of record NC_048895.1, read on the forward strand.
CTTTTGAAACTGAGTACAATATAAAGTTTATAGGCATTATAAATCTCAAATCTATTATTTAGTGACTAACATTAAGAATTTGGAACTCAAAAATTCAGTGAGAACTACTGTTTTTGATAGCATTTTGCATCTTTAGTAATTCAGCTAAGTACCTGGGTTTGGCCTTACATGAATTTGAGAATGCTGTTCTCTGTAAAACAGATCAAAATGCATCTCTCCTCATAGGGGTATACAACAGAAAATGTCTGCAGCTATGTCAGTTCAAATTAAAAATTAATATGAACAGCTTTTTAAACAGTTGGGATTGCCTTCTGCCTGCTGTTCCTCTGGTGGTTTTGCTTTGACAAACAAGTTTCCATTCTCTGCTCTGATGATGCTCATGGAAGAGTGAGAAAGTGAAGCTCAGTCACTATTACAGACCGACGTCAAGCCCTCTGAGCTCTGTAAGTCTTCTCTGTCTCAGTAGTTGATGTAGGATTAAGGCTCAGCAGAAGAGCTGTTTCCCGGTCCTCAGGGAATAATGTTGGGCAGGCAGCACAGAGATCTTTCTTTTGTTGTGCTTTGTAAACAAAGTCAGTACTTCAGCTGAGGGGCTTGATCTTTCTCGGAGCTGACAATGAATCATTTAAAAGTAATGGAAGTTGAACATCATGGTTAAGCAGTCTGTTTAGAAAGATACCTGAAATGGCCATGGAGTCAAAAATCCCCCCAGAAGTTTTACCGGCATGGTGGATAACTGTGCAAAAAGAGTCTCTTGTGAAAGATTTTTCTGCTCCCTACTGTTCAGCCTTGCCAGGAAATACTTAATATTTCTTAGCCTCTATTGAAATGAAGGAAGTGTAAAACCAAACAGAGAAGAAATAAAAATGCGTCTCCTGAACCAAGAGTATACATTGCATTAGGTTGGTGAAGGATCATGACTTAATACAGGTTCAGCTTTTAATCTAGTAAATTTCTTCTGAATTTTTTCCTTTTGGGGGAAAACATTCCTGGATGGGGTAGGAAAGAAATCCCATGCTCATCCTCTTTGAATATTAACAAAAGCACCAGTTTCAGCTATCAGGACGCCTGCCTATTCCTGATGTTTTGGCGACCCACCATATATATACACCATACATTTTTTTAGGATTAGGTTTACTGTGTACGAAGAAGAAAGCATAAAAAAGACTGAAGCGTTTGTTCTGCAGAGACTGTGTGTGTTGTGACACGTTGGGTTTATTTTATTAAGCATGAAGCTCGGGAAGGCTTTGTTATCGTTCTGCCGTGCTCCTTAAGGTTTGAAGCTGCTACTGTCGTGCAGCCAAGCGTAATGGCACAAGACAGATGAAGTAGGTACCAAGCAGAAGGGTCTTCACTGCTTTATCTTCAAAGCAAAGATTGGCGTTTGCAGGCGCTGTTACATAAAACTTCATGTGTTTGTTCTGCAAGATACTTGAAGCTGAAGCTTCTCATGTAGGTTTGTTTAGGTACTGACCAGCATAAAGAAAACAGTGGTGCCAGGATGAGTTTAGACAAGTGTCTAAGATTAAAGTTGTGATTTTGTCTTTGTACTACTAATAATTCAGCTACTGTTAACACTGGGTGTTTAAAAAGGATGTTGGAGAACAGTCATTTGGAGAAAAATAAAGAGTACTGTATACTGCAAAGTATATACATGTGTAAATAATATACATAATGTGTAAATATATGTGTTGTGTATATACACACACTGTAAGTTAAGATCAACTCAGAGCAGAAGAATACAGATTAAGGATTGCATTCACCAATTTACACGGAGAGTAGGAAACATTTATTTGTTTTTCACTTGGCTGAGTAATGACCAAATGATGTAACAAAGCCGGAGACCATGAAACAAGCAAAGGAAAAACAATATCCTATCCAGCAAAAAGAATCCAAATATGCCTTATCTTCACCTCCTGTTTGCTGGGGTAGAACAAGTGGTAGCAGTGGCAGCCGTCAAAATAAGCCGTGCTCGCTGTGGACAGGATATGGTTGACGAAGCGATAATTAAATCCTTTTCTCTGGCTGTCTATGCCTTCTTCCAACTCCGTAACACAGATAAAAATGTCTGTCCTTTGCAGAAGCTCCCAGCCTCGTCTCTGCTATGCAAAAGCAAATCTTGTCAATGTTAAAGCTTTTCCGGAGAGTATTCATGAAGTCTCCCAAGTCTTGGGTTTCCTCATGTTCAGATTCAGGATGCCATCTCGCCGCTTTGCACAAAGCTTAGCTGCTGACTGGTACGTGTAGACCTCAGGAGGAGTCAACAGGAGCTGCTTTTTTCTGCAGGCAAGTGCCCAATGACCCGAAAGTCCTTCACACAAATTAGCCTGTTACCTTGAGGTGCCCCAGCCGTCTTTGTTTGCTGCTCAGCCACGTGAGCGCTTTTCTAAGTGCTGAGGCCGTGATAGAAAGGCACAAGTTACTGTGGGAATTGGAGTTGTCAGTGCGTTCCCCTGGACTGTGTAAAACATAAGCTAACATTTGGTTATGCAGAAATGCAATAAAGAACACAATTTTTGTATCTGTCATGATTTCATTTAATTAACTGGCGCTACTGTAATCATCAATTAATTGCCTGAATTTTGGATGGTACTTCAACATCTCAGGCCAGCGGAACACTGCTTTTTCTGTTACAAATTTAATTCAAGTTTGTCATCTGTTTTATTATGCAGGGCTTACTATTTCTGAGGGAGCATGGGGCTGCGTGCTGAGCTTTCTCTTGACATCCATGGCGAGACCTTCTCTGGCCTGCTGGCCCCGAGCCCCCGTGGTGTGCGTGACTTCTCCAAGGCCCTGATCCAGGAGAGCACTCAGGCATGTGTGAAGCCTGGTGATCGTGGCTTCAATCGTTCATTGACATCAGTGGGAATACTGACGTAAGAGAAATTATACACATGATTAAGCGCTTGGCTAGGCAAAGGCCCGAGCTAATTCCCTTTTGTAAGCAGATTTGGACACAAATTGACACTACATTTCTGTTTTGTTTTTATTATTATAGGGTTTTAGGGTGAAGGTAATTTAATCTCCCATCAAAGACTTCGGCAAACACAAGCCTTAGAACAAAACATTTAAATATAATTATAATAGAGCTTGTCAAAAACACTTAGCGTCATGTAGTGTAGCCATTACTTGGCCTAACCTCTGCTAGCTCGAGGTACCTGAGAACTTCAAGCAGAGCTGGAAAGCAGATGATTAAATATAAAGTAGCAACAGATGATTTTTTTTTTTCATTCACTGTGGTTAATAAACCTAAGCAAACAAAAACTCCAGCCATATTCATCACAGAGAACAGCTCATTCTGTGGGTACTGAGTTTTTCTTTCATTCTTGTTCCTTTTGTTATTTTGGAGAAGGAGAATATTTTCACTGTTCTGCAGGATGTGCTGTAGCATGGTTCCCGCACTGGAGAAGTTGATAGAAACAGAACACAACTCTTAATGGCTGAGTAACTGAGAGGGTTTGGTGGTGCTCACCATCTCCAATTGGCCTTTCTGAGCACGAAGTACTTGCTTCTCCTTTGATAATCATCTCCAAAATAGTAATAATGAACTCATCTTTATGTTTCTCTGCCAGCCAGTATTTTATCTCTATATGAAAAAATTAATGAGTATGCAAATATGTGTATATTTATGCGTATTGTGGCATGCTTGATACGACTAGCTACGTTCGAGTCACCATCTGTCTGCATCATGGAAATTGTGCCTTCATGTTCAAGTAATCTTTCCTGTTTCAAGATCAGGCATAAAACTAACTCACCGCGCACTTTGAGGAGCCTGCATGGTTTTAAGCTAGCCAGGGATCCCGTATGTATACTTCACATCTATCTGTTAGCACTGCTGTGCCATACAAAATCATTGGAGTCCGAGTGAAACATTGGCACCGCTATCTGTGCTGACTGCGTTTTGCTCCATGCGTATTCCGGTGATGGTGGTGGGCTGCCTGGCACCGAGGTGTCCTTCGTGGGGAGAAGGGAGGAGAAACCAGGCTCGTGTGTGTTTGAGTCCAGGTTCCTCAGAAGGAGCATGCTCCTGTGTGTGATTGCTCCCTGCAAGGTTATGATTATCTCTGAGATTCTTCTATTTATTAAATGGGCGTGGATTTTTTAAAAAAAAATCTGTATGACAGGCGCAATTTTCAAGACACATGGGCAATAATTCTGTGCTAAACAAAAGGTTGGCATAGCTGAAGTGGGTAAATGCCTATTACTAGAAAATACTAAATGAATTGGTTGGCTGTCTTTCAAAACTTAAAAGCAGTATTGCTTTCTGTTGGAACTGAACACTCACTAAATTATTTTTTTGCTATTTTTTTCTGTTTCACTGATGGCAAGAGAGATAAGAGCTGCATTTATCTTTACATTATTTTGTGAAGCAGATGATAGAACTTCAATAAGATATTCTCTCAAAACAAAGAAATCAAGGCTTTACATTACTTCTAAAATAAGCATGTATTTAAATTGCTTTTATTCGTTATATATTACTTCATTTGTCATACTTCGAAGTAGTAAGTTGTCTTAATAGCACGAAATCATCTGCCTGCATGAAGCGGCTGGAGTTGGTGACGTTCCTGCCGCAAGCACCAAGTGTCTGCCTCTTTTTTGTCTCCAGCCCCTCTGGCTTTTCTGGTGGCTGTCTCCAAAACTCTAGAAGAGACTTTGAATTTAGTGCACTTTCTTCAGATTGGGAAGCTGGCCTGTAGTTGCTAGCAGCAGTGCTGAGATTTTTTTTTTTTATTATTATTATTGTAAGCTGCGCGTTGCTGGAAGGGGTATTTGAGAAATAGTAGAGCTTTATGATTCGGTGCTGTTCATGATTCCATATTACTTCATGGTTCTTCTAATGGCTTACCAGCATTGCTTCTTTACACACCATAGGTTTTGTGAGAAGAGGGCATAAAAAAAATCAATTTCCCAGCTGTTTTGTAAACAGAAATGTAGAGAAAAAAAAAAAAAGAAAGAAAGATATGGACAATTTCTACCTCCTAAAATACATTAGAGAGCTTTATGCCCTGGGAGGTTCATGCCATTCAATTGCAGTGTCTGCTTTACTGCCCCAGCAGAGCTCTCTTTCTGCAGAGTGCTACTGAGCTCCCTGGAGCTGGGTTACCGTGTCATCCCTGCTTTTGTGACACCACAAGGTGCTCCACCCTTACGAGTGCATCAGGCATGTATAGAGCGGAGGAACCTGGTCACTTGGTTTGCTGCCAAGGAGGAGCAGTAGAAATCCATCCAGTGATTCCCGTGCCAAAGCCAGTAGCGTGTGGTTGATGTGGGTAAGGTATTTGAAAATTAGTATCACGTTGCATTTAGTCAATAGCAAATTCATCCATTGGTATTAAACTGAGAAAGTTATTCAGTCTCTGTGCTCGAAGGATGGATCGAATCCCTGGATTCGCTCAGAATCTCAGGGTGGGAGACGCACTCTGATGGTCAATTGCCTGCAGAAATGAGAAGATGAGACCTTTTCCAATTCTCAGTCTGGCTTCCCTTTTCAGGCAGTAGTCATGTCAGCCTTCTCATTGAATAGCTCTTGCGTTTTCTCCCAGTTAATTCCCATCCAGATTGCTGAACCTAATAAATCAAGGTTTTGGAAAAAGAAACAATCTTTTAGGGAGGAAGAAATAAAGTGAGGTGGTTATCGGTAGTGCAGCTTTACAGTCCAATTTGCTGTCTATCGCCCACTCTGGCAGATGTAAAAATGAGCTGAGAGAACCACTTTTTCCAGTGTGGCTGTATAAAACACATTTAATCTGATTATATTAACTTGGTGGCCATAAAAGTTTCAGAAAAGGAAAGCTGTCAGCTGCCCTTCAGTCTAGCAGTACCCATTAGTCGAAATATAATCAGGTCCAAAGCTCAGATCAGTGCAACTGGTTTTCTGTTTCGTTTCACGTTGCAAAAGCAATGTACATACTCACTTGACTTTTTTTTTAGTGGAAAATGTTCTGCGCGTAGTACTGTGCAGTCATTATCGCCTTTTTTACTTACTGAAATCACAAATAGCTGTATCCAGTCTGTGAAACCATTTTGTTCCTTACTGCTTCTTCAACAGTTTTATCTGTGCCACCTCCTGAAGTCTGAGGAGCACGGTTCCTATTGACAGTCAGCAGGACACGGCTTTAGCGTTACCCTGTTACGTGGGTGATTTTGAAAATGAGATAATTTTTTTCTTAAGCCAAATCATTTGGACCGAAGTCAGTGCCAGGTATAGATTTTACTTGCTACTTTAGCACAGAAACAGTTGCTGTGCTTGCCAAAGGACGAGATACCGCCTCAGAGATGACACTTGGTGATCGTGGGTGAGGACTACTTAAAAAATAAAATAAAATAAAATTGGGGAATGTTTTTTGCTGTTAGAAATGTTATACATTGCTTTCAGTGGGAAGGGAGACAGTTTGTGTGAGGGTAGGAAGATAGAGTAGTAGCTTGACTCCCCTCAGGGTCAATTGGAATATTTTGCAGTAAAGAGGTGCTAACCTCATCATGGAAGTGTGCAGGCGTTGTGCAGGCTTGTCTTCATGCTGCTCAGCAGTAATGCCCAGGGGTCAGCATTGGATTCTTACCTAATTCTTGGAGAGCTATATTAAATTTATCTTGAGGTACCTCAGGGTCAGCTCTCTAGCTTTTAATGGACAAATATTCCCAAATAAATTTAAAGAAATGGTAGGTTATACGTTTCTAACAAAAAAAAAAAAAAAAAAAAAAAAAGGAAAAGGAGAAGAAAAAGAAAAAATACCGTGCTTTTACATGGTATGTAAGTTTGGGGCTTCTGAGCTCCTAAAGTTGTTCTCTAAGCCGTGAAGGCCTGTGCTTCTCAGGAACATGTGGATGGGCTGTGGATAAATTTAATGCCAGAATTTCAGTGTCCCTCTTGGTGTCATCTCTTTGCCTGGGTTACGTGTACCCACTGCTTTGCCTAACCAGAATTGAGCTTGTAGTATAAGCACTGACAACTTCCAATCTGCGTACAGCATTCTGTACTTAAATAATCATAATTGTGCTGTTTAAGGTGAGACTATGGGAATACCTTTTCACAACTGTTTTGTAGTATCTCCCAATAATTTCCCAAAAGCTTCCAGAACTGGGATGTGCTTTTAGTCAGACATAAACCTCGTTCAATGTTCCCACACAGAATGTACGGGTATTGGAACTTAGTTGTGCTGCAAGATGTAGTATCCTTCTCATTCAAACAAACAAACAAATCCACAGACAAACAAAAGCCCAAACACTAACCTTACCCCCGTCCCCCTTTTTTAAATGCGGTCGTGAAACCCCGTTGTTCTAAGGCAAACCACAAAGGTTTTACTGTGGTACCCAGGGAAACCAGGGGCTTCTCATCACCAGCCTGCAGCATGCTCCTGGTCCCACGGCAGAGGCAGAGGTGCGTGCGTCTTGGTTTACACCCTTGTCATTGTCATAAGTCTGTCCAGCCTTGCTGCAAGCGTGGACACTGCGTCCTTTCTGGGGAGAGTACAACATTGCCAAATTCTGTCCAAACAGGCTTAATGAATGTGAGTCACTTTATTCTTGGAATTCATTTCTGCACTGCAAATGGACATAATTATGTGGCTAAATGGAAAGGAGACATAAACAAAACAGGACTGTCAACCAAGTTCTGCAAGAAACCATCAGCTACAGCTCTTCCATTAATGGCTTGGGGGGAAAAGCAAGCGGTATCAGGAGAGTCGTGAAAAGAGGATAGCAAAATACCAACTTGAGCTTTATATGCAAGAAGGGCCAGTAGGAGTCGGGGGAACAATGGCTGCATGGGATCGTGTAGTCCGGGGGCTGCATGGGATCGTGGCGGGCCACCTGCAGGGCTAGCACCGTCCTGTGCACAAACCCAGCCTGGGGGTTTTCTCCTTCCTTGCCTCAGCACGCCTTCATGCGGGTTCTGCCTTCATGCAGCAGGGGGGCTTGCTGTGGGCTTTGTCATGGGGGAGACCCGCAAAGCAGTTGAGGGATCAAGGAGTACAAATGTGATTTATTGGTTCACTGGCTTTACCTTAAATTAATAACCTGAGCACAGAGGTTTCTTTTTGTTCTAATTGCATCCTAAGTGGGGAGGTGTGTTTTTTGTGGAACAGAGGGATTGGGTTTACGTAGTTGTGCCTCATGTAGCTGTCCCTCCGTTTCTGTACAGTGGGAGCTCTGTTTTTGCAAGGTGCTTTGGTCTCCTTAGCAATCTTCAAGGTAACATCCCAGGTGCTGAATGTGCGTTGTGGGAGACGAGACATAAACCCATCTGGTAAATGCCGGAAAGCAGAGGACAGGCAAATGGGACAGAAAACAGAAAGGCAGGGAGAGCTGAAAGACAACTGAAAAATCGTGAGATTTCTCAGTGGGCAAACACGTGGATGCTAAGGAGAGATTCTGTTTAGTGCTCTGAGAACCAGGGGAAGAAAGAGATCTGTTACTTTATAAAGCAGCCAACCCCAGATAAGCCTCTAACCAGAGAAAGCAATGCTGCCGAGGTGGCCTGTCCTGCTCAGCAGTGTGCTCCTGCTGGTGTTGATATCAGCAGAGACTTCCTGTCCTGTGCCCCTTTGGTAGCTAAAAGGAGAAGAGGCCGGAGCGTGGCATTTGTCCATGCATTTATATTAGCGGGGCCTCTCTCTTCATTCCCTCAAATCAACATATTGGCAGCAGCCGTGAGTCATGTTTCCCTGAACTCTAGCTGGCAGCAGTAGGAGGGCAAAGAAGTGATTGTGTTCCCTCCTTCACACCAGTAACACTGCCAATAAGGCATTCAGAGAAATACAATGGGATATTGTCCTGCAAGGATTGCATGCTACTGTTTTGATGGGGTGGGGAAGGGGTCATTATTTCTGTACAGTGGGAGCCTGCAATCTGGAACAAACTGCTTTAGAAAGTGCCCAACTTTCATTATTGCCAAAATAAGAAATGTATTATGCAGCAAAAGGACTCCATGCTGCTTATGTTGTGGAGGGTTTTTTTTCTGCCCTTGTTAGGTATTTTTACTAAGCAAAAAAGGCTTAGGAAACCCTTCAAAGAATGCTAGTCTTCAACCTTTCTGGGGGAATACGTGCCACTAATGGTTGGTAATTATACCTTTTTTTTTTTCTTTTCTTTTTTTTTTTTTTTTTCCAAAAATTTGCAAATCTGACTCCAGCTTCTTTGGGAAGGAAGAAATCCCTTTGTGTGGCTAAATGGCTGATGTGCTTCAGAGCAAGCATGGAGATGCATTGTTCGGAGCCAGAAGGAAGTGCAAGGTGGCAGCCTCATTACTGAGCTGAGGTGCCTCTGGAGACAAATAAGGTGCCCACATCCATGCACGGCTTTCTTAGGAAAGCAGCCAGCTCAGCTGCGGGAACTCTGAGGAACCCTCAATAAAGCCCAGGAGATCCAAGAGTTTGAAGTTTTAGTAAGCAGAGGAAAATCAATATTGTCTTATAATGACACAATCTCTATTAGCAGCAGATAGACAAGTCGGGACCCTTGTCAGCCAGGCTTTGCCTGGGATGCCAGAATGTCTGCGTGGGGGTTTCCAGCTCCCGGAGCTGCCCTTCCCTTTTGAGTGTGGAGAGCTGATGGTGCTGCTGACCCTCATCCTCCCCTCCCACCCACTCCCCATTGCCTGCGGTGAGCTGCGGAGACTGAGCGGTGAAGCAGTTCCTGCACACGCTGATCTTCAATGGTCTTACAGAACAGATTTATTATTGGAGCTTCGTTCTAGTAATTGGCTTCTCCTCCCCCCCCACCCAATGACTTCTGTAATAGAGGGGACTCAGTACTGCTTTATTCCAGACACGTAAATCAAGCACCTGTTTTATTCCTCCTTAAATTTGAGGGATATTTATGAGTTCAATGGAGTTTTGAATAATCTCCCTTGAATCTTCCTTTGCAGCTGTCACACTGGGTATCTCCAGCTAGTTATTGCTGAGTCTAAGATTTGAGAGATTTTCAGAAGTAAGCCGCATGTGTTTGTGCTGGGCCATTTTGAGAATACCAGAGCACCATTTCATTGATCTCTTCTATGCGTTAACAGGAATGGCATTCTGCTAAATATCCCAAATATCTCCCTCCTGCTCCCGTGGGCCAAATCAAAACATGGCAATGAATTGAGACGCAGGGAGGGAAGTGGGCTTGGGAAGTTTTGTCATGTCTTTCGCATGGTCTGTAAAATAATGTGCTCCCTCACAAGCTGCCAGGTTATGGTTTGTGTATGTTCTGCTTTCTTAATATTCTGGGCACTAAGTAGCAGTTAAAAAGCACTGAGGGTGCAGCCGTTGCTGTCACTTGATCAGGGTGCTCCTTGTGCACTCCCGTGGCCGTTCATACACGTAAAGCAACACGGCTCTATCTGTGTACACACAAAGGTCACACTACCACAGCCACCCTCAAGCAGCCACACTTGCAGCAGGTTATTTTTCACAGCTGACACGGTTCTTTTGTGTCTGGGTAAAGGAACTTCTTGTAACTTCGGGAGTCAGGTGTCACTGGTTCTTGGCTACAGCGGCTTCTTGGTGCTGGATGTTGTTTTGCTATTTATCAGTGACTTGGTTCGCTGCTCATTCTGCAGCTCTGCAGACCGAGCCCATTGTATGTCTGCCTGCGTGATTTCTGCCGCCAGCAGCCTGTGCCGCACAGGTACGCTTCGCTGGCTCCTTTCATGCCAACAGAAGGTTTGTGCACGCTGGTGCTTTAGGAGTGCTCTCTGAAGCAAATCTCCCCTGGGTTGTTTCACGTCGCACAGCAGTCTTGGTATACGCAAACTGGGTGAAACTAAATCAGTTGTGCTCCAGCTGCATGCCTAATGTGCTCCTGCCGTTAATGGGTGTTCACATGCAGCACTAAAGCAGACACCCATCCTCACCTGAGGACTGAATGTGAAGTTTCCAGCGTGAGCAGCATCTTTGCACTATGGATCTGCTCCTAGCATCCCCACTACTTGCTAGTGTACTGATAGCCAGAGAGATGTTAAGCCTTTCCCTCCTGCTTTACGTTAAATGTACATCAAATTTTACATTAACTTTTACATCAAATGGTTCCCGTGGAAAAGAAATGCAAAGGGGATTTGTCCCTTGATTTTCCTTTGTGGAAGAGACATTTAACATCTTTTTTTTTTCTTTAAAATCCATGAGGATTCGCTTTTGAGGAGACATGGTAGTGGAGTAAACAAAACATTAAGCTGGAAATCCGGATTGTGTCACTGGACTGGTAAACTCTTTGGACTGCTAGACCTCAGCCAGGTCCCTTTCCTAATCAGATGTTCTCGTTTGCTTGAGAGGATGTGGGTCAGCTAAAACCTCTTGCATCTTAATAGGCAGTCTTTGCCAGATTAATACAGTGGTGTCTGATAAACATGCAAATTCTGCATAAGGTGGCAGGCTGAAGTTAAGTTCGCTCTTACCTCACTATTTTCTTTTCTCTTTCAGCTTGGGCGAGACGCATCTGATTGTCATTTGCATGTTTGATATACTCCCTGCCTGTTGCGGTACTCTCAAATAGTACCATCATCATATCCCACTTCAGAGAGAGAAAATGCTGCAAAACACATGGCTGATAAACAATCACAAAAGAGTAAAAATTACCAGCATTCAGCAAGGGAGGTACAAAAACACGTTGGACTTTCTGCAAGGAAGTATGAACACAGTTGCAGTACTGCAGGTTCTGTGTAAGCGATGCCTCCTTATTTGCTACATGGCACCATTTTAGGCTTTCTTATCTAAGTGTTGATACCTTTAATATCTTACTCTGGCTTTCCTTGGAGTAGTGTGAAAATTTCTTCTTCTCAGTCCCCTTTGCTTGTCATGTTATTGAGAAGGGGCAGTTAACAGGGGCATAAAATGTTTCATGGCAGGATTATGATCTGGTGCCGGTTGGAGTCATCAAGATTACATTGTCTTGTCATGGATTTATGCTGATGTGGATATGACCCTTTGGGATAATCCCATGGTCCTTTCTCTGTCAAACATTCCTTGCCTTCAAGACTTCTTTCCCAAAGAAGTCCAAATTCACCCCAAGTAGTTGTGTGAGCTCACCACCCACTTGAGTCTCCTTTCAAATCTGCAGTTTTTCCATGGCTTTAAAAGCTCTTTTCTCCCCTTCCTTTGTCAGTACGAAATGATAGGATTGTTCCAGTGAGAAAGGAAATGTGTTTTGACACCACTGTGTCAGAGTGCCACTTTGAAGGTGATTTGTTGAACTCGTGCTCAGTTCCTGTTGGCATTTCTTTGGGGTTGTTATCATTTTGTAAACATTGCAGAGTAGGTTGCGGAGCGCCAACAGCTTTGTTTTTTTGCTAAATAAAACACACAGCACAGCCCGTTCACATGAACGAATCTCCGGTGCCTGCATTGTTTTGCATCTTTGGGACCAGCATCTGCAAAAAGCCCAAGTCTGAAATAAGGAGAACTGCAGCTGAAGGGCAGGTTGCAACACCACGTGTGGTTTGGGCTGGAAGAAGGATGATTCCCTCACCTTCCCCTCCCATCTGTGGCTCTGAATTGTTAAAAAATAATGAGTTAGGGAATTGCTTTTTTATCTTAGCCTACCCACTGTGGGCTGCTGACTTCAGGAGTTGTCTCAGAATAAGAAAATCCATAATTTATCCATGTTTACACTCCCTGCCTGGATATAACTTCTTTATTCCAGTAAGCACACCCAGTTTGCACCTATATGGATGAAATATCCCCTCTGCCCTCAGGATTCCTCTCCGTGTCCTGTGGTGCAATGGCAATAACACGGGAGCACCCCCAGCCCCCGGGCAGCTTTGGGGTGTGCTCCCTTGCCCCAGGAGGCCCTGCTGCAGCACTGCATGGCTGCGGAGACATCTGGGAAGGTCAGGACATGTCCTTTTGGCATGTACTGCACAGCAATCATGTGCCGCTACAATTATGATCCTGTCAAGTAGCCGTCAGGAGAGCAGGAGCGGTAAATGAAGTGTACGTAAGTTATTGAGCTTCAAAGGATTTATGAGTTGCCGCATTTTCCATTTGGAAGCTAATGTATTGTAAGGAATGACGACAAACGGGAGCAGGTTATTTTAGTGCTGCTGGCTGTCCCTGTCCGTCCTGCAGACATAGCCTGGTGATGTTCAGCCCGGCGGGCCACGTGGCCCCTTCCAGAAGCAGGCACCCACCACGGTGTCTCTTGTCTCCCAAATCGGTCACACGAAGCTGACGGCTTTGTGCTTGCACCTTGAATTGGGTGCTCGTGGGAACTTTGGGCTGATAGATATTACAGGCTGGATACATTTATTCTGCCTCCCCCCTGCTTTCTGTCACATAATGGTGACAGAAAAAATGGCACTAGGAAAAGGCTGCTATTGTTAAAATAATTAATCTGGCTGATAGCCTCTTCCTAAAGGGCCCTTGGGAAAGAGGACTGCCAAAAGTAGGCTGCAGGCCGGCTGAATTTGCATAGTGTGAAAGGTGGGACATTTAATAATAAATCTGTATTTGTTATCTTGGCTTTTTACAACGAAATGCAAGTACAGCCAGCACTCTGACTTCCAGGGTAAATACCCTGCAGTATTTACTATAGTAAGCTAAAATGGCCTTTCATGGGGGAATTAAAAATAAAAATTACAAAAGAACATTAAAGCAGGATATTTTCAGACAAGTTTTGACATGCTGAAAATAGCGAGTTTGTCTGCTTTTGGTTTCTGGTAGTTTTGAAGAGATTAGCATGGATTTGGTGGCCTAATGAATAAAGCCTGTACAGTGGTAGCGGCATATCCAGCACAGGCTAAATTAAGTCTACTTCTGCTGGTTTTCATCGTTTTCATAAGGTTTCCTTGACAGAATCTGACTTTAAGTCCAAATCACCTGCCTCCACAGATTCTAAGCCTGTCATTGCTTTATGTTTGTGGCCATTTAGAAAGGGACCCACAATTATAGACCTTTACGGGCGGTATGGTGGCACATGCACTGAGTACCAGAGCAGTGGCTGACCACTGGCCATTGCTACTTATCACCTTCGGTATTACCTGGGAAGCAATGCTTTGTCTGTGGATAAAAGGTGACTGCTGATTATGGCATAGGATTAGAAGCTGTTCTTTGCCAGTCCTTGGGCTACTTGTTTTAATGGCTTTTGGATGTACCAAGCAACGTATTCGCAGCGTTCTGGTTTTACAAGGCTGCGTTGCCCAGCCGGTCTGGCTTGGCTCACATCAGCAAACATCGTGTGACGATTCCAGTCACTTGTTCCTGCAAATGACGCAGCAAGACAGCTATTAGCAGTGTGTCTGCTCTCAGAGTAGGAAAAGTTAGGCTTTCAGGTGCAAAAGGATACTTGCTTCATACGTGATTCTAGGGAAGTTGTTTCTTTTAACACCAGCAATGAAATGCACTGGAAAAGAAAGCATCTCTAGAACCCGTTTTTCGCTCCTCTTTTCTAACTTCCTCAGACTTTACGTGTAGTGCTGGAGAAAGTGTTTTGCTTAAAACTGTAGCTGGCTGGTTTCTCGAGTACATGTGATGGTTTCAAAGCTGCTCTGTTACAGTCTATTAGCAGCAGATCAAGAGTGTGTGACTGCATTGTTTTACATCAGCCAGGTTATGGGGAAAGCAAGCAGAAAACTCAGCTCTGGCTCAGGACAGCCGCTCCAGGAAGCCAGGCCAGCACTACAGGAGAGTGCCCCGGTTCTGACCGGGGACACCCCATTACCAGCCTTTGGCCAGATGACACAACGCAGGCAGAAGCTGCTTGAGCGCAGCGTACAGAGAGGGAGGACGTAATACCAGGTGTCAAGGAAGCAGTTTGAGATACGCTGGCTAGACTTGTTGAGCCAAGACACGCATGAAAATTATCTTAAAATCTGTAAATGCTTAATCCAGCAGTTAAGAATAACCATTGTCTTAATTTAAGCACAGTCAGCGCGTTCACCAGCTGTCTCTGACTGCCACGGGGAGGGGCCAGAGGTGCTGACTCAGCCCAGATGCTTAAGCATAATTAATAGGCAGGATATGCAGCCCGGGGGGTAGAAGTGAGGGTTGCAGCTCTGATTTCAGTACTGCAGATCAGATTTTTGTTTGTTCATTTGTTTAAAAATAAATAAATAAAAACAACACACTCCAACACTGACCATTTTTCCCACTGTCTGTAACCACCACGACGTCTGCCTCCACACAGATGCTCCCGTTGCCCCCAGCCTCAGCGCCCGCGCTGCCCCAGCTCCTCTGCACGTTAAACCAATGCAGCTGTGAAAAATGGCATGGTGACAATGACTACTCTTGTCCCTTGTTAAGTGTGAAGTGCGGGTGCTCTTTAAGTCAGTGGTGGTTTTACTGTTGATTTTATGAAAACCCAGAGTCATCTAATATCTTCCTTTCCTAAAGATAAAATACTTCTTTCTTCGCTTAGTGCACATTACTTTGTTCTTCATGCTTTGCAAATCCTCCCCTCTCCATAATTGTCTAAGGTGTTGCATGTCTCTTGTCATTATTTAGAATAAATTCCTTTCCATATACATGTTTGCGGTTCCTGACAGATGCTTAGGGGGCAAATCTTCAACGGGTAAAAATAGAGCTCCCTGCAAGAGTGATAATTTACGGCAGCTGAGGATCGGCCACTTGTTCTCTCTCTCTTAAAATATCCATCTCTGAGAAGCAATTCGTTACTTAATGCAGAAAATGCTCATAGTCATCCATTTCTTATTTCAAAACATCATAAACATTTTCTTAGAATAAGCTTTGTTTTTAATAGAAGCAGAGTTGTGTAATCTGGACTATAGCACATGTTCATGAAAGGGCATTTAAATAGATACTTTATTTCTTTTAAAAATATTTTAAGAAAATTGTTCTGCGCTCTGTAGGTATTTTGCTTTGAAATAAGTAAATGCTTCATACCTGCCAAATCTTTCTGTTTGGGGAGTATCCTTTCCATGTTTTGGCAGAATACATGTAGTTTTCCCAAGCCATTTTTTCAAAACCCTCTCTGAAAACAGCCTGTTGCAGCTGACTTGAAATGTATCCTCCATTTTAAAATGTTGGTAGGTGTGGTAATTTTCTAGTGTAGCTATCATTTCTCATCATAAAACCTAATGGATAAATAAAGGATTTGTCTCCCTGTTTTTATAAGCCTTCAGTGCCAAGGACAAGGTCTGCATCACCTGGAGCATCATCCTCTCCTTCTGTGTGGTGGTGCCTGAGTCCGGGCTGGGCTCCTCTCCCCGGCAGCTCTGGGTGACTGCTCAGTGCCAGGATGCCTCATGTCACAGCCAGCCAAGGCCAGTGTCTCTGGAGAAGGGCAGGACACCACTGGGTTCAGTACAGTGAGGTTCCCTAGCTATGAGGAGCCAAACAAGTCTGTCTCATCCTGGGTTTTGATTCCTGGGGGAATGTGAAGTTGGTCACACAAAGTGGAAGCTCTTGGCTGGTGACTTTTGCCATATGTGGTCTGCGCTGTGTGCACATAACCGTCGGTGCAGTTGCCCTCCTGTTGTGCTAATGCACTTATGCCGTGCCTCCTCCTTGTTCATAAGAGATTTTTGTGTTCAAATCTACCCCATACCAAACAGTAGAGCTTATTTTTGTAGAACAAAAAGACCTATTTTTATGCTGCTCTTTGAAGGATGAAATGTTTATTTAGTGCTGCTGCTTTCCTTTCCTAAACCTTGCTCAAGGAAACCTTAAGACGTGAGAGAAGTTCAGTTTTAATGTTCAAAGTAATACAGACTCCTGAAGCTGACTTTCATTTAGCCTTTCAGATCTTTGTATGCTTGAACTTTTATACTCTGCAGACTTCCCAGTGGGATTCCCAGAAATGCCTTAGCTCTGTATTAACTTGTAATCTCTATAAATAAGAAACAATCAGGGTTTTGTTTTAATACCTGGCTTGCAAGTTCATATCAAACATCTTTAAAAAAAATTAAAATCCTATTTTAAGTGGGAAAGCAAAAGACTGAGACAGTAGAGAGATGGAGACAGAGATTCGGTACTGGTCAGGATGCTTTATTACATTATCTGAAGTCTGGCTTCTTGCGTGATGTGTCAGACCTGGCAGGGTCACTGTTCTTCCTGAAGCATCTCAATTGTATTTCAATTGCCCCATGAAGATAGAAGAGCATCTACCAGTGGGGAAAGATACATTGGTTTCACTACAGTTTATTTTGGGGGTTGTCTGGTCTGGTTCTCTGTGTTTGCTGTTGTTTTGTTGTTTTCTTCTTCTTCTTTTGATTTGATTTTCTTTTTTTAGTTTATTTTTATTCTTTTGTTTCCCCTCAGTAGTGAATTGCTTCGCTTCACAGAAAGAAAAAGGGATGGGGGGAAAAAAAGGCATCTTAATGCTGCACTTCACAAGTGGGTGAGGTAGAGGCTGATGCTTTCTCAGCACTGTGTATCTGTGGAAGTAATACGTGGATGTTCCTGGATATTGCTGGTGGGATATGAAAGTTACTGTCACTTCTGAGACTCGCCAGTGACAGCTGAGCATAACTCTTGTGTTACTTTCTGTTACTGCTTGTTGCAACTCCTTTGGACCTACTTAATAATCGTACCTCATCCTAACAGATAAACGTCCCAGGGTATCAGTGTCCACTTAAAAATTAGAAACAAGAGCCCTATTCCAGAGAAACACAGTGCGGGCAGCCTTCCTTTCTGGCTCTGACATCTGTCCATCAGCCCAGGGTGTTTCAAGCAGGTTTGTAGCCCAAAGCATTACATGAGCTCCCTACTGACACCGAGAAGGAGGAAAAAATGAAGTAACCAAAACAGAAAGGCTGTAAATGTTAACACTTGCACAAGGTGTAAGGGCGAGGTATAAGCAATTGTATGAGCGCTGTCACCCTCCACTCTGCGATGAGGAGAGACCCCTTATATCAGAGAAATGACTCTTCCCTTCTTAGACCCCTGCACTGGCCAGAGCGGGCTTCTGCAGGTTTTCTGCAAGATGGTGTTCATTTATTTCCAGTGTTCATGCAATTTTATTTGCCGGTGGAAAATTACTTGAAGGCTTTGCTCTGTTGAAGCTTGGAAATCTTCTGGTCTGATGATCTGCCTGTCATTGGGCTGCAAAGGAAGCGGAGAGAGTTCTGCATGAGGTCTGGGTCCTGCCCCTAAGTGCATCAACAGCCGAATATTAGCTATATGGTCAGGCACGTGGATTAGAAATCAGGTTGTTGTGGAGCCAGAGCAAGTAGAAAGATACATCTGACAGTACTGTCTGTTTGCTGGTATTATTTTGATAGGTGTAATTAGCATGCCGGCTGAGAACTTCGGACCAGATGGGGAACATTACTGGGTAGCACACGATCGTCCAGCACAGCAGCAGCAACTTCTGAGTGGAAAATGACAACATGTAATCCGCTTTGTCTGAATCGCCCGGTGTACAAGAATGTCTGACTGAGGCCAGTCAAGACACGATGTCATTTTCCCCGGAGAAGATGTTTGCAAAGTGCACTGCATCTCTTGCATTCGGTATCCCTTCTGCTCCTTTGTTGAACATTCTTATCACAGTGTCCTGTTAAAGTTGGTCATTTGGCAACATAATATCGGGAACAGGATAAATTCCAAGTACTTAAATGATTTTATTTTATTTTTGTCTCACAGAGTATGCATAGACTTTTCTCTAACTGATGCTGAACAGATCAATCTTTGGGCATGAGTGTGTCAGTCAGTCTAGTAGTCCATGATTCTGTGATTCCAGTACATGTTGAAATCCATGTCTGCTGATGCTTGGGTGTGTACACACACACAAGCATGCAAGCAGGAAATCAGTTGCCCAGTTGCAACTCTTTTAGTTTGTTGGTTTGTTTTTTTTTTTAGCTGATGAATTGTTGTGGCTTAACCTGGCCGGCAGCTAAACACCACACAGCCGTTCGCTCACCCTCCCCCCTCCCTCTCTGGGATGGGGGAGAGAAACGGGAAAGTGAAGCCTGTGAGTTGAGATGAAGACAGTTTATTAAGACAGGAAAATAATAATAATAATAATAATAATAACAATAGTGCTACTGATAATAATGTGTACGAAACAAGTGATGCGCAATGCAATTGCTCACCACCCGCTGACCGATGCCCAGCCTATCTCCCAGCAGCCAGCCCCCCACCCCGGCTAGCCACCCCTATATATTGTTCAGCATGACCCCATAAGGTATGGAATACCCCTTTAGCCAGTTGGAGTCAGCTGTCCTTGGTCTGTCTGCCTGCTGGCAGGACAAAGCGAGGAGCTGAAAAAGTCCTTGGCTTGGTGGAAGCACTGCTCTGCAACAATTAAAACATCAATGTGATATCAGCACTCTTCTCATCCTAATCCAAAACATAGCACCCTACCAGCTACTAGGAGGAAAATGAACTCTGTCCTAACTGAAACCAGGACATGAATACTATAAATGATTAAATTCTTAGCTTAAAACTTGCCCAGGACAATTGAAATGGATTCTCTAAAGATAAGTAGTGGTTGAAATACTAGAGTAAAAATTCAGTTAATGCTGTTTTTTTTAATTCATTATTTGGTATTTACATCTCTCGGCCCTTTGCTGCTCACATTACCACTTGTCCTTAGGTCAGCACCAACTGCAAATAGTAGTAAATAACTACGTAAAAGTTTCCTCAGCTTGGGGAACCTGCTGTTTAAAAATCAAATTCAGGAAGGAATGCCCCGTGTCATTTCCATGGCTGCTGTTAGGGCTCCAGCGTTAAGTCAGTTTAAAGCTGTATTGTCTACTGGGACAATGAGAGTCTCTACTGAATCTAAAATTTTGGTTTTGCGTCTTGTAAAGCATTGCACAAGACAGAGCTAGTTTGCAACTGAAATGGTATCTGCACGTTAGGCTCTAAATAGGGCTGTGTGGAGAGAACATGCCCATTTAAATACCGTATTTGCCACACATTGCCTGCTGCCGTAGGTATGGAAATGCTCTCAAAATGTAGTTGGCTGCTGTCGTGACTGGAAGACTTGGTCTACAATTCAACCCAGCGAGGAAGAGTCAGGCATGAATCTAGAATAAAGCGTCTGCATGCGCTGCAGTTGTTACTAGTTCGTGCAGGCTGCAGCTGCAAACCTCTGCTTGAATAAACACAACCTCTGTTGTGTTTATTCAGGCCAACTCCCCGAAACAGCATGGCTTAAATTAAAAAGGGAGTGCTGGACTATGTAGGATTGTTTTCTCTGTATCTTTTTATTGAATAATTGTCATCTACTCGGGCTTATTTCTGAAGCCTTTTGTTTTGCCTTTCCTTGGTACACCTTCACCAAACAGCTGGAACTTCTCGCAGTACCCAAAGCCTGGCTGCTATGCGGATTGCTACCATCATGTAACATTTTTAAATTATATTTCTAAACTGTTAGCTTGTCTCTTGTATCCTTAGGCATATGGTAAAGCGTGTATGTGTGTACAGATCTTTTGTTACCCACCTTCTTTTGTTTATATCCTGTCTCAGACTTTCTCTGTTGTTGTAGTGAAGTCTTTTAATTTTGGTCTGTAATTATTTCAGCTCTTAGTTTTAAAATGCATCATCTTGATCTGGTAGTTGACAGTGCTTTGAGTTCCCCATTTTCTTTCAGAAAGGCAAACCATCCATTTGCACTGTGAATGTCTCAAATATGACTTACTGAAAGCAAAAAGGGAAAACTTGGAAGAAACATTGCAACTTCCTTTTAAAATTCCTTCATTTGTATTGTAGTATTGATATTAAATGGTATCATAAATTATACTGCAACCTTTTTTCTTTTCTTGCCCACACAGAGTATTTAATAAAAGAAAAGTAAATGTCACTGAATCTGAATCTGTAAAAGTGTCTATATATATTTGTCAGAAAAATACAGTAGAGTGACATTATGTTCAGGACCCAGTCAGAGTGGTAATTATTCTTTCAATGCTGTAAAACTGTACCTGCTCCCTGCATTTTAAGTGGCTGCTAGAGTACAAGGCAGCACAGATTGATTAAATATTAATTGCGACATTGAAAATTTGCCTCATATTAATTGTTTAGCTGCATTGATGCATAACCTGCATTTAAGCAGAATGATGCATGATGCAACTGGTTAAATCTGATGACAGTATACAAGGCAGCATTTTATGTAAAGTCCATCAGGAACTGTATGGAAAATTACGTTTTTGCCATAAGCATGCCTTGGGAAATTGTTCCAGGTGAGTTCTGCACACAGAGGTAGCACTGATGTCAGATGAAAATTTCCATGCTAAAGCATTCATCATACAGCAGCATGGACTTTGTTGGCCCAAGTTCTGCCAGCTGTAACAGAAATGTGTTATTTGATGAAGAACATGGGGTCTGCACAAGACTTCTGCAGAAAGGAATATGCAGAATACATGGCTACCTCAGCAGGTCTCCTGTGCACCTGAGATGCCTGATTTATATGAGCCATTCCTTTCCTGACTGAGACACAGCTTAAACAGCAGAGAATATGAACAGGGTCTGCACAGTATTTGCAGATCTCCAAAGTTTTGTATCTCTGACACAGCATAACACAAGGCCAGTCACATACCAAAGCATGGATTTGCTACCTCCAGGGATGTGATGGGTCTGGGCTGTGGTGCTTCCCTCTGGGTGTCTGTGCCAGGCATACATGTGCCCTTTCTTTAAGGAAATTCTGCGAGTGCTCAGTCACAGTAGTGAAGGGCATGATAGAGATGCCTGCGTTGCCACTGGGTTTCCTCTGGCTTTCCTCTGAGGGTGGTATGAGTCCATGCTGCCTGGCTGCAGGTGGGAAGCTTTTATCCATTCCTCGCTGAGCCATCGCACCCGGCTGGATTAGTTTTGGATGTGTACTTTTCAGAAGTCACTGAAGTGCATATTCAAGCTATCGCAATTATTTGTAATCAGTTTACTATAGATTCTAATGGATGGTAATACAGTTTTGCCTTCAGCTACAATAAAAATTACTCCTAATGTAATCTTGCCATCAAAAAAAGCTTTCCTATGGTTTGGTTTTATTTTGTACGTTTTTAATCACTTCCCATTTTGAAATGCCTAATTTTGCATTAATGTACTACTGGGTGATTTGTTCAGTCCTAAAAACATCAGCAGTTTTAATAC
The DNA here is from genome assembly GCF_011077185.1 of Oxyura jamaicensis. Classification (NCBI taxonomy): domain Eukaryota; kingdom Metazoa; phylum Chordata; class Aves; order Anseriformes; family Anatidae; genus Oxyura; species Oxyura jamaicensis. The sequence continues at coordinate 5,538,082 of NC_048895.1, forward strand.
CGAAGTGTTTCCCCTGGTGTATTTCCACCACCGGAGGCAAAGACCTTTCCCCAGTTCTGGCACAGTTCATGCTTTTAAAACGCTTACCTTGAGCTGTTTGTTCCTGTGGATTTTTTTTCTGCCCTGAGCTGATTCACAAGACCAGGTGAGTCTACGTTTTCTGAATTCTGTAATGCTTTCTGCAGGGTTGGTTTTGAAGCTGTATGTCATTTTCTAACCATAGCACAAATTCCGTGCATGTATACGTGTGCACGTGTAAATCTTTCATACGTATCAATCAGTTTGATTTCATGTTCACCAGTCATGCAGGCGAGGGCAGGACGTAGCTGAAAGAAGCGAGCGCAGCAGCTCTGTGTGCTCCCAGCTCTGTTCTGGTGGCAGCCCCGCAGCACCCAGCCCGCAGCTTGACCCAGCTGCCATCCCCTATCCACATCGTCTCACCAGCTCCTCCCGCACTGCCCCACTTGTTTGCCTTCACCCTTTTTCCACTTGGTTAAGCTGTTCCTTTTAATTTCATAGCTGAAGTCTTAAAAGCCTGCCCTGCTACCTTGTTTGTCATCAGCATTATTGGAGCCTCACATTTATCCTCCCACCTTCTCCCTGGCAATTATTTTGTTCCGAGGCAATGCCTTTGCAGGCAGCTCACTATGCTAAAACCGCCAACAAAGTCCTTAGGTATTTTTCCCCCAAGCTAGTCATTTTTTGAAGTCGCTTTTCAAGCGTTCATGTCTAAAGCCAGGCATCGAGGTCTTTACAGGGGGCGAGGCGTTGCCAGCACAGACGTAGGGATGCTGTTTGGCCAGGGCTGAGCACTCGTGTTTGCCAGTTCTGTTCTGGTGGTGCTTGGTGCATGGGGAAATCGGGCACTCTGAACACAGTTCCTGAAGAGGAGGAGGAAAGCTGGGTTCTTAGTTAATATAAAGATTTCCCACGTGGTGGTTTGCCATATAAGAGGTGTTTCTGGTCAAGGGAGGGACAGGGGAGCCTCACAGGTGACAAGAAAATTTTGCTGGGCCTCCTAACTGCATAGAAGTAGCGCAGCTTAAACAGGGACTGACCTTGTGAGTTTTTTGCTGTGGCTGTAAGAGAAAGGGAGACAGCAAAGTCAGGCCTGGGTATCTGTTAGAAAGCAGAGGCCAGTTGTCATGTATATTTCTAGTATTTATCTGAAGTATTTATCATGAATTTTCTTGCAACAACAGATATTCCATTAGAAAGGAAGCTGCCATTTATCTTCATAAGCAGTTTTATCCTTGTTTGTGCCTGTTGACTTTTTTTCCTATTAACTTTTTTTCCTGTGTTAATCTACTTTTTATCACTGAAACTTATTCTTGCAATCCTCTTAATCACCTATGCATGGCCCATCAGTCTGGTGATCATTATTTTTTAATATTATTAGTATAAAGATGATGATGTATTGATTCATCAACAGCTGGTTAAAAGTGATTCACTTTCACTGGCTAAACAGCATCTTCCAAACTTGCTCTGTTTGAACACGGTGTTGAATAGCTGTGGGCAAGCTCTGTGCATGCGTTTTCCTGCCCCAAAACTGCTCAGTCACAGCAGCGTGCTCTTCAGAAGGATCTCTCTCCTTGGTGTTAGCTGAGTACAAAGAACCGTAGGTGCTCCAGGTGCTCAGCAGACATATGCAGGGTTTGGCCCATGCGGCAAGACGTGGCCACTCCAAATCAGACATGGTACAGGAGGACAATGCCAGCAGGAGACAGGACTCTTCTCTGTATGGCACGTATGGCCAGCTGTTCAAGCACTTCCCCGCCTGGAAGCTGCTGGGTTTTATTCCCTCCATGTCATGGACACTTTTGTATCCTCCTCCTGAAGGCTGCGTGCCTCTGCACTGGCCCAGCTGTAGCTTTCTCATTTTTCCAGTCATTTTCTCTCTTCTTGATTGCCCATTTTCTGCTGTGTTCCCTCTGCCCTGCAGTCGCCATAAGCATTGACCAGCTCTCGGGACTGATTCCTGCTGAGTGTGGAGTAAAGCTGTGAGTAACGCAGTGGCAACCAAGCCCTTGAGACAAGGGGGAGAAGTATTTATACAAAGGGCTGTGGCAGATTCCTCAGTCAGGGCACGCAGGACTTGCCTTTTTTACTGCCTGAGTTTGTATTTTCTGTAAATAAAGCTCTGCTCAGCCTGTCGGCCAGCTTCACTCATTTCTTTTTGTAGCTGGCCTCCAGATTGAAACTGTTGTAGCTGACTTTGGCACATGTTGGTGCACGGTTATTCTGTCTTCACTCGTGGCCCATATTTTTCTGTTGACCATTAAGAAACACTAGGATTCCTTCTAAATGACCATTTCGTAAGGCTTCTCAGCTGCCTAGCTGCAATCTGTGGAAGTTAATAATCCATTTAATAACTAAAATCCTATTTTGCTAGGATGTGATTTTCACAGGTCAGTGGTGATACTAAAGCTTTGTTGTAATTTCAGCTGGTATAGATGAAACAGCTTCTGATAAAACAGGAACTAATAGGCTCACTGTTCTTTTTTATAATCTTTTTTATTTATTTGAATAAAACTGGTCATTGTCATCCCATGTTTTCACCTCTGTGAATAATTGGTTTGTAGTGTGTCATGTAAAACGGCAAGCTTTTTGTGATGGAGCTGTTTGTTTAATTTCGCCCTCCATCTGCCGTTCTCTCTGTTCTCTCTGAAATGAGAAGGCAATAGGTAGAGGAAAGAAATGCAGAGAGCAAAATTCATCAGGGAAATCCATATCTAGCTCCTGTCCTGCCTACAATGGATTTCTCTTCCCATATCTCCACCAGTGATTTCATGTAGGTTTCATGCACCCACCTGCTGGTTCTGGCAGGGTGCTGCTTGCCCCCAGCCTGGCAGGCACCTCCGGGAACCGAAACGGGTGCAGGGTGCAGGTATGCAGGTATGAATATGCAGGTATTCATCAACATGCTCTGCTCCGCTTCTGCTCTACCAACAGCCTCATCAAAGAAGCTAAATACGAATGAAACCTCAGCCTTGCCAAAACAGGCTGGAGCTTTTATTGAATACGGACCTGAGAGATTAATTTAGTGTTCCTGGGAGCTAAGAGCATGAGAGTATCAACAAATAAAATTGTGGTTTGGGATCCAAATTGGATAATGAAGTTGCTCCCATACTGGCTTGTCTTAATTGAACCAAATGGTTTACCTAGTTTGTTTCCCCTATTATGGAATATACAGTGTACTTTCTATTCTGCTCTATTTTTGAGCCTGATCATTCCCTTTGTTCTTGAGGTAGTTACAGCAGAAAAGGCCCTCAATCAGCTGCAAGCCTAACAACGAGCCGGTTTTGTTCCAGATCCTAGGCTAGCGGTCAGAAGTCCTTTGCAATCAGTGGGAAGTCCAGCTTTCAGCTCCGCAGCCGTCAGCTCGGGTCCTTAGCCTAATCAGGGGGAGAGCCCATTAAGATGCAGAGTTGTTCTTTTCCTGTGTGGGGTAGCTAGAATGCCTTTGTCACTGGCTCTGCTGAGCATGGAATTACAGATATTTCCCTGAAACATCACTGCTAAACTAATCAAATTTTTCCTTCAGTTGGTTTTCATCTGTTTTCTTTTTTTCTTTTTTTTTTTCCCAGTCTCTTGAAGAAAATAGAAGCAGGAGTAATTTAACACCCTCCCTCCCTTCCCTCCTACAGTACCCACTTCTGCCTCAGCTGACAAGTATTTTAGCACTCTGAAAATAAGTAGTAATAATAATTTGGGAGGTTTTTTCCTCTCTTTTTTTTTTTTTTCTGAATGCAAAACAAGAAGGTAATTCTCCCCCCTTAAACATATGTATATATCTCAAACTTCTGCTGTATCATCCCCAGACCAGGCAGGACAGGGACTAGAAATGGGCCTTAATCTTTTCTGCCCAATCCACTTGCTCAGCCACAGGATCATCCCTTTTCACTGCTCTTCGGAGTAGAAGCTTCTTGTATAGGTCCCACACTCATGCCCCTAACCTGCTGCCCTGTTGAAGGTGGGAAGAAGATGAGAAGAGGAAAAAGCTCATGTCTTTGTGCACAGCTCAGAAGGATGCTGTGATAAACACAAGGTGCTTCCAACAAATTTCGTGAGTCCTTTGTTGTTGGCATATGTGGGGTAGCCTGGGAATCGCAGTGTACGACTCCCCGTGCCCAATTTGGAGCTAGCAATTGGTAAACACGCCGTCCTCCTGGAGCGGTGTTCAGCTCGAACCCCTGCCAGGCAAACCGCGGCTGCCCCAAGAGCGCGTGGCATCCTGGGGGCATGCAATGGATTCCTCCCCTGCAAAACCTGGGGCTTTCTTTCAGCACAGGAACCAGAAAGTGGCAACCTAGGGGGAAAAGGAATTCAAATTCAAACTTCCCACGCGGCAATACAGGGACTTACCACTGAGTCACTGAAGCTGCTTAGAGAATATGATTTTAATATTTGCTGAAAACAACATTCCTACCTGATAAAGCTGAAAAGTGTTAAGGCCATGTAAAATTCATTTTTTTTTCCTGTTTAATGCATCTGTTTTCAGCCTTCTTTTTCTTGCTGAATGTAAGAGACATCTCTCCAGTAAAAGGGTGTTCAGCCAGGAGATGTCACGCACTCAAGGAAGTTCATTTTTGGGGTCAGGTTGCATTCTCGCTTCAGATGCTTGAGGAGAGTGAACAGAGGAGAGTAAAAGGCTGTCTTCAACCACAGGACCCCTACATGGTCTTCTGAGAAAAAAAAAAAAAATGTTCACATCCAAGATAAGTCACAATATATATTCTGCCTCATCCTAGTATCACCCAATGTATTTGAGTCCTAAGGAAACCCTTAAATGCTTACTTTCATTGTCTCAGTAGTTCTTTTTGTAAAGGGTTTGATTTATGTAACATGTTGCTTTTGTGTTTTGCTTTAAAGGACAAAGGAAATACAAAACTTGACCAACATCAAGAATTCAGGGTTGTTCAGTAGCTGAATTATGTTCTGCTCTAAAATCTAGGCTGGCAATGAAAATAGTAGTGTTGTACTTCTGAGCATCCCTTGTGGGTTTCTGGAATGAGCCAGCTGACTGTGGGGCATTCACCAATCTGAAGGAACACTTGGAGCCTTTGCCCTTCCTACTACCAATGACTGCATCCCCCATCAGTACCCCAGCACAGGGATGTAAGAGAGAGGACTCCAGTAGCTAGGCTCGTCCTTTCAGCCCCTAGCTTGCATATACACGACTTGGATTGCAAGTTTGAAAGTGCTTGGTGCTAAAGAGTAGCCTCCAGGGCAATAGACTTGTGTGGAGGAACAAGGCTTGATCCAAAATAGAATTACTTGCAAATGCAAGCAAAAACTTCTACAGAGTTTTAGACCAGATGTTTGGATGCTCAACAGCCATAGTTGATTGCAGGGGTTGTATTTGTGTTGAAAATCATGGTGCTTACTTTAATCCCTAAATGTGAACTCCCTTGTTCCTTTGAAAGTCGATATTTTGCAGATTTTCAGTATGTATTTAAAATATATTGAAAAATGTAGCTGAGGTTATATTATATCCAGATTAAATATATATATATATATATATATATATTCACACACTGATGGCTAAGTTTAATTTGATTAGAATATTATCTGTTCTGATCTGAGGTTATGTCATTAGTGTGTGAGAAATGACTTTTTTGATTAACTGCTAATTGTTCAGGCCCTACAACATGCTCAGCAGGGCACAGTCAAGTCTCTTGATCCAACCAGAATGGTTGAACATGAGGATGAAGCATGGTTGGACATAGCTACAGATTCTGATAAAGGCAGTGTGGGGCTTTTCGTGCTGGTGCTGCTGTGAACCGGGGCTGGTGAAAATGATAGGAAGAAGTGCACTCAAAAGTGATAACATCAATACTTCTGCAGGAACTGAAAACTAAATGTTCACAGGACTGACACCTGAGCTTTTAGGAAAAGCTCATTAATATGCATATTTATTTTTCAGCTATTTATCTGTGAACATTAGAATACACAACAGGATTCTCAGTCACAAGCCATGGTGCAGAAAATTTTAATGCACGTTTACAGGTTTGTGTAGTTGGTACAAGCCTTTGTCACCATATGAATTAAATCAGATGAGGAAAAAAGGAAATGTCAGGGAATAGTTTGCCAAAAAAACATTAAGTATCAGTGTTTCGGGGCTTGTTTTTTTTTTTTTTTTTTTTTTTTTTTGTGTGTGTGTGTTTTTTTTTTTCTGTTGTTGTTTTGTTTTTAAACTATAGTTGCTCTTAGTGTCAGCTTTGCTTGCTAGAGAAGACTTTCTATGTTAGTAGAGAGCTTTATCCTGTTAATTGCCTGATGAAGTTAATTCGAACTTACATGGCTGACCTTTATATCGGAGGACGAAGACATCTAGAATTTGCATGCCACTTAGGACCAGATTCATTGAATCAGATTTAGACCTAATTGCACTATGAATTGCAAAATACAGTGCTGTCTGTGAGAAGCTTTCCTACTGCAGCCTCTTTATAATCATGTGTTAATGGCATGGTGCGTTGAATTGATCTTGGTAATTGTATTTCTGCAACACTACAGAAATGAATCTTGTTGAGTTTTTAAATGATGCAAGAAGAGCTAAAAGTGAATAAATTTCAACTGTGTAGTAATAATTGCATTGCTCTCACACCCAACATTTGTGTTTTCTGTTTGGAAAATCAAATATGTACAGCATTTGTTCCAGTCTTTTACCCCATGATTTCATATCCTCCTTCATTGTAATAATGCTGGCAATGATATAACTCTCTCTGGAACAATGATCCCTAACTTTCTTAGTTACTGTCTTCTCTAAATGATTTATAAAAATTGAAAGAGAATGCGTTATTAAAGCTAGGCTTCAAATAACTCAGTTTATTAAAAAAAAAAAAAAAGATATATATATCCTTGGATGCCATGATTACAGGTATCATTCTCAGTTTGACAGAAGAAAGTAAGTGCGGGTGTGAAAACAGCTCCTCTTACTGGGTTTGATTTTGTCTGTTACTCCCAACTGTGGGGCTGATTCTTTGCTGTTTCCGTACTGAGATAGCTGACCCACTGGGGACACCTGCATGGATCTTCTAGCAGGTAGATGACTGGTTTTAGGAGAAATACCTAAGTTTTCCAGAAAACCTGAGGAGTTTGCATGCCAGTTTCCACAAGGATTGTAATGGAGGTTGACTTCCCAAGTCATAAAAGTTAGAAGTTATGTAAGTCCCAAAACAAGTATGAAAACTAGAAAGTGGCAGTTTTATGTTGTTCATTTACCCACAAAACTAACATTTTCTGAGAAGTAAAGCAGAGATTATTTTTAGCACTTCATAATGTGACTAAGTCTCATTGAAATTCTATGGAAAAAATGTAAAATGTTTCTGTAGCATAAGGAATGTCTCCTTGTTTTCTGTAAGAAGCAAGCAGTGAAAGTACCTTGGTCTTAGTACCTTGAATAGATTCTTCAAATGCACAAAATAGGCTCCCGCTGAAATTGGAGGAGATTTGGCATGGGCCCTTCAGATCTCACTGTATCTTTAATTCTGCCAGAGCTAGCTATTGCAGCAGCTAAATCCAAAATGTGTTAGTATTTTGTGTGGTGAAAGTTGTACACTGAAAACTCACATTAAAAAAAAAAAGGCACCAGTCCTTGAAGGCAGAATCAGAATTAATCTAGTACCACCATGGAGAAAGCTGATCTTAAGAAGAAAGTGCCACCCCTAATACAAGCTAACAATGGAAAACGTGTTTTGTAGAAAAGGATCTGCTACGGCTTGAGAGATTTGCTCTATTGAAACCAAAATATACATCATAACAATTGCCTTTTTGTTACCTTCCTTTATTTTTTTTGATCCAAGTTTCTTTCAGAGAACCGATAAAGTTTGAACTAGTGCTTAGACTCTTGTTTTCTCGTTGTTCACAACAAACAGATTCGTAGAAGAGGACTACACAATATAGTCATCTGAAATAAGTAATTTAATTGCATAGGTTTCTTCTGCATTTGCTATGCAAATTACATATTAACTTTGAAGTTCTGGCTCTACTCAAACATCAAAATATTAGTAGTTGCAAACATATGACAGTTCATTTTTTGACAGAAGACAGAACTACAGCAGACGAGCAAATGTAAGTTTTTCTTTGTTTAATAATCCTAATGAAGCTTTTTTGGGGGGAGAAAAAAATCAGTGACAACAGAAAGAATGATAAATACTTTTTAAAAGTCACAAAAATTGCCATCATTTTCTTTTAAGGTACAAAATTGCATGCAGTATTGTAGTACTAAATTGGAAGGAGGCAAATATTTTTTTAAGCTATAAGCCAGAGTGAGGGAACAGAAATTAAAAGTTCAGCTAGGTAATCTGGGGGCCTTTTCGCTTGCTTGTTTCAAATCGGTGGCATGGCACTGATGTCTAAGGTCTTCTCCTTTAGATCTTCCAGGGGTCTGGTTAGGCAAGTTTACATTGGTTACTGTTATTTTTTGTAAGTCTCATCCTTTTCTGTCATAGGCTCCGGTGCTGTTGCTGATACGGCTGTCTTGTGAAGTTAACATGTATCTGCTGTTCAGAATGGTCCTTCAGCACAGTCCGTATAAGTGTATACAGTTACAGTTGTCAACGCTTTCAAAAGACAGCAATGATATAATATAATCTTGGGCATGCAGAACAGGAGCATCAGGTTTTAACTTCCTGGTTACTCTCAACATTGTGTTATGATCGTCTTGCCTTCTATCTTATTAAAAATCTCCTGGTCCATTTGTCTATTTACTGTAGTAAATCAATAAATTACCCTTCTTAGAACTGTTGGGTTTCTTCAGAATGACTCCTCCAAGCTGTTTTCATAGCTATTACGATACACAATCAAAACCACAACCCTTAAAGAATGAAATGAGTCTTGGTTAGGAAATTTTGAATTGAAGAGGAGAATGGCTTGCTTGTAACGAAGAGAAGGATAATTATCTTGAATTACTGAAGCCTAAAACCTAAAGTTCTCCCTAAAGTTCAAAAATGTCTCCTCATTTCCTATACAAAGGAAATAAATTTCTGGGCTCTCTCAGCCCAGTGAAGTTTAATTTTGAAGGTTGTGAAGGTATTAATGTTGGCTGGGGATTTTGGCAAGCTGGTGCTCATACAGCATCAGAAGTGAGGGCTTCTGTGAATGCTTCAGAAATAGGCTTTGCACAGATGCACATTAAAAGATGAACTAGACGGCTGCCAGAGGCAAGCTACATGGGAAAAAAGAGGTTTTCCTTGGACTGCAAAGGTTTATGTGGGGTGGGACACCAAGTCTGTTAATTGTCACTGCAGAACTCTCCTAATTAGAAGCAGTCACCATTTTCATTGATCCCAAACTTTAAATGTCTTGAGTGAGTGCAAATTTCCAATTTAGGCCCACCCCAAAAAACATACCTTCTTTTTTCCCCACGTTGTTTATACCAGTATATGGGGTGCACATTTTGAAAAAGCATGCTATGGATCTTAATGTATTAGATTTGCTTTGGAAATAATGCACCTAGGGTTCTAATATGAAAATCCTAATTAAGGAAAGTAAGATCAAGCCTTGTAGAACTTCTCTTGGTTTTGTGTAAGCAGCCTCTGGAGGGTTGCAGAGGTTATATGAAGCATCTGCTGATATTTTTTGCCTTCTTCAAAATTTACGACCTGAATTCTAAACTCACCTTTTAATTAGTACTGATAGAGCTCAATAAATCCATACTTTCTTCTTCTACTCAGAGCAATTTATTGTCAATCTTAAAATTAATGCAAACATGCAGAGGAGCTGGAGAAGGTAACTACTGCTCTGAAACCTAGAGCCACTGATGGCAGAAGATATAAGAAAAAGTTGCTTATACCTTATCTATGAATTCTTTTTATGCATGCTTCCTTACTAAACATGCAATCGATTTTCCAGACACTTTTTGTTACTGGAAATATTCCGTGCATATAAGCAGGGTAGTTTGACACTTATTCTTTCCCTTTTTTTGAAGTTCAGCAGTGGGCAGATGATGCAGGCTATCTCGTCCTAATTTGTGTGAGTTGTCTGGATGGGCAGGTATGTTATGTGTAAATTAAGTTTGCATTTTTATTCTCTTTGTACTGAAATGTTGCAAAATTAGCAGTGCGTGGGAAAGAAAATGACCCAATGTTCGTAGGAAAGCAGAGTTAAGAGGTCTTCAGCATCCTCTTTCTGTACTTGTTTGCCAGCTAGATGAGCAGCCGTGTAATCAATAGAGCTACATTGATTTATTCTGGAAGAAAGTCTGGCCCTCATAAGCTTGAACTTAATATGAACCAGTGAATAGTTTCAATGTCGATAAAACCGATGTATGGAGCTCTCAGTAAGTGCTGTCAGTCTAAAAATAAATCGGAAGAATTGCTCAGAAGATAATATTGTAAATATACACATGCCAACAATATTTAAATAGTCTGTGGAGAAACTCAACTCCTGATTACACAGCTCAGTTCAGCCTCACCAGAATTTGGGAAAATATTTGTAGTTATTATAGGGCTGCTAAACAACAATTAAAAGCTAATTGATTGAAATGGTTCAAAGGTTCAGTATTGCATATAATCACAAAATGAATGATGTTCTGGTGGCTGAACAGTTTGAGAGCTTGGAACGATCTTGTGCAGCTAGAAATACTTCTGGCAGATATGTAGGTAATTAAGAGAGGATCTTTGCACTTTCAGCACGGAAGAAATTAAGCCTATTCCTTACGACTTCGGGAGATCATTTGAAAGAAGAAATAACCCCTGGGATCTAGGAAGTAGCATTTATGCATTATTAAAATGTGTGTGTGTGAATTGCTCTATATTTTAGAGTCAAAGTACAGAAGTTGTACTGGATCTTCATCTTCCAAATTTTTTTACTCTTCTGGAGAGAAGGCTGCTGTTCGGAGCCATACTTGCAATGAGTTTCTGATGAATTACAGCGGTCATAATGCTGAAGGTTGTGGGAAAAACGCTCCGTGCCTGCCTGGCCCCAGGGTGTCTCTGCCTCTGCAGCATCTCACTGGGATCCCTGGAGCCACGTTGGGAAGCAAAGCCCTAAAAGCTAGACCCCTTCTTGGGCTTACCCCCAGCTCCTCTTCCGTCTGTCAGCACTTTTAAATGTTCTTGAGCCTTGGCCACTTACCAAATAATCTGCTTGTGTCCTGAAAACTTGTAAGTAGCACTGAAAATGTGTGATGCAGCTTCGAGGATCAGCCTTGCACCAGCACAGGACTGTGAGCAGTGTTGTGGCGGGTATATTTGGATGAATTGCAGAATTAAGTTGTTTTTTTTTTTTTTTTTTTTTTTTTTTTTTTTCAAGCCGTGTTTATCTTTTCTCCCAAGAAATTAACAGAATCATTCTTTAAACTCACATCATAACTTTTGAAAGCCATCCATCAAAACTATTTCTTCCTTGTGCAATGATTTTTTGTCTTATTTTGCAGGCTTTTTATAAGGATGGCAGTAAAAGTGGCAATAAAAGAAGCAACATGCTTTGAAGCGGTTTTGTACACACATTGAGGTAGTTTTAAATGTCACTGTATGGGCCTGAATCAGAAGCATCTTAAAGAATATTTCAAAGAGATGTGCTAATAGAAACAGCATAAAAAGGGTTTGGGATATTGCATTCAGCCTGCTTAAAATTCTGCCCATGGTTTCAATTCTGCTGGCTTATTTTCTTCCTATCTAAACTGCATCATCATGTGTTATTCCTGTGCGTGTAGCATTATCAATATTGTTTTCTGCAGTACTGTGCTTTAGTGCAGTCCTGGCCCTGTGGCATAAAATTGTTGATTGTTTTTCAGAGCGTGGAACAAAAACTATGGAAAGTTTTCAGGGAATAAATAAATTGTGCTGCTTGCTGTTAGCTAGGTGCCTCAGAAAGCCCCTCCACTGCAGGCAGAGGGTCGCGGGGCTTTCTGACACGTTAACGGCCTGGGTAACCACAGTGTAGTTGACGGCGAGTGAATGGGAGACTTTTCAGGCTGCCAATGACTTCCAGCTTCCTTGATTTGTGGGTCCCGTACTGTTTTTCAAAGAAGAAATAGCTCCTTTTGGAAACTTCTCAGTTTTAAGTTAGTATTCAGCACTTGCTGCTTTTGGTCACCTTTGCAGCCATTTTAAAGTCTACCTTGAATGTTAGCTGAGTCACGCGTACACCAGTAGGAAAACAGAGAAAAGGTCTTTCATTTTGCCAGTCACGTTTCAGGAGAAGGGAGATACAGTTTAAAACTTTTATATTTTAAATGCAAGTTGCTTTTTTATCTAAATGAAATAGTGCTGTTTTTTTTTTTTTCTCTTTCTTTCTGGAGTGAGTCAGAAAACTCTTCCCTATTTTGAAGAAGTTACCTACGATGATACAAACGTTGGTACATTTTTACAAGTTGATAACCCATCAAACTATTGACTGTAAAATTATATATATATATTGTTAAATTCCCTAAAGGCCTTCAAAGTTTTTGAAATTACGCATGTGCTAAACATTTTCCCAATTTCTCTTCTATTCCTGGAATGTCCATGTCTGTGATAGGCAGACCACTGGAGGAGGGACGAGAAATTGTTTCTATTTGCGCACAGTCAGCTCACCGTGGGGCTTTGTGAACGTGGAGCTGTCATTTGAAGTCCATTACATTCAATTGGTTCGAGGCAGGTAGAAGGATTGCATTGACCTTCAGCTTAAAACTCCTGATTTATCATTAATTTATGTGATTTACTGCTAAGATCTTGGTTTTAAAAACACTTTTTGGAAAGCAGTGGTTTGGTGCTGGGGAATCAAGAACACAACATAATTTGTGGGTTAGCTTTTGATATTTACAGACCAAAAAACTGCACCAAATTATTGACAAACTATTCACTGTGTACAAACAGAAAAGAAAAAATCTAGAAACACAAAGAATGATCTCTGTAGTGGAGTATACTCTTCAGAGAACAACAACAAACTGAAAAATTGCTTTAGTTGTCAAGTCTTTAATGAGAATATATATAAAGTACAGGTGATATTAATGAAATGTCATGTTACAGCTCCGTAGCTATTTCATTTTTTAAGAAACATAACAGATCACTTTGTTTTCTTTTGTTTTTAACAGTGGAAATAATACCCTGATAATACCCTGACAAGCCATTTGTCTGGAAGCCCAGAGACGTCTCGGGGCTCAGTTTAAGTTATGGCAGCATTGCTGAGACCTCTGGGCTTCCCACATCCCCACTATAAAACAGGCGTACTATGTAAATGTGAATAGAACAGTCCTTTTAAGAGCGTAAGGGGAGGGAAAATCAATTTTTGCCAGGTGAAGAAGGATTTACCACACTGTGAGAGGCTTACATCCCCTTAATTAAAGTGTCGCCTCCTGACACGGCTGTGCGATTATTGCCGTTAAGCTGCCATCCCCTTCCAATGAGGTAATAAAGGGGAGCTGCGCGTCGTTGCCCACTCGTTTGCTGGCGATGGTGGAACAATGCTAAGGCAGCGCCGTGGGCCGGGAGGCTTGCCATCCCTCTTGCCACTGAACATCCTTCCACTACTGATGCTCATAGCGGTGGCAGGATTTTCCTGGGTTTCCAAGACAAAATGCCCAGTTCTTACTAGCTCTTTGTGAGTATTCACATTCAGCTGCTGCCTGTTTTCCAGTTGTGAGATGGTTGAATAGAGTAAGCTCTGACATTATCTTCTAGCAAAACCTGAGTTTTCCCTTGGTTTTCTCTTGTTGCGGTTGTGTAAACGGAACACGAGTATCTTACTAGGCACAGGAAAAGAAACAGAAGTTGCACCAGAACCTATCTGAAAGAGAGTTACATTTTTATTGTTGAAATAATTAAGGCAGGTTTGAAACAACTGTTGTAAATAAAAACCAGGGCTTGAGGATTAAACACTTTTTTTTTTTTCTTTTTCGTATTTGTAACAGAGAATGCTTAATGAGCTTATATTTAAACCAGGTATTCACACACCGTACTTCGATAAAGTGATGCATCCTAAAAGGCATAATCCACAGTACCTCATTCTGACAGGGTGGGTAGATTCCCCACGTGTCAAAGCGTGCTGGGCTCCATCAGGAGCACCCTAATCATGTCCCCACAACCAAGGCAGGATGGATTAACCCAACTCAGGAGCTAGAAAATGCCTTCACTGCCCCTTGGGTATTTAGTTGCTTGGAGGGTTAACGGAACTTGCCAAATGTATAATTGAAAAAAATATGTCCTGAGAGTTTGGGCTTTAAAAAAAGCATTTCTGTTTAACTGTGTTGCTTTTGTGGTCTTCTTGCATTTTTCATCTTATTTCTTAGCCATCCCCCCACTCTTTTCTTTGTTCCTTCTCTCTCATTACAAAGAAAAAATGGGAGAAAATGAAGGATGGAAAGAAGGAAAAGAATGAACATACCAGTTTTCAAAGATCTATTTTGAAAGAAAAGCAGAAGCCACAAAAACTGCCCCAAAATGCTAATCAGAAAAAAAGACTTCCAATGCTTATTTATACAGTTTTCACAGAAGCAGCTAGTATTCCTCAACGTGTGAACAACTGATCTTCTCTGCTCTTGGAGTGGTACATAGAGAAAGCAGCAAATAAGAGGTGCTGGCAGAGAGGAAGGAGAAATAAAATATAAAATAAATTATAGGAATGGAGAAGACCACAGTTGTGAGCCAGGGCAGTAGTTTGGGGGTCTTGAGGCAAAACTTTAATGTGTTTGAAATGGCATGGGGGCAATGGAAGGGGTTTTCCTGAGAGCATTTTGAGTGAAGGAAGAAAGAGGGAAGTGAAAGGCTTACAGGGGTGTTTGGCATCCAGGCAAGGTCTTGTAATTGTTTTTGCCAATTGATCTGATAGGATTTTGGAAAGGATGTTGGAGAAGAGGCAAAGGACATTGGGTTTGGCTAAGGGAGGAACTGCAAGAAAGACTCATGTGATACCTGCTGGGGCTGCCCAAAGTATTGCGGTAGTGCACAGCAAGAGAAAACAACGTGTGAAACGACCAACGTGAGAATTTTATTTTCTTTTGTTCCAGTGGGGCAGGGAAGCTGAGTTCACCTTTCTGTTTTTGTTGGCAGAAACCCGTCCGTATTGAGAAGGCATAGACGTCAGAGAACTTCCGCTCCACCTTTGTACCCTTCACCTCTGTAGTCATTGCTCTTTGCCCTGCAGGGACTTTCCTACCTCTGAGCTAGCACCTGCAGCTATCTTTGCTATATGGTGGCATTATTTCAGAGCTTGCCGTGTATGGAAACAACGCCTATAGAAATCCTTATTTTTCATACTAATCTTGATGTTCTTATGCCTTCATCCATTCTGCATCTGACTCCAGTATAATTAAAACTGTCAAGGATGTTCCCATTTTAGCTTTATTTACACATAGTTTTAAAATTGGCTGAATTAATTTAAATCTGGAAAACTGTGCCTGTGGTTCTGCGTTAGACTCTTCTGGAATGAGCACTAAAATACTTTTTTTTTTTTTTTTAATAGAAAACCAACAAAATACAATGTATTGATCCTGGGGGTGGTAAGGTGTATCCTACAAGGCATTTAAGACCCTTGGTCTGTGTACATTTAAATGCAGTTTGCGTTATCATCTATGTGCCAGCGTCTTTAATGCTGTCCAGCGACCTTCAGATTTCAACAGGTGGGCATGTATGACCCTACTAAATCCATAAAGAAACATGTGCAGTATTTTTCTGTTCCCACAGCCACAGATTGGGAAGAGAAGTTGTCTCTGCAGACCTTCAGGCTGTTCACACCCAGAGTTTTGATGTCTTTTGGGGCACAAAGAGCCAATTTGCTCCTCTCCTTGGAGGATTCAGCCTCAGACTAAATTAGTTTTTCCTTGATGCCCATAAACCCTGTGGCCTTGTGAAGGAGCCACCATTCTCATACCACCTCTGCCAGCTACTCTAATGCCTCGTTAAGTGAAGAAGAAGGCTGGGGAACTGGATGTAGCCCTGCAGGTGTGAGGGACCGGAGGAGGGAGAGGGGGGAGGTGTTAAAACGTGTGTATTTTTAAAACTAGTCCTTGGGAGGTACTGCAGTCCTCCTGCGGGCATCCTGTAAGTGGCAAAAGAAGAACCTAAAATGCACTGCTGAGATGTGAGGGCCCAGGAGAGATCCAGCAGGCACAGAGTGAAGCGAAGCAGACCGGCAGCCCACCTGGCCTTGGGGCTTGGGTGACCTTTTTCTCCACCACATCCATGGTGGGAGTTTTGCGCTGTGCAATTAAGGAGAAGGAGAGGAAGAGCGTGGGCTGTCCTGACAGATTTCCAAGGCTGATCGCGGACAGGCTTCCTTCTGCTGTCAACACTTGGAGTGCCCTTCCAATGCAAGGCCCTTCGCTGAAGGGAAGGAAGACGCACCGCCGGCTGAATTCTGGCGGGCCAGTTCAGCGGCACGTGGCAGTGAGAGCTTGGGGAAGACACAAGGGTGTTGTCTGCGTGAGCTTTACAGCTACGTTCGGCAGCATGCCGATCTGCAGGGCATTTCACTGGGGCTGGTGGAGGACAACTCTCCTCTTGTGCCTGATCCAAGGCGGGCAGAGGGGTCATGGGTGAGGAGAGGAGGGCAAGCACCTCTGGGCGGCAGGCAGAGATGTGCCTTGGGCTTCTGGCTTCCACGGAGCGGCAGCCTAAGCCCTGCGTGGAGCAAAGGGATGTTTTTAGCAGAATTTTTGCTGTAGAATGGAGTTGGGCAAGGTTTGCTTTGTATTTTTCTTTGGGAGATCAAGAATTTCTGCTGCTTAGAGGGCTCTATACTAATAGCTCTGTTTTCGGTTCCAGCAGCACTGCATCCTGCAGCTACAATATTACCACTTTGTGACACTTCCTCCTAGTATGCACCCCTTGGAACTGCTGGCAACCCAAATGCTTTCAATGTGTAATAACTAAGCAAGGTAGTTTTCTGAAAGAAAATAAGCATATGTCAAGGTTATGGTTGATCTTGGGACGACAAGTCCCTGGTAATAAGCACTTTGTTCAAAAAGACACGCTCAATAGTTCTGCAGGAAATTTTAGCATTAAGGCTTCTGTCAAGAGTCACAAAAGCTATTGTTTTATCTGAGCCAGTCGATGTCAAGGCAGTGCGATTTCCAGGGCAAGGTGCAATTGGGCTGTAGTTTATTCCAGGGTTTCAGGCACAGTGCACAGAGGGGCTGAGAGCTCCGTGCAGTTGTCTCTTCCAGCTCCCACGTTCTCCACACTCTTTACTTGCTGCATCTCTTTCTCTAGCCCTTTTCATTCATGTAAAGTAGCATGATTTTTGTAGATTTTTTTTTTTAAATGTCTTGTGCAGGTTATTATATTGCTCCCATTGTTGTTACATTCAGAGGTGTCCAGGCTTGCATCTGGGGGGAATATGATGCATGTATATTGAAAGATGGGCAAGCTTTTGCCTCCTCTGCAATTGAGAAGCAGGACAGGGGCTCTCAGAGCTTCCCTTGGAAGAACCGCCTCCTTGCCTCTCCATTTCTTCCCATGTAATCACTGTCCTCTCCGTGTCATTTTCCCACTCCCAGCCTGGAAAGCCTGGAACTGCAAGACTACGGCCCCCATGCTCCAAGCACACCAATATTACAAATATTTGCACATATATTTTGGGGGTAGTTATAAAGTTTGCCTGATTTATCATAGACAAAAGGAAATGTGAAACAGGCATTAGCTTTGCTACTTGGGAAGTATTTAGAAAGTATTTTCCATTTTTGAAAATGAGCATTTAACAAGACACAATTTGTTTTGCTTCTTTGATTTTAATGAAGACCTAAATCCAGAAAACTAAATAAAAACTATTAAAAACAGCAACTCTAAAAGGATAAAAATACATTTTCATTTATAACTTTTGGAAAAAACATTTCAGCCAGTGACAGGTTTATGTATTTTCCAAGATTCAGACATGGAGCTATGATAGAACAACAAGGTCTTAAAAGCATCAGCTGGGTGTCAGAGGAAAGATGATTTTAGGAAAGTAGACAATTAGTTATAAACAGACCCGGTACACGCTGTTTTCTAACAAATGATTTTCAGTAAAGAAAATGGCATTTAGCAATGTTCTGTGGGTTGGAGCATCTCTTTTTTTAAAGGCTAGTTACCCTGAAAGTGAGCCCACCTTTAATTGCAGCACCAGATTCTCACCTGCCCTGCAACAGCGTAAGCCCAGTGGAATGCTGTGGATGTAATTGGAATTGCTTTGGATATGATCAGTGAGATGGGAAGGTGATCCAAAAAAAATATAATCCCTGGAGCCATGATCTCTGGGACAGTAGAGGTTACCAGCGTGCTGAGATACGATCATAAAATGATTCAGTCTGTTTCTTTCGCTGTTCAGGCCAAAGCATAGCCCACCTGTGTTAACCTGTGTTTCATACAAGTGGATTTGTGTCTTAGGGGTTTCCCACAAAGCCCACTGAACTAGGCTGAAAGATACCTTTCAAGATAATTAGACTGAGAGCAGGGCTTCTGGTTGAAAATGTTGAGAGAGTTAATGAAGTACAGATTTCTTTGACCATGGGTGTTTATGATGAGGAAAAGCTGGATCCATGATTCCCTCCCCCTCCCCCCCTTTTTTTGTTTATCGGATTCAAGTTTCAAAATAAAAATGAGAGACAGAGAAGGTGAGCAGCTGTCCTTGAGCACAGCTTTGTAACTCCAATTAACATCTGGCTGTTTCTTTGTCCATCATGCCATTTATTTAAGTTACTGTCAACAACAGAGCTGTGAAAATGCTAAGAGGCTAGTGAAAACTAATTATTTTGGCAGTGCAAAGACTGGGAAGGTTAGTTCTGCACAAAAAGCTCCAGTATGCAAAACCAGGAGTAATTGCCCATTTTCCAGCTGAATTCACAATATGCTGTTGCTACATTAGCTCTTTTAAAGAGTTGCCTGCGATAGAGAAGGTACCACCATCTGCTTTGTTTCCTGTGAACCCGCACACCCATCACTTTCATGTCTGAGGTATGATATGTATTATGGAGTAGCTAATGACCAGTTTGTACGCCGCTTATTGCAACTGGTGAGCAAGAGCAGGCTTGCACTTAATGGCTCGCTGTGCAGGGAGATGCGGCGCGCTCGGGAAGCTGGAACGCCTGCTGCCCACGAGCCGAGCGGAGAGAAATACTTTTCTCATTTGGCAATATGTCCCCCCACAGACTGCTTTCCCACTTGCAAAGGGCCTTGAGTGTTTCATACATTCCTGTAAGCAGATTGTTTATTTTGCTGATTTGACAGTATAAGAACAGGCAGTGGGGATGCTCTCCATTAGTAATAATTTTAATTATCTTGGCTAAACTTTTCCTTGTTTAGTAACAGATTGCACAACATGGTTTGCCAGGTTACATCGTGATGTTTTCACTTCTGAAGTGTACTTAAAATTGCTCTGCTTCTAAGCAGCCAGTAAATCTGTAAAATTGTTTCTGGGCCATGTAGGAATTAAAGTTAAGGTTTGTGTACATCAAAAGTATACTAAAATAGAATACCTTCCCTTCTCTCATGCCATTTATTTTGGCACTGCCTAACTACAATTTTGGGGGAAGGTACATTTAACATATTAGAGCTTTTCAGTTGTAATTGCAAAGTGTGTCAATCATGCTGACCTTCATTTGCTAGATTTAGGGTGCAAAGGATTTCAGTGTTGTTGCCAGTTATGTTGACTAATCAGTATATTTGGTTAAAGGTGACATGAGTTAATTTTGCAAAGCTGTCAGTTGCCTGCTTACGCATAGAGAAATCTGTGAGCACTGAAATCACAAAGCTCTCCCCAGAGTATAGGATCCTGCAGGTAATGCTTTGTCTGGGCTATCCTGGGAGAAAAAATTCACCTGAATTGTCACTGTTTGGAGCAGAGGGATGTGTGATGCATCGCCGCTATTAGGAAGCCAGACATAAAGAAGTTTTTGATTTTAAATCTTACTGGGGTTTGCTTGCAGTCTGAAATAAAATTATTCATTCATATATGTACTGAGACTGGAGATTTAAACAATGTGAAGCAGAAAAATAGTGCTAGTTATCACCTCAGATGAGAAAACTGAGAACATAAGATATTTATTGTCTAAATTTCCAAGGCTTTGCTTGCATCAGTTTTTATGTTCTCAACTTCTGAACAATGCTTGAGATTTCTTACGGGGCTGCAAGGTTTCAAACAACAGATTATGGGGCTCGGTCTCTTGGTGATATATAGAGAGACCGATGCTGAAAGCTTCCACTGAGGAGAATTGCCCAATTCTGTTAAATCCAGGCTTTTTGCTCCTGGGTGTTTAAAACTGTATCAATTATTTGAGCAGAGGTTCTCCCTGCAGAACATATGGGGGAGTTGCACAGTGAGAACACATTGCAAATCCCATGTGCAAGCTAAAAAATGCCCTTGACGTGCTGAATCTGTCAATCCCCCATTGCTTTCCAGTGGGAGATAGCCCTTTGGCAACTTCGGTTTGCAAGAATATCTTCATAACGCTGCTACATGTTAGGTATAATTCACCAACTGAATTTTTGTTAAATCTTGAGTCATCCGCGGTAGCGTTCCTACCTCAGTTCTTCTTCTTTTATTCCATGTGAAGCAATTCTTGGGTAAACTGGTAGGATTCAAATAAGCAGAATGCAGCGTTTTGTTTAGTTGGTTTAGCTACTTTCTTATATGTCATTTTATGAATGATAGCTGATGTGGTTTATTTTTAGAAGAACTTGCATTTGAAGGGCAAAAGCCAAGTTCCTGTGATTAATACATATGTAATGGAGAAGTTTAGGTCTGCCTTCTTCATCTTGCTGTCTGAACTCTGATGCACAGCATGCTAATTCAGCAGGTGGTGAGATTTAAAGCAAGAACTGCCAGCAGTCTCTCCTCAGCAATATGAAAACTGGAAAAGGTTAACATGTAGCAAAAATGAACCGGGTTTAGGCAGGAACCTCTCCCTGGCTTCCTCTGGCTCCCTGCTTTGCCTCACAGGCAGAAGATTTGCCCAAAGACAGCAGAAACAGTGCAACAACTTGCACAGAGGGCTAGGTCTTGCGCTGCATGGTCAAAAGAGGTTTGAACAGGCTTGGAAGGAGGTAAGCCTGGCTTGCTGTGTCCTCAGAAGCTAGAGAGGACGTTAGACACGATGGCTTTGGTGCTTGTTCCAGCCACAGAGATGATGCAGTGGGGCTGTCACGCTGCCGTCGTCAGCCTGTGACTCCCTCCCCCGAGTCCCAGGTCTGATATTTTCTAAGAGAAGTGACAGAGTCATAATGTAACTTTCAGTAACTTCAAAGAGTAGTTGCAAGACTTTTTAATAACACAGTAGAACTTATTTAATGCTCTGGTTACAGAAGAGTTACTATAATAAGAACTCTTCTTATATGTGATGGTGCTCTGTGAACTATCATCTCTCTTAAATAAGTGGTGTTATTATGGAAAAGGCTCGTTCACGCACACATTACATTATTGAAAATTGCCTTTATAATTCAGGTTCTAAATAAGCCTACTAGTATTGAAGAAAATTATTACAAATTTCCTGGTCATAAACACCATAATGCAGTAGGATCTAGATTTTTATGGCAGAATTATATTCATCATACCCGACTAGTTCTGTAAAAGTCCATGGAATTGCATGAGTAGGTAAACAGAGTGGGGGTTGATAGCAGCTCCTTAACACTCTTACAAAATGACCAGCTTAGGCAACCACGCCATGTGGTCTCAAGTGGGTGTCAATATTTTGGATAGATTAAGTAAAGGAAGTAGAAAGCAAGCTCCAATTTGCATTTAGTTGCCGGGATTTAGAAACCAGAGCTACCATGAGGCAGGCAGCGATGCTCAAGCAGACTGTGCACTGTGTGCATATTTTTCGCAGTCTCACGCCATGATGGTGTTCCTGCATCCCAGCATTTTCCAAGTGGTTGCTTTTGGTTTAGGTACAAACAGGCTTTTCCCATATTTGCTGCCTTGCCCTCCAGACAAATACCAGCTGCTTGCTGTGGTTTCCTCCTCCTGTTTTGCAGTGTCTGGTGTCACTGGGAGGGCATGTGAGGTCTGCCTCTTCTGCTTTCCAAAAAAAAAAGAAAAAAGAAAAAAAAAAAAAAAACAGCAAACCAGGATGCCGTTGAGAAAATCCCTTGCAAGAAGGAAGGACTGTAGACCTAATGACAATGCCTGTCACAGAAGCTCTCTTATTCTATTACTTTTTTCTTAGTTTGTGTCGCTTAAGAGATCGTTAGGTCTCTTTCATTCAGTAAATGGAGAGGTCAATAGATCTGCCCTGAGTGCAGAGGACATTGCTGCTGACCATGCCAAGGCTGGCTGTTAATCTGATGGCAGTGAATAGCCTGCAGTGGCCGTGTGGATGTACCCAAAGCTTCTCAAGTCAACCCAGGGAGGTACAAAGGATCTGCTTGCCAACCAGAGCCCCAGCACGCTTTGGCTGAGCCTCCATGGATGTCTTTATCAGATGCCATCCCTGTTGCATTTCCAGTCATTTGATTAGGCAGGCCAGAATGGTTTCATTCCAGTATTTCATTTTGGCTGTCCTTCAGTTGCCTGTGACGTACTGGGCTGTGATTTCCTGTGACTTCTGAGGTTAAACTTTTTAAGTACCATTTAAGTCAGAAGAAGCCTACTCGGAGAGTATTGCTGTGATCCGTGTTTAGTGTCATGATCTGTTGTTTTGTCCCATCTTGAAAATGATAAGGAGAAGGATGTCATCCATCTTCAAACTTCACTTTGATGAGTGTCTTTATTTGAAATTCATGAACAAATAAATGTGTTTTGGTATGTTGTGAACAGCACACAGTGTTGGAGCCGTGATCTTCACTCAGAGGGTATGCTCATTTGTCAGTGACGTGTTACGTGGGTATTATATATAATGTGAATTTGTCAGTGAAGCCTATGCAGGCCATTAAAAAGTCATTTTTTGTCAACAACTGCCAGAAAGTAGTCTGAAGTAAAAAATGAAATAATGATTTTGTGTAAGAGAGGAGCTGTGGTATTTACTGGCTTGCTGTTTTCTCATAATTTGCCAAAAGCTGATCTTTTTTATTGTTTCTGGAATTCTTTCTTTCTTATGTTCAGAAATGCATCAAGAACCCATTTATAGGCAAGTGTAGGACCTGATTCTCCAGCTGGAATCAGGATTGTCTACTCAAATTAAGGAGGCTGAGTGCGTACGTGTATGCAGTATTCGTCCAGCCCTGTGCTGCCCACACCCTTTCCCAGGTGAAATGCTCAGTCTTCATGAAGTCTTGCAGCAAGCTCACTTAGCAAAAACGAAGCCATTTGATCATAGCATTTAAAATGTGCATTTTTCACACTTTAGTACCTATAATGGCCAAGCTTCACAGAAAGTCGTCACCACATTGCAAAGAGAAAATTCAGGATGTTCCCATTTGAGAAATATCTTCTCCTCAAAAAGAAATTCTTAGAAACTGCAGTTTCTCAGTGGAATTGTGATTTACCTTAGTTTAAAGAAGCCCTGGAAGTAAAAGGTGTGGTCATGTTTGTACAAAGACAATTTTAGGTGATGTCACTTAATAAGGCAAGTATTCTTTATGTGCATCACTGACAATTTGTATTTTTGTGTGCACAGACTTTGCATGATGGAAACTGCTGGAAAAAAAATAGCTGTCACTGCTAAACTGAGTTACCAAGTTGCCAAAATACATAACAATCACTGTGTTAACATAGCTGTAGGAGAGGAGGTAAACTTTTTATTAGTAGAATAAAGTATCACTTGATTTTTCATATCAGCTTCATTATTAGGACCTTTTTTTGCTTCCCAAGATGTACTGAAATTGTTTACTCTGATGGTAAAACGCGTCTTATAACTTTGATAGCTCTCAAGGTCAAAATAACCTTTTGCATCAGACCGAATCCTTTATTCATAGTCAAGCAGTCAGAGACTCAATTATAAATGCATTAAACTCATCGGGTGAACATTAAACTGAACAAGTGACTGCATTGACAAGAAAAACTCCAGTTATCACCGTCCAGAGGAACTCTTCATCTAGGGCATGATGAGGCTTTGGTGTTCTTGTTTGCATGCTCATTACAAAGTTACTGGTCACTCTTGTGTTTCTAATGATGGAATAAAGGCAGCACAGGAATAGACGGGCTAGGCTGGAGGCCAGTGGCAGAGCATTGAGCCCTGGGGAAGAATAACCTGGTGGCTGAAGCATGGCACTTGTGAAGGAGGAGTTTTGGAAAGGTCCTGGGTATTTTAGAATGGCCCACAGTAAAATAAAAGAACAAGTAAGTTTTTTGGAAATGGAATACCTGGGAACAGGAGGGTATCTGTGCAACAGCAATGTGCACGGTCTCTCTTGATACAGCTGGGTAGGGGTGTATGCTTTTAACAACGACATGTCGATGTTAGGGCAGGGATGCAGAGAGTTGAGCTGTGCAGGAGCAGAGGCAAGAATATCAAACTTCAGTTTCCTTACCCAATTTCCTGCCTTCAAATATTCCATTTTGAAAGATGAGCAAACATCTTTAATCATTTTCATTTTCCTGCCCATTTCCCAAAACATTTCTTATGTGCTTCCAGCTCAGATAGGGTTAACTACATGAGAAAGGGTAACGTAGAATTGTTTTATTACAGGTCCTTCTATTAATTTGTGTGGTACAAAACATTGCGAGAGCAATGGAAATACATGCTTACATTCATGGTTGTTCTTAGTCTTATTTCCTGGAGAAGTTGTAATGTTCCTTTCTGTATGTCCTCGTAACTATTGCACTAAAGGATCAGAGGACTCAATAGTTGAAAATTCCTGCTACTAGGTAAAAACAGCCAAAAAGTATTACTTTACTTGAAAAACAAGGCTATTGGCAACAATGCAATATATAGTAACATCATCCAGGAGAAATGCACAGTTCCATAAACTGCATGGAGTTCCAGCCCGGGTAAAGGTTACACCTCTGCTCCTGCACTAGTACAGCCTTGGCAGGAGAGCTGCACAGATTGTTGTTAAAAATGCTCCACATGTGAAGCAACTTCTCTAAGTAGCTCTCTCCTATTGATGTCTGGGTTGATAGCATCAGCTAGTCCTTCTGTGAGAAAACACAACGATCTTAGCAGATATACTGTACAAGATATTCCCCAAATCCTATGAAGAATTGAAATAAAATGTGCTTTACAAGATGGAAGTGGAAAAGAAGGGCTTCACCGGTGGTATTTATACACTGCTGTTGGGTAGCTTAAGTTGCCAGATGTTGTTTTGGACCCATATCCGACTTGGTGGGATGGCACTTTTTTTTTTTTTCCTTCTCATTTTTATTTACAATTTTCAGTTTGAGTGATAGTACTGTATTTTTAGAAAACGCTAATTTCAAATGTTTTCACTTTTATATATATTAGGCTGTGGCAGTTTATGCACCCTGACAGCTTGACTCCACCTCATACGTTAGAGGAATTTCTGAAGTTGCTCTTTGCTCCTGTTGGGATTTCGTGGCACAGTTTTTTACATTTGGCAAGTTCACACTTTTTTTAAGAGAAGCAATTGTTTATGAGTTGATATTTGCTGCTAACAAGTACATAAAAGCCTTTGCCATGGAATATTTCTATTCTTTGTTTTATTTCCATCATTGTATCTGTTTCAAAGGCTGTGTGTTTCTTAATATAGGTATTACCTCTTAATTCTCTCTATACTGCATGTACATGTATTACATATATATGAAGCTATACATTATTTTGTCAGTGTGAAAACAGCTTCATGCCTATTCAATATGCAGCACCACAAAGTGTCCGTAATTACAGTGATTAACTGCAGGTTCAGTCACACATCTTTCTTCAGGACATCAAGCCAAAATACATGGAAAAGGCTAATTAAACCTTTGCTGCAGCCTCCCAAGCTGCACGCACCGACACGAAGTTATCCCAGGGCCTCGTGTAACTACGGAGCTGCTTTTGGCTTAGACTTCAAGGCATTTTTTCCATTCTGCATTGCAATGCAGCGTGCATCACGACTGCCATCTCCATCTATTAATGGCACCTGGAAGGTTTGAAGTGTTGTAGCCGCTTGAGCATCACAAATTTATGACATGAGTTCCTTTAAATATTTACCTGCTTTTATGAACAAAACACATCAAGAAAAGGAAAACATATCTCTGTGGCTGGGATTAAGGTACAGCCGCTATAAATATGTAGCAGGAAATGGCGGATTTAGAAATTCAGTTTGATGTTGCAGGAGCATCTCTTCACCGTCTGGAATTTGATAGTGCAGGAGCAAGATGATGTTTCAGGCAGGAATTCTTGTTTCGCTTACCAGCACAACTACTGGAGTTTCTCTCCTATTTAAAACCACATCGTGCGTGGCATTTTGTTGCTAGGCACCTGCTCGGCCGAGTGCTGCTTTCAAAAATGTGCTTTTATATTTATCTCACCCCTGCATGGCTTGCCAGGGATTTTGCCCCCACAAGTTCTCATTTTCTCTTCAGTTTTGCATATTTTTGTATAAGGAAATTTCCTTCTTTCTCTCCAGAAATTTAATCAAGGTGAGGTCCCCCAGCTAAGTGCCGGAGATTTACATTTTCTGCTTGGAACTAGAGAAATGTGCAAAAGGGCAGCCTGATGGAACTGCTGTCAGAAAGGGGTGTAAAGAAGTTCAAATGAAGTGTTGTCTTATTTTTAGCTTTGTAATTTGTATTTTCACATCACTTAAAGAATTAAAAAAAAAAAAAAAAAAGAAAAAAAAAAAAAAAGAATCGTTGTTATCCCAATTTCTTCATGATTGAGGGAAACAAATTCCATGGAGATTCAAGGGGAAACCACCATAGCAGAGAGGACAAAATTCTGGGTTTCCAAGAGCAAATGCCGTGTGCCTTTCCACTTATTTAAAAGAAGTGGGAGTTAATTTAAAAGTGCCTTTAAATTGTTTAGCTAACCTTCTAACCAGGGGGCTGACTTTGAGCTATTAATTGGGGCTGTATCTCCGGCAGCAGAGCACGAGCAGGCTGGCCAGTGAGCAGGGCTGGAGCAGCCACCTCCTGCTGGGGCCCTTCAGTCTGGGGAGGGATAGCGTGCTGATAGGTGCATGGCTTCCTTGGTTTTTAATTTTAAAAAAGATACATTTATGTTTGCTTTGTTTTTTGGTGGAGAGGATGGGCATGCAGAAACACCTGCTTATTCTGATGTAGCATCTATTAAGAGCTATAAAAGCACTATACTTGTCATTTTTTTCTTATAGATGTTCAAGAAAAGGCAAAAATGAGGAAAAATGCAAGCAGTCTATTCTGAATATTGTCTAAAGCTTTTCAAGTTGTCCGTCAGCTTGTACATAAGCTGTATAAAACAGAACTCTTTTGATACCTCTGGGCCTTGCCCCTCGAGTGCATGTGCTTTACTGAACCATCCAGCCGGTATCTCCAGGGTACGATGGGTGACTAGAAAAATCTGTGCATACATAGCACTACACTGAAAAGAAGGGCATTTTATTGTTTTCCTGTAAAGGAAAGAATTTTTTAATAAGGGAGAAAGAAATTATGGGATTGAGCTTGTTTGTTCTTTCCTATTTGGAATTACCCTGAAATGTTGGTTTCATTTCCCCCTAACAGCACTAATAAAATGGGGATGAGAAGTCAATTGCTATTACCGTAGCAGCAGCAGTCTGAGTAAATTGTTTTGATAAAATTCTGCTGAAATACTTTTAAATACAACCAGATACTCTCTGGAGTTTGCTGTTGCAAGATTCTTATTTAGGTATAGAAAGCCACACTAGTTACGCAATGGGGGACACATCTGCCTGACCGACAATACAATGTGCCCTGGAAGGACTCACTGGAGAGTCCTGAGCTATAAATACTGCAGGCAGCTCATTCTTAGGAACTGCTGTATGTAATGTTGTAACGAAAACTGTCCTTTCCCCACGCTTCTCCCGATCAAACAGGAGGACCCAGATCAAACAGTAGCATCTGCATAGTTAAACGTGAGCTGACGTTTGAACTGAATTTACATTTTCTTCTGTCCCCCTTGTTTTGGGTAGCACAGAAAACTAGGATTAATTCTCTGATCACATTATGATGGATTCCCTGACCTCTATGGAGATAGGCTAATTGAAAGTAGCAGAAAATTATATTTTAAGATCATTTGCTTATGCTCATTCTCCATCTATCTATTATTATTGTTTTTAAACTTTGGGTCTTGTACGTGTTCCAGTGATGAAATGACAAGATGCGCTGTGTATACTAAAGGCAATAGCTCACTGACATCTTTGGTACTGCTCTGGAAGAAAAATCTGCTGTTCAGAATGGGCTATCTATTACAGCATTCAACATTTCTCATATTTTCCATCAAACTACCCCCGCATTTTAAGGTATGACCATGCCTCCATCGCATTTCACTTGTTTATAATCAGAAATTGTATGTGCAGGGAATCAAAAAGAGAGATCTGGACCCCGCTGATGTCAAAAACATTTTGCTGGGTCCAGGGTTTTACCTCAGCAGGCTACTGGCCTGCCACTTTATTTGACCAGCAAGTGTCAGATGCACACTTACCAGGTGCATACCAGCAGCCGGGTCCTGCCCCCGAGGCACGCTCTGCGCGCACATCCCTTTGGGGACCAAGCAGCATCACAGCAGGCTCCGTGCTGCGAGACACCCAGCCAGGCTCTGGTCTGAGACCAGATGAAGGCTAGTTAGCGAAATAATTTCTTTTAAAATCTGGAACATGTTGGGAAACGTCAAGGCATCCAAGTCTGGAGCCTTTGCTCATGGAAGTGTCACATTCTTTCAAAGGTTAAAATAACATTTTTGGAAAGAGAGATAAAGATTTTCACAAGCCTGTATGCCAATTAGAAAACCAGAGCCAAGTCCTCAGCAATATAAACACGAAGCTGAAATCAGCTGAGTTGCCTTTGACTAGGAGAGCATTTGGCTGATTTTGCCGCTTCCCAAGGCTGGAGCAGTGGGGATTAACTCACATTACAGTTTTGTGCTTTGGCCCTCCCTCAACTCCTGCTCGTGCATAAAAGCACTGAACTGGGAGGTTGAAGTCTGAGCTAACCTGTGCAAAGTGCATCGCCTGGGTCCTTACGGCAGCTCATGGGCACGTTCAGAAACATCCCGGCTCATCAGCAGCTCTTATGGTCAGCGTACACCATGCATATAGGCACCTTCACTGGTAGGATACTTTCCAAATTGTATCACTCTTCCTTATTGATGCTAGGGGGAGTTTGGGGTTGAGAGGAGCAGTGATAGGAGCAAGACCACAGCAGGATGGCCCAATGCTACAAAGCAGAGGGACATTTTTTTGGGGTTTTAACTAGTCGATCTCTAGCCAGGCAATGTCCTGTGCTGGGTTCACCCTCAGTCTCAAGTCCTGAGCATAAACCTTCCTGCTGTATGAGGTACTCATGAGGTTTATATATCGGTCTGCAAATACAATAAGGTAAAGCATACAACTTGGTGTTACGAGGTAGGTGGTGGTGAATAATATTTGATGTTCCCATTGCTTTCACCAAGCCAGTTGTAGGCAGACAAACAGATTGCAAGGCTTCTCAGAGATAATGTTCAGACCCGATTCATGGGCATGGCTGTCTTTTTGTCTTTATTATTTCAGTTCTGTTGCCCCACAGATTGGTTTGCATAGTAATTTTGGTGATAAAACAAAAAATGTCGATCTATCGTGATTATCATTTACCGTGTTGCTATCCGTGTTGTTATACAATTTCTGATGCTTTTGGAAGCATAGCTTAGATAAGAGTCAAAGCAGCAGTAACATTTTTTTTTAGTGGTACTTATAATATGGGAGGTGATAACAGGCTTTGAAGAATAACCTGTTTTTAACGTGACTTCTTTTGGCTAAGTCCACAGGAAACAGTAATGCCATCTACAGCACAAGGCTGAGGTTTCAGCTATCTTTAGGAGACAGATTATGCTGATTCTGTTCTACAGCTGCTTGCAGTTTTCTATCCAGTAAGATGCAGCCATTTTCTTAAATATATAAATACATACGTATATATATTCTATACACAAAAGTGTGGCCCAGCTATGTGGCTGCAGAGCTCAGCTTACAAATTCAGAAAAAAAATAATCAGCGAGACCAATCAGGATTAAATATGTTTTATTCTCTTGAATTAGACAGATGCAATACTTGCTACAAGGAGCTTCATCAAAATTAATAAACCATGCATTGTATTTTTAAACCAAAACACTGCTGTGTTCACAGCATGCTTCCTTCTTTCCCCAGAGATGTTAAGCTATTAAGAGTCCAAGATCTATTTTCTTGTATTCCTTTAGACTTTTTAATGCTCTTTTGTGTATGCTGTCCCATCTCTGCTGTCAGGCAACTGATCATAATTGAAAGATTACACCTTAAAAGTATATTGATATTTCTGATTTGTTCAGCCAGAAGGATTACTGCCAAAGGGTACCAAGCACTGAATAAGCCTGCAGAGCTGCCATGCCCTGCCTTAGAAGCAACCATGAAAACACAGGGGTTCAAAGAGCAAGCGGAGAATCAGAGAGGGATGGATGGTCCTGAAAGGCCACTGAGATGCAAAACCTAATCAGAGCCATTCATCTCGTTGGCCTTTGAATTATGTCTGTCAGGTGTGCTGTGGTCCTGACCTGCAAGAGGAAGAGTGTTTGTGAGGAAGGGGAAAGTGGGGAAAGGACATTTGTTAACCATGGGCACCCTGAGTACATCTGTATTTGAGCTTTTTGTTGCTATTAAATGTCTGGCTGGGTCAGGCAGTCAAAGCCTCGTTTGTCTGAGGTCGGTTTAGCAGCTCATTTGAGCAGCTTGTTGGAGTGGCAGCTGTTCATCTGCAAAATAAAGGGATTTTATCCATAGTTTTTGTCATAAGGATGGGTGAGCAGTTTCACAAGTAAAAGGAAAATCTGTTTTTCCCGTCCATCCTAGCTGTGGGGGAAAGAAGGGATGATGGGACGGGAGCTCAGTGTTAATCTGCTTGCCTGTAGCCTCTCGGTGTAGATGTGCTCCAACCCAGAACTATCAAGAGATACTGCAATGCAGTAGATCTGTGGCATCCAACAACACAAAATAACGCAGGCGATAGCCAAGCAACCTTCTGTGCTGGTCTGCCTTCCACATCTGTGCCTGAGATCAACAAGAGGTAATTGCTCTGCTGTCCTTCTGGTCTCTTTTCTGTGTACAATGTGTGCACACGTTTAGAATAAAAGCTGCTGTCACAATAACACACTAACCCAGTTTAGCCTCCAGTCCTTTTTTTGTGTGTAGGGGTAAAACACACACCTACATGCACTTGTACGAGTATATTGCAGTAAGTAGGGCAAGATCCAAGCCTTCGTGCATGCAGCCCTTGCTAAATATGTGGAATAGGTTGCTAAAGATCTGTCTGAGTTTTCTGGCTTTCTTGAAAGGTTTTGCAAGCCTTTTAGCCTCCTGAAATTCTTCTGCATAATTGTTTGGGCTTTGTAACTGTAATTAATTCTCTAAGTCCTACCTGCATTGGGTTACTCTTACTCAGTGTAAACACGTTTCTGTATTTCTACGCAGATGACACCTGGGTGAAGACTAGTCTAGACACTCCTTAAAAACTTGTCTCTACTAAATGGTTTTTGAGCTTGAAGTGAAATCTCAGCAGAGACCAGGCTGTCTGTAGATGGAGCATGTATTGCCTATTCAAAACAAACAGCGAGCCTGTCCCTCTTTATGGAAGGCATTAAACATGAAAAATAGAAACTTTCTCATCTTCATTAGAATTTGATCCTGAGCTAGTTGCTAAACTTATTCACATCTGGTTAGCCGCTACAAACTGCTGTCTCTGAAAGCTTTGTCTTGGTTAGAGAAATGTTAATGGAAAGAGCTAGAAGGTAAACCCCAATCAAGCAAGAAACAAATCAAAACAAACAAAAACCAACAAATGCTCATTAGCAAATGTAATGGGAAGTGAGTTTGAAATGATGGCATCATTGGGGTATTCTTGGGAGTGCCCCAAACGTGGCAGATTTGAGTTCAGGTTTCCTAGGGAAGGAAAAAATCTCTGAGCCCAGAAGAGTTCAGGCACTCGTTCTGCTACCTGATGCCTTCCTCCTACTTTCATTTTTGTTACACCTCCTCACTCTGACAGACAAAACCTTTGTTGAAGTTCAGGCTCACAAAGTCTCCCACTCCTTCTAAAATTAGAAGGCCGCTCACTGAATAGAAGACAGACAAGCCTGTTGTTAAAGCTCCAGCAGCCCCTTCTGTCAGCATCAAGATACTTGCAAAGTCCCTGCTTTCATGCTCGGGTCCAATTTCTTCAGTACGTCTTGCTGCTCCAGAGCAAATCAGTGCAGGCTTATCAGCCTGGGCTGTCATCGGATCAATCCTCTGAAGGCTTTATCATTTTTAGAAAAGCATAAATAAATTGGTAAATTGACAATACCTTCCTCAGTTTGTTATTCTGCTTTTAGTAAGACAGAGAAAAACTTGTCCGGAGAATAAAACCTTTCATTTCCAAGCCACTTCCCCGGTTCAGCTCCCTTAGAAACATATCTGTGGAGACAACTAGAAAACTGTCATTTGTTTTCTAAGACATGTGTTTGCTTTATTATATGTAAGTGTGTATGTACATATATGTGCAGACATATATATATACGTGTGTTTTTAATCCATCGTGACATTCACTTTGGCACTGTTGAGAAATCATCTAAGTGTGATACTAAGGCTGTTCTTTCTCCTTCACCATTATAATCTTCCAGGATTTTCTTTTTCTTTCATCACGTAAGTTTTTAATTCCAGTTCTGTGCCTGCCTACATTGTAGTTTTTCCACAGCCGCTCATTGCAGGACTGGCATTAGATGGATTGCAGGCTGTCTGAATTTGGATATACCTTGTTCTGCAATAGGTTACAGCGTGCCTGTGGTTTTATCTGTAATAGTAATAGTACATGAGATTGTATTGTGATGTCGATTATAGACCTAAAATCGAATGAATTATGTGCAGGACGTTTTTATTTAAGTCAGTGGGCAACCAGCTCCATCTTAATATAGAATATATTTTAGAGCTCTTCTCATTGACAGTATCTGCATTGGATTATTGCTTGAGTTTGCACTGTGAATACCTCCAGGGCAGGACATGTTGAGTATATCATTTATTTACTGAGAAGGGAAAACTGAATTTTCTTCCAGTAGCATAGTGGAGCCCTCTGTAATGTACTTTACACTTTACTGCTGGTCAAAAAGTCAAAGCTTATCCACTTCTTTAAAAAAAAAGCAAGCGGACATACACTTGACATAATTTTTCCCCTACTAGATGTCTTTATGTAGGAACAGTGGAAAGAATGAGTGTGTGTAGCACAAGTTGTCAGGGAGCTGCCAAGATGTTTATTCTGTTTCCTTCAGGATTTTTTTTTTTTTTTATGTTTGGCTCAGTTATGCCAATGAACATTGCAGATCTGAACACTGTTCAGGAAGGAAGCTAAAGGTCTCAGATTTAGAGCATGAATAAATGCAGGGTCAGTGTCCTTATGCTGATCCACTGCTTTCAAATTCCTATGAATTAATCTGGATTTTTTTCCTACTTCAGTTGGTTTCAGAAATCTTTTTGAACATATCTATTCATCAGCATTGAATCAAAAGTGCAGCAGCTATTTCTTGATTAAATAATTATTCCCAAACTAATAAACATCACAGCAGGGTTTAATTAATATATGTCAGTCATACAGCTTTTTTTTTTTTTTTTTCTAAAAATACAGTGCTCTGAAATTAGTACCTGCAGAATAAAGGTGCTGTTTTTTTTTTTTTCTTTTTTCTTTTTTTTTCTGCAGTGAGCCATGGGAAAGACAATTAAAGAGTAAGCTGCTGATTGCATCTACTTACCTGTCTGTTTAGGCAGGAATGCCTCATTTTTAAAAGTTTCCTGCAAGAAAAGCTGGAAAAAAAAAAAAGAACCCTTCACCCCCCTTATCACCATGGGACCCTCTGTTACTGTACCAAGTAAACCAGGCTTTCATATTCCACTGTGACTTTGTTTTTGCAGTTTTTTTGTTATCAATGGTGTTAACTTTGATATATGTCAGTGCAGCCGCTTAATTCTGCTACTTAATAAGCTTTGGAAGATATACCATATGCTTGGAAGATAAGGATTAGACATTTAAAAACCATAAAGAAATTGGCATCTCTTTAGTATAGGGTATGTGTTATTGCCAGTCATGTGTAGGTGAGCCTGTTCTGTGCTTTCCCTTTCCCTCAGTGTGCTATCGACCTGCAATTAGTTTCTCTCAGGACTGTAGGCAATGTTGTTTCCTCGTCTGGTTTGGGAGGAGAGATCTTCTGCTCCTCCGTCCAAAGCATTCCACTAACAACTCGGTGTTGGTAGGCATCTCCCAGACCAAATCCACACTGAGATTCAGTTAAAGTAGAGGATATAACTTAGACTTCAGAAATGTTAAAAGCCAAGGATTATACAGCATTGTACGTTTTGTAGGTATGAATCAAAGCAACTTAGAATGTGCTAGGGATGCCAAGCACTAGCTATATGGCTATTGTCAAGACAGACATTTCTTACCCTGGATTAGGTAATAGCAGTTAAGAAATACACTCGATTATTTTATATTTTGTTTTTCTCTTTGGCATCTTTAAAAATGAATCTCCTTATTTGGATGAGCTTGAAACCAACTTTAGCTGTTCACTGAAAAGCATGTTTTAACACGAAAAATCAAAAAATCCCTTAACTGATGTTTCATGGGTTCACGTGGAGTTTCTTTCCTAACAATTTAAGAGTTCTACCACGTTCTTCATGTTCACAATAAATTTGCGCTTACGGAGTAATAGAGAGAAATCAAGTTTTAAAATGAGCAAGTAGTCAAAGTCCTCCAAGTGTGTCTCATTGCATGACCTTGATAAAATGCATATTTCTAACGCACAGGAGGGCTGGATAACCATTACTGTATTTTGCATGAAGTACGCTCTGCTTTGAAGTTGGCAAAATCTTTTCCCGGGGACTTTGTAGGATTAGGCTTTTTACATGAACAAAATTGCTTCCTTTAAGGAATGTATTTCCAGATGGAGTGATACTCAGCTTGCGCATACTGAGATGTAGCATGACTTCAAACAACTAGGAGATATAATGGGAACTGATATTATTCATAAACTGATCAAGAATTACGGTCACGGAGATTACGGAGTGACCTCATCTTTTATTCGGACAGCATCATCTGTTCTGTCTTCAGTGGTGGCCCGGCTGTAACACTGGCTGGCCGAACTGATTAATTTATTTTCAGTTTGCGTAAAGATTTCCATCCCCGTAAATTTTTTAGGTACATGCGTAATTCTGCACTTAAGTAATCCCTTTGAAGGGGGTGGGACAAATTACTAGTTTATTTTGACCAGAAAATAATATTCATGGAGGTTTTGGAGCTGAATATGATTCTACAGCTTTGTACAGCTTCAGCCTGTATTCTACGGGTTACTGAGGCCTTCCTTCACTGTAGTTCTTCTTCCAGTAGGTCTGACATGTCGCATCTTTCCAGGAGGGGGAGATTATTTAATCTCTGTATCTTTACTTTATATAAATGATCAGTTTTGATAATAAGTGCTTTTATTAATAGGATATTTAATTCATAAAAAATGTTCAGAAAGCTTTCAAACACTTTCCCTCCCCAAGACTAACAGTTCTAAAAAGTCATTGCCTTTATGGCACAGATCCTCACTGGAGATCTGTAGACTATTTCCAAATTCAGATTTGCCTTTTAAGAAGCCCGAGTTTCCTGTCTCCTGTTGAATATGTATTTTCAGGCCTGCTGAATGGTGGTTTGAATGATCTGTTTTTGAATGAACACATGTGCTTTATGACAATCAGCCAAAACGTTCACAAACGTTTGTCAAACAAAGAGGGCAGCAATGCAACCCCAGCATTCGTGCCAAGGGCTTGCTGCCAGCCCCTGCGAGGGGCCGGCCCCGGGGTGCGCAGCTCCCACTTTTCGGGGCCTGAGGGCTGAGCTGAGCTCAGGGGCAGGAGGAAACAGGACGATATGAGATATTTCCAAGTGTGTATGATACATTTATACTTTCTGTGTAATATCAACCTGGCTGCCTTGGCTGAACGCCCTTGGCACTTGGTGTCTTTGGGAGGCAGCTGTGGGCTATGGGATGGCCCCGTGTTGAAGTGGGCCTTCTGAGCCGGCTCGCGATGCGCACAGCTGCACAGGAGGCTGTGGCCACCTCCAGTGCCACGTTGTCTCTCGAGGGAGGCTTTCCGAGCTCCACGTTGTTCCTTACACGTAGCTTGGAGTTGCAGACAGGTTCTTTCCTCTCCCCATTTGTTTCATTCCCCACCCATTGCCTTTTTCCTGTGTTTTGAATGGTGCTAGCAAAGTGGTTCGTTTTATTGGACACCAACAAACTTTTCTGCCTCCTTATCATGCCAGAACAGATGTCTACCAGCACCATTCACTGGCCGTGCCAGGGCTGGGAAAATAGCTTTGCTTAACAGCTGCTGCTGCAGAACAAGTGGTTTGAGCACGAGCTCTGGTGTGGAAACTGCAAAGTCTTCTGCTCAGTAAAAGGTTCGGCGCTTGTTTGCTTTGTAACAGCAGTACCTGCGATGTCTCCTCCACACCCAGTCTGTGATGGGAGTTTCCTGAGCGCTCACAAGTGGCCTCCAACGCCAAGTCAGTGGCCCGGATTGCCACTGCGGGGCTGTGCCCAAAGTCCCACCGCAGCACCCGGGTGACCTTGGGGTCTATCTGCCAGGCCTGTTTTGCTGCACAAAGCAGAACTGTGCCTGCTTATATAGCCTGAGGGTTCCTGGGCCAACAAGATCGAGGCTTGCAGTAGCTGCCCCTCACAGCAGAGAAGCCCAGCAGACCTTTAGGAAGCGTGAGACCAGCAGTAAGTGCAGATGCAAGGAGTCTCACTCTGGCCGTCACCACGCAGGTGTCCGTGGTCCTGGCTAAGGAGTCTCAGCTGGTGCTGGTGCCCATCTGCACCCTGTGGTAGGAAGCACTCATGGGGAGGGCTGCATGGCTGTGTATGTGTGCGAATGAGCTGATGCCCAGAGGTAAAATCTGAAGAAGCTGGGATGTTGCTTAGCCCCCATCCCCTACCTCTTGGGAGATGGTAGACTACACCTCGCTAAATGCAGCAGCATTCTTCCTCTGCCAAGTTCATGGCAAAGGCTAAGGACTGAGGAGATCTGTAAGCCTGTCATTCCTGCTCTGAAATCCTTGATTAAATGTCTCATGGATTTTCTATATACAATTCTCTGCACCATTGTGCTGGTAGAGAAATGAATTGGCGCTAATTCCCCAGCCCTTGAAGCTCTTTGCAACCTGGTGCTGGGAGATGGCTCATGCAAGCAGATGGAAATGTTCATACAGACAGCAGGGACACAGGATCTGAAGGGGCATCTTATCTCCCGAGAATGTAGCTTCTGACTTGAGCACCCTCAGTTTTCTGCAAGCAAGTTTTACCTGGCATTAGGTTTGGTTGGGTTTTGGTTTTTGGTTTTCTCTCCTGTGTTTTCAGTAAAATAGTGTGGGTGACTGATCCCAGCTGTGTTCAACATGAGCCATTGTTACTTGATGCTAGGAAAAATCCAGCCTGCTTCCCAGGGAAATGTGTGGTACAGGTTGTTTTTTGTTGTAACCACTATACTACGTAATATCAGACAAAATTCTCTCTGTTAAAGCAGAGTAAAACCCATTGAATCCCTTTCCTCACCAAGGATGAAAGCAGATAGTTATGCAAACAGAGCACATTCTCCTAGCGTAGATACAGGCAAAACATGAGGGAACTGTACTGCAAAATGTTTTGTACGGCGCTTAATGATCAGCAGTCTTTCTTGTGCTAATCTCTCCTCTCTAGGAGTATTTCCAGTTACTCCTGAATGGTGCAGATTCATTTTATTTTGTTTCCTCTGCTGTCAGGCTGTTGCTTAATATCAGCTGGCAGGTGAGAGCTTTCAGGGCTCGGAGGTAGCAGAAATGGATAGTCCCCTGGGAAAAGAGGCAGATGTGTGATCACCATGTCAGGTTAAGGAGAGCTGGGGAAGAAGGTGTCATTTATCAAATCCCATTAACTTTAAAAGTATATTCTGCTCTACAGATGAAACTGGATGTTTTCTTTGCATGTGAGACAATGGGTTGGGTAGGCCGCATAGTGGGAAACATTTGAGAATACTTTAAAACATTACCTGACAAAAATCTTTCCAGAAAACAGATCCGAAGAGCATTTCTGTGAGCCATTCTTCATTAAAACAAATAATATTCACCTCCATTAAGAGCCAGAGGAGAAAGCATTTTATTTTCTCTTCGCTGGTGGGGATTGTCTACTTTTCCCTACTTGCAGCTGTTCTGAAAAATTATGTCTTTTCTTTCAAAATCAGCAGCATTGCAATAGGTTATACTGAAAAAGAATTGGCAAGTTTTCCCCACTCAAAGCCAAACCGTGAATAAAATATGAAAGCTCTGCTTTTTTAATGTCATTCCCAGTTACTGTTTTATCAAGCATTTAAATTTCTTTTTAAGCTTTTTTTGTTATATTTTATTATCAAAAAGTCCACGGATTGTCATCTGGGAATAAAAGAATAGATATAAAACCTTAAGAAGGACTGAAGTTTGAGAAATACTGTAGAGACATAGGGCAAGTCTTAGAAGTGGCATACATTACCTTCTTTAGAGTTCATGCATTAAATTATTAATGTGCATCTGCAAGTTTTGTTTTAATAAAATCACTTGTACTTGCACAGGAAAAAAAAATCAGGTACTTATTCTATAAACTGTAATTACGAGAAAGATGGGAGCTAAAAGTATTAGCTGGCTCCCACCTTGTCACTGAAACATATTGTGAGGCTTTATTTTGCTGCTGAAATTGGGTAGATGTCAAGAGCTCCAGCTGAAGTCGGTGCAAGGAAAGGGCATTGGCAGGACCGATGGAGGCCGAGTTCACGGTCATGGTGTCTGGGCACCAGGATCCAGTCTGCGAGCACGTCCGTCAGCAGCGTCTGGATGCAGGGAAATGGTAAAAGCCAAGCATGTGAGCACAGGTTTGCTACACGACATTTACACAAAATGTCCCTGCCTTGTCCCAGGGGTAGGATATGCTGAGAATCAAGAAGTTACTTGATATTCAGTTATGAAGCATGGCTTAGCTTCATTTTACTGTTTGATGGTGCAGATTGAAATAGATGCTTATATAATGCTAAAGTCAGAGTGAAGGCTGAGCTAGAATTGAGAATCCAGCCACCCCCACAACGTAGGTGTCTGCAAGTCCGGGGCTGCGTCTGAATCAGATGATCAGAGCCTTGAAGTTCTCCAGAGCATCACAAGTCCCAGCAGCAAAATGAAACACAAAGGGCATTCAGCCGAATTTATGGCTGAGAAACTGCCCTCCAGCTGCTGCCTGACCCCAAGGACTGCTCAGTCTGTGTCTGTCCAAAAATTCGTCATTTGTGCCAGGGCTGGCTGCTTCCATCCACGGTCTCTGCAGATGAGGGATTTTGACATTTTGAGACTAAATCTGTAAAGGTGTTGAGGTGGTGAAGGGAGCAGGCGCTTGCAGGAGTCGCAGTGGACACCTCTCTGCCTCTGCAGGCAGATCAAGCATTTTGAAAAGTGACCCAAAGTCACCATTAAAAAGCAAAATCTGTCTATGAAGCCTGCAGCTAAGCTGTGATCTGAATTTTACTCAGTGAACCCTCCTGAACCAAAAAAAAAAGGGGGGGTAAATCAAAGCCTTTGATAAAAACGTGGAAAAAAAACAAAAACAACAACAACAAAACAACAACAACAACAAAAAAAAACAACAAGGATTTGTTCTTCTGCCTGTGTTCTGTTTGTTTTCCTAAGGTTGCTCTTTTGCTGCCTCTTCATTGACATTCCATCCTGCTCTGTGACATGAAGTCTGACTTTTCATTGCCTCGTGGAGATTGCAGTGCGTGTTAAGCAGGATGAAGGTGTTTTAGCAAGATTAATTAATTAATGAGGCAGCCAATTAGCGGAACTGCCTGGTGTTCTTCAGGGAAGTCAGGTACATCGCACAAAGTGGTAGGCGTGTAGGATCACACCGAGGTGCCGTACCTCAACACGCGATACATGTGTAAGGCACAGACCCGGTGGCAAGGTGCTGGTGGAGCAGGGGCTGACGTGGTGCTGCTGGGGGGAGATGCACAAGAGCAAGCTCATTAAGACAGATCTGTCCTGGAGGGAAAAAAAAATGTTGCTGTTGTGTTGCATTTAGTCACATGCCTGCTTCGTTTATTAAAACAGGTAAGAGAGAAGGTGGAGCTGAAACACAGTTCATCACAGTGAATAAAATGTGTTTTCTCCACATAGACACGGAGACATTCATCTATTTGCTAGAGGGACTGGCTTTCTCCAGCGGTGCTGAGGGCACCAGGGGGGCTCTGCCCCCATTTGACTCCACAACAGGCTCAGAGCGAGCACAAGGATGCTTTTCTCCAGTGGTGGTGAAGGGCTTTGCGCTTTGGTGTTGCCGTTCCCCTTTGTTAGGTTCTTGGGCTTGGTTTGGAATAGTCCAGAAATAGTTAATAGAGATGCTGTCAGAAAAAAAGTTGAATCTAGAGAGAGATGAAATTTTCCTCAGAAAAGTATAAGTTCTATCAGATGTTCTTATGGCTGCACGACTGATGAAACAAGTATTTTTCCTGCCTTTGAGCAATTCCAGAGCTTTTCATCTGGAGACAGTAACTACCTCCTCCTGTTCCCAGGAGGTCTAATCCTGAATGCCGAGTTAGGGAAAACTTTCGGGTCCGGAGCCCTTCCCTGCGGTCACTGAGATGTGGACCAATGTGTTTCACCCCAAGTTTCTGAGCCTCAGAATGAAACCTCGTGAATCTTATCTCCCTTATGTATAAAGACAATGGTGGGTAGAATAAATGATTTAAAATAATTTGAATATGGAGAAAGCAAAAAAGCAAAAGCTCATTTTGAAGGTTACCCAGAAGTTCCGTGTCATTATTGTATTGTTTATACATTCAGGTGAACTTCCAGCAAATATTTATGCTGGA
This sequence comes from Oxyura jamaicensis, assembly GCF_011077185.1. Classification (NCBI taxonomy): domain Eukaryota; kingdom Metazoa; phylum Chordata; class Aves; order Anseriformes; family Anatidae; genus Oxyura; species Oxyura jamaicensis. Next base: position 5,578,875 of record NC_048895.1, read on the forward strand.
CTAACTCAGAGCTGAAGTTCAGAAAATTTCACTGATTTACAGTGAGGAAACCAAATGTCATATATTTAGGGTAAATTACTAAATATTTAAGGTAAATAGTTGTAATGTAGTTGTATGAAAACTCATTTGTGTAATTTCGTATCACTTTTCACTGGAGTGCTCCAAATGGCAGTTTGGGTGCACGTCTCCTGTTGCCATCTCTTCCCTTTCCTAGGAAAAGCAAGGAGCTGTTACCAGCTATGTGCACGTCCATCACCACTCTGTGTTTATGGATACTGTGCAGTTTTAGTTTCTGTGAGGCGTTTTGGGTGTGTCTGCAGACCCTGCAGATGTAACTTAAAGGATGAAAGAAAAACATTTCCTTCGGAATGCTACCTGGTGTATTTATAGCATCCTCCCAGGCATGCCTGCCAGCTTTGGGGTGATGGTGGGTTTTAAGGAAAGGCATATTATTGTGCTTTTAAATAGCTGTATATAGTTATATTCCAAATAAGACTAAGTTTTGAGAAAGACAGAGTGGAAAGAGACTCATCAGATCAGCTGTTTGCAATCTGAGCTGTGCTCCTGGCTTCAAAACCCAGATTTTCTACACCTGGTAGGGGGGCTGGAGGTGACCAGAGATGCTCCCATCTTCACGTCCAGAGGCTAAGGCACGCATGCAGGGATGGGGCCACCCGCTGCAGTCAGAACTGGGGCCATGTCCTGCATTTTGGTGATGACCTGGCTGTCTGCCCTGCTCCCCTCCGTCTCCTGCTCCTCTGGCGACAGCTGCCTGGGCCCCCAGTGTGTGAAGGGCCAGAGGTGTGGGTGCTGGAGGAGGGTGCCTGCTGCCCCCAGCAAGATTTGATTTCAACTCAGTGTCCCTTTGGGAGGGGTCCATCAGCCAGCACTGCTGCTAGTCCTGAGTTTAGAGACTTGGAAATTCAGTGGTTTGTTGACATGCCTGTTAGTTGGGAAACACATCTGTGGATTATCAGTTCCCTCGGGGAAAGCTGCCACTTATTGTTCCTGCTCCAATTTCTCCTCCAATATTAATTAATCTTTGTCAAGTGAAGCTACAAATTACTTGTCAGATCAATGACTGGGTTTCACCTGGTTTCCCTTGGGCTTTCAAGAAGAAAAGGGTATCTCTTACCCCAGGTGGATTACCAGAGGGGATCAGACTGTCATGGGTGTATGCTCTGCCTTTCCTGCCACTGTGAAAAGGAAAAATCAGATCTGGCAGCTGCAGGTCAGCACACGTTTCACGTTCAGCTATAGGCAATGAAATGAGTTGTCAGAAGAGATGATTGAGATGGGGAGCTAAACAGGAATCAAAAAGCATCAGAACTTCAATGTGCAGACCTGAACTCCGCAGGTCTGTAGGACTGCAAAAGCAGGGAAAGTACTGGATGGGCTCTAAATGCTGTGCTCCGGTGTACGTGCAGGTTAGGAGCATGCTTTTTGGTAGCTTATTTACACAGAGGTGGCTTAGTCTCTTCTCCCAGGGGCTGGTTTGGGTTGTCCTGGAGCACCTTATTGCAGAACTGTGGTTTTGCTCAAGCTTGTTGATTTATGTCCTTTTCTTCTTTATTTTTTTTTACTTTGTTTCTCTTACCTTGATCACTCCCCCCCCCCCCTTGCTATATTTACATATGTGCACAGTTTACTCCCTTCCTTGATTACTGCTCTGTAATCCATGCTAAACAGAGAAATTTTTGGAGAAGTTCAGGCAGAGGAAACACAAACACCCAGCGCTGCTGCATTCGCTGGGGTCAGGTGCCCAGCAGGGGAACGCTTGCTCTCAGTGCTCGGGGGCATAAAGCACCCCCCGGCGCCGCGGTCACGTGCCTACAGATGTGCTGCTGGCGTGGTTCTGGTAGGCTGGGGCAGGGGCATGAGAAGCACGTTTGTTTCTTTCACTGAGGGGAGAATGTGAATAAGATTAGGGTCGTAATTTAAAAAACACTGAATAGACATCATTTCACTGCTGCGTACTTTTTAGGCATTTATCATCAACAGCATATATTAGGGCTTTGTCAGGCTTGGAAAGTAGGTGCTCAGGATATTGAATTTATTAAATTGGAGTTTATTGAATTTCCTTTGAATTCCTTTGGCAATGTGATGTCACCAGCATGCTTATCATGCAGCTGGCTGTTGCACGAGGGTCTTCGCTCTGTGGAGCAGGGAATAGCTCCACGTGTTTTGGGTGTGCTGTCAATAGCTGCAGATGCTCTGAGCAGGTTAAAAAGGATGAGATACTGATCCCAAACCTTCTTCTTGGTTTCTCCAAGCTCGACCTGAAAGTGTGGATTAACTTAGACCTGAAAACATAACTATCTTCAACTTATTTTCGTTGGCTGTTGCCAGCAGTCTGTGCGTGGCTCTTCCTGAGCCCAGCCATTTGGTACCTGTTCCCCCTGAGATGTCACTTTTTAGCTAACAGCATTTTCTTTGCAACGTGCTTTGGCCCCAGCCCTTTGCTGAGCGGTGCTGTACAGCCATAAATTCGCATCACACAGTCTTACTCCTGATCTGCTGTGATTGAGCATGCTTTTGCGTGATCTTCTGGGGTTTGCAGCTCATGCAACGCGCTGAGGAAATGTGCTGGGAGACCTCATTGTTGAGAGATGCTTTAGATGGTGGCTGAAGCCAAAAGCCAAGATTGGGGTCAGCTGGCTTTTGGGGCCAGCACTTGCTCTGCAAAGTCAGACATAGATGTCAGTTTATGTGCCTTTGTCTTTTGACCTCATCCTGGGGAACAATTGGATGAACCTGCGGTTGCAGAGGAAAATACAAAGAAGTTGTGCTTGCTGAGTTTCATTGCCACTTTGCTGACATTTCTAAGCCCAAATAATTATCTTTGAGCCACTCTTGGTTTAGAGGGGGGATAACTCCGCATGGCTGCAGCACTGTATTGATCTGTTATGAAACTATGTCAATGAAAAATTCAGTCCTGAGCAAGCTGCTTGGCGGATGGTAGATTTTCCTTTTTGCTGCTGATTCCATCTAATTATCCATTATACCTCATTGAAAGAAGGAAATTATCCAGGACTAAAAACAAAACAACAACAACAAATTTCAGATTGCAGTCTGAAACTTGCACAGGGTCCCCAGTCCAGTCTGGAATGCGACTGCTGCATAAACATTCATCTTCAGAAGGAGCTGAAGCAAAATAAATTAGAGCAAATAAGAGGGAAGACATAGACGGAGATCTGCAGAGGACAGCCAAGGACTTTGCTGCAGCAGCTTGGGGTTTGGTAGTATTATTTGTAGCAGTCCAGCCTTGTGTTGCCCCATAGGATGATAACTTGGTTTGCTTTTATTACTTTGAGGGCTTTGCCTGAAAGAGTCAACAGGATTTTGGAAAGCTGTGAAAGCTTTGTTGCTGTTGTTGACTTTAATCATTGCAGTATAAATTTGTAATCCCCGGGGGAGCATTTCTGTGCAATACCTTTCTGTATTTATTACTGAGAAAAAAGATTCTTAACTTACAGGTTATTATTTCTGTATTAGTCACCAACTGCAGGATGGAACGAGACGTAAATTTAGCAAAGTCTTGTCTTTGAAGTGTAATAAATGTATTTCTGCTAGGTTTTATTAACCTTTCTCTCTTAATTAAAAAGATAACAGCAATAAGAAAGTGAGGTTGGTGCACATAATTCACCTTTCTGACACACGACTTTCGGTAGCTGACTCTGGTTAGTTTTAAATTCCTCCGCAGATACTTGTGGGATTCATCCCATGCCTTCCCAGGTTTAATGAGGTGTTTGTCTACAAGGGCTCAAGGACAGCCTCGTGAGGGATGTTTGTTTAGCCCTGTTTGTACTTTCTGCTGCGCCATGTACTATTTGCATTTCTCAACGTTTCTCTCTGTGAAAATGAATCCATTGTGATTACTTCTTTGCGCCGCCGGCTCCTCCGGATTTCTTATGTACCGTGAGGTTCTTGCCGCTTGCTAGGCTGCTTTGTGTACCCTGTAATGCTTTTGTTTGGCGTTACCAATTGCTGCGGACTTACCCAGGAGCAGTTCGGTTCAGCAGCACAAGGAAGAAGCATGTGGGTTGTCGGAGCTGCTCCGTATCGTTTGGTTGTGCCAGAAATTGCTTGCATTGGCACCAAATACTGATTTCAGGGTTTATTGTCATGTCAGTTTAATCGGGCAGTATCTCCTTAAGGTCTCTTTGAGTCCTCTACCAAATCAAAGAAGTTTCTGTTCTTTAGAGGGGCTCAGTGATCGGTTTGGGTTTCAAATTTTTATTTTTTATTTTTTTTTCCCCCCTAAATAAAAGCAGAGTGCACATTTTAGAAGGAATTCAGAGGTTTACAGATGTGCAAATGCTCAAAGCCAGTACATTTTTAAACTTGAGAAGTGCCAGCGTCTCTCGGTGAGAAGCTTCCAAGGCACTACCTCTTTAACTAGCAACTTGTGGCTGCGTAAAGCATCCCTTCAGTCGGCCTGGAGCATGGGGAGCACTCCCACGACACCCCTTAGGCGTTGGGTGTCCGTTAAGTTTGATGTTCCACAACACTGCAAAAAATGCTATTAAATTTCAGTACCCGTAGAATATTTGAGAGGAGCTTCTTCTTCTAGCAGAAAGCAGTAGTATTATATCTTCTCCCTATATTTTCCTTTGTTTGAACTTTTTTTTCCCCGGGGAGCTGACTGTCTCTTTTGTGACCATGGGGGCACTGGCGGCTGAATTGCGACTTATTCACTGGAAGGGAAGGGAAGCAGGACGGGGCATCAACCACTGCAAAGACAAATAAACCTTAGTCTCAGTGTGGGAAATAAGTCTCTCTGAAAAATGTCCCTATTGAGCGTGCCTTCCAGATGGCCGTGCTCGCAGCTTAGCTGGCTCCGCCGAAGGCGGCCTTGCACAGCAGTTGCTTTGAGAGCCTGGCCACTTGTTGGGGTGTCAGCATCCTGCAGAGAGTTTTGACAGCAGGATCAGGCCCACTGTATGCAAAAGTCTAGTCCCTGCTGAAATTTGTGCTTTACAAATTGAAGCTTGTATCTATAGGAGCAAACGCTGTTTTCCTTTGGAGAGGTTCCTTTAACCGTTCTGATTAAAGCCGCTGAGAACCTGCCTCCTTGCTTTCAGCTGGGATGCAGAGCTCTAATCTCTGCAGCCCAGTGCCGAGGATCCATTTACGTGCTGGGAAGCTTTTGGTTTTGTTCTGCGTCTGCTTTGTGTGCTGCTGCATCACGTGAAGCAGCAGCTCAGGACCCCAGCGCCCAACGCTGCTGGCCCCGGGGCCGCCGGGGGCTGTAGGCAGGTTCGTGCAAGGTGCTCACCCTGCAGCCCTCAGGCTCCGTACGCCCTGGTGGTCCTCTTTGGCCGCCCACCTCTTCCTTTACGCCTCTGGAGGGAAGCAGTCTGTTCCTTCCAAAAAGTAAATTTACAAATAACGCTACTTGATCTGTGTGTGCTGAGGTGGAACTGCCATACTGGTTTGGCTGTGGAGCTTTTAGAAATAACATTCTAACACTTTTACGGCTGTTTATATTGCTTTAAAGTGCCTGATTTGTGACCAGTGGACAGTTTTATTGCCTTCTGTGAGCTTTGTTTCTGAGGCAGAGTGGGTTTTATTACTTAACGGATACTGTTGATCTGGGGGGAAGAACCTCCCTTGGATAGCATCCCACTGGAAGAAAACAATCCTTAAAACAACAACAACAACAACAAAAAACTCTTATCTCTTGACCTTTAAGATTTTATGGCTAGGGGCATGTCCACCCCACACCCTGGGGCACAGGAGTGCCCAGGGACTTGAGCCACCAGTCACTGCCATGCCGGGAAAAGTTCAGCTCAAATCTGAAAGCATTTAAGGCGTTCACACACTAGGGAGGGAGCCCATAAGCTCCTGTAGTATTGCCCAAGAGGTTATTAGTTTTTTTTTTCCCCTTTTTCACCTCACCTTTAAATCTGGAGTCACTAAAGACACAGAGAGCTTTTTCTTGATAGTTACAGTGGATTTTTGTGATGGCCGTCCCTATTGAGTCCCAGTTATTGTTCCTTTGCTCTTTTGCTTTCCACCACCAGACTATTTAAACAGATTTCCATGCTTCAGTTAAACAAGACCAACTTGTTCCTCTATGTTTTCCCTCTTGGACTATTACTTTTGAAGAATTCCTTCTCAAGCTAAACCTTCCCTCTGGCAACCTGCGCAGGAGGCCCAGGACCTTAGGGTAATGGAAAATGTGTTCTTTTCTGTGGGACAGCTAGAGAAAACGTGGCTTGTCTTAACGCTGGATACTGTGAACACTGAATCTCTGAAGTTTCTCGAAGCCTGTATCGTTTGCAAGCACATCTTGATAGAAGAGGTGTCCCTTGTCAGAGTGTTGTGGTGGCACTGGGTGCTGGTTGCCGGCAGTGTTACCTGCTGTGTGCAAGTACATTTGCATTTAATCCACGTGGCATCTTCTTTGGGCAGTTGCTTAATGTTGAGTGGAAGGAATTTGCTATAGAAGCATAAGAACAAAATGTTGATGACACAGTTGACACCCAGCCTTCTCCTACGTTCTGTTATATTAATCCTGAAATGTTGTGATTATCAAGGGCTTTTCTGTCTGCTGGGAAGCATCTCAAGTAGGGGTCGTTCTCCATGACTCTTTGCTATTTACAGTACACTTCATTAGACCGTGCTTAGAATTTAAATGAATTAGTTTAGAGCAATCAGTTACTGTAATTGCCCAGGGAGCAGCCCCAGTACTGCTGCTCCTCATACCTGAGGATCAAGACCCCAAGAAATCACCTCACCACATCTTTTCTCTTGTAGTTTCAGTTAGCTTAGGTTTTATATCGTGGGCTGAGCTTGCTGGGCTTACAATTAGTAAACTCAGCAGAACAAAAAAACAGCTTGGACATCTGGCGAAGCAGTAAGTGTGGAGCCCTGAGCTTCACGTATCATGGGAACATCATGCTACTGCTAAATCCAGGGACAAAGCCTTGGATATAAAAATCCCCACGAGGCAATTTCTACAGCAAGTTAAGATGCCAATATGCTTTATTGTAATTTACAGTGTGTGCCATTTATGTGAAATGAGCAGGAGATTAGTGAAATGTGAATTAAGTTATGAAGCTGAAATAGAAGTAGATTTGTGATCTTGGAGTTTATTTCTTTTCTACCTTTTCCAGTTAGAAGCAGAAGTGATGTCAGGATCGTCACACAGACCTCCGTGGCTATGACTGCCAGGTAGATTTTAAAAACATTTTTTAAAAAAATGGGTAATTAGGAAGGTCCTTGGAGGAGCAGAAGAGGAGGTCTGGTCTTCCACTTACCGTGGGGACATAAAATGATCGTCTAGGGGGAAAAAAAATGGAATATTGGGAGTTGAAGGTTACCTGTGGGATTGCTGGATGGATTGATCTCAGCACTGACTCCCCTACAGCTGTTGGGTATCTCATTACTTTAGTAGCCAAATCAAAACACAGTGGAAGATCTCTCAGGAGATGCTGAGAAAAGATGAGATTCTTTGGTAATAGGTGTTCTTGTCATTTAAAATGTGATTAATCTTTTCATGGATTACCATGCAATCATACAGTAAGAGTAATTTTTAAAAATAAAAACAGTAAAGATACTCTGCATTAATGAAGACTTCCAAAACAGATATTCCAAATTTGCATTTATTTTCACTCAGAGAAAAACCTTTTAGACACCAATTATCCATTTTTTCCTCTCCCCAGAAACTTGCTAACCTGTGCTACTTCCCGAGGGAGGTGTACCTCTGTGGGGACAGGATGGCTGGGGCTGGGGTGTTTTAGCCAAAAAGGAAACGGTTTGCGAGCTCCAGGCCGCAGGGCTGTGGTAGTGAGAGAAAGTCGTGTAAAAACAGCGCACTCTTGTAAGTACAATTTGATCATCAGGCAGTGGTTTTCCATGCTAGTAATCTCATTATTGCTCCTGATGGGTTATGTTTTTCATTATGCATCATTTGCACTAGTCATAATTTACAAATATTTATCACATCTCTACATGCAGAAATATCCCTGTCCTTTGGCTCTGTGTGTTTGTGAGACTCTTTGCAAGATGCTAAGAAGAGTGATCTCCCAGCTGCTGAAGTACTGAGATATTTATTGAAAATAAAATAAAATAAAAAAGGTGATGTCTCTCAGGAAGTATTCCAGGGCTGAAATCATTGGTTTGCTGATAGATTTAATGTGCTTCAGGGTTGTAAATGGAGAATTTCTTTTGTGTAGGGGAACCTTGTCTTTTTGTCATCTGCTCTGACAATCTTCCAGCCCTCCCTGGTTTAAGCATTGGCATTTATTAGGGCAGAAATGGACAGGTGAGAGCAAAGTCACAGCCTCACCTCCTGGTTCTGTGCACAGGGTTCACACAAGCAGAAGCACTGATCTGTTAAAGTGCTCATTTGTTTGGTGGGGTTTCTTTTGTTTGGTTGGTTTGTCTTGGTTCATGTTTTTGTGGCAGCAAGACAGCTGCTTCTGATGGGGAAGTTGACAGGTATCTTGTAAGCTGTAAATGGAGGAACAATCTCTCAGTTGGGGCATATGTGACTGCGATCAAAAAGCTCGTGATTTTAGTGGAAACGTTTCAGGCTGCTGCTCAGACCCTGCTTAGCAGACAACATTTTCTCAGAGTTAAGCCAGCAGGGGCCCTGCAGAAGCAGAGGTGCCTGTTGCACCCTTGCAGAGTCAGTGAGCAAGCAGGTGAGCCCGCTGGCAAAAGGCTTTGCGCACACCGTGCCACCAGCACACCTCCAACAGGCAGGATTCCTTCTTGGCTAACAATCACGATGATCCTTATGGCTCCCTTCCAACTCGGCATATTCTAGGATTCTATGATTCACATTGAAATGGGAAGACCAGCCATAGCAATGCAGCAATAACCACGCTTGTCATAGATCCCCTCGGGTACTTTCAGGAAAAGTAACACAAGCCTACGAAGATTTCTCCTCCTTTGATCTTATTTTTAATACTTTGCCTCATTGCTGGTTAGGCATGATGCCAGGAGATTCAAGATTTTGGTTTTGGCAAATACGTGCGATGAGACAAGGGCATGAACTTGTATGTAAATAGCTTTATATTGATGTGACGATGCAGACACCAACCTATTTGCAGCTCCCTGATTTATCTCATTTGATGTCGATGAAGAATTACGGACACCAGTACAGCAGACTTGACCTTCTCAAGCCTGAAGAGCTGTAGGAAAATTAAATCATAAGAGCAATAAAGAAGCCATGTCAAAAGTGTGATGGCTTGAATTAAATGTTAATATGGATGATGAAGTTGAACTATACTTAATAGTGTTGAACTATTTCAATTACTGACTTTTAGCTGGAATTAACCAGGAAGCCTTGCTTAGGATCTTGCACTATTTGTTCTACTCTTCAAATGCAGAAGTGTATGGAAACCCTCTAGTGACATCTCTGCCCTGAGGTGGTGTTTGAAAGCTCTCCAGACAACTCAGGCAGTAGGTTAGTTTTTGCCATTTCTGTGAAAAAAAATCAGTGGGATAGAAGTGCTTTGAAGATAAGAGCCAAAATATTCCAAAGGGAACCTAAACCATCCAAAAATGTAAAAATAAATAAATAAATTTTAGATCAAGTAATCAAATTAACTGCTCAATGAGTTATGCTGCAAATACTGCCAGCTACCTAAATGAAGGACTTCGTTGTCCAAATCATCTCATGCCTGTGCTGGAAAATGTAATACAGAGACATGGCAATCAAAGTCTTTCTTAATTTCCTTAATTAAAATAATTTGTTTTATATTTGTTTTTAACCCTAGCTGCAACTCTGCTGCGTATTATTTATTTGCAATATTTGTATCCTGCAATTTGCCTGAAAGATCTATAATCTGAAGCTGTTGGAGTACAGAGGGCTCATGCCCAAGGCCACAGGAGGCTGCAGAGACCAGAAACATGGAAATAGTGAAGGTTTAAACACTTGAACAGGATCTTCATTGGGAAAGCCATGGAGTTATTAAAAGAAAAAAAAAAAAAAAAAAGGTTATTGTTGTGGAGTTGTGACACGATACATAGAAATTGGAAATTGTCAAATGGAAATTGGAGCGAGCCAAGCTTGCAATGCAGCAGCAGCACTGCATTGTTTGTGGTAAAAATATAAAATAGTATTATATATTATATAACCAGAAATAATATAACCAGATTGCTATAGGCTTCAAGGGTATAACAGATTACTAATTGCTTGACAAAGGAGAGATTTTCATACTTGGTTTCTGCCCTGAGTTTTTTTCTGTTGAGTTGCTGCGTTAGTCTGATCGAAGCAGGCTGTTGAAAAGGAGAAAGCCGTCCTGACATACCTGTAGGCTAACAACAAACCTCGTTTGCCTCAACAGTGAGGTGTATGTGGTTAGCAATAGCAGGATAGACTTTTTAGTGTTTAAAAAATAGCAATCAAACCCAGGGGAATCTTGCCGAAAGGAAGGGAGACAGCGTGCAGGCTCTACATAAAACCCTTTCTCCATTCAGTAGTCGGAATTCATTCTTACAGTTTGATCTCAAGATAGAGCAGCATGGCAGCATGAGAACAATATTATGTCCAGGGTAAATATTCCTGTACTGCTCCACTGGAGCATTTTTGATGGCAGAAAAATTAAAAAGTCAACATTTGCCTACCTGACAGAGAATAGCATGTGCTGTGCCAGAATTTGATGAGAAAGTAATCAGCGTTTTGTATGGATGCATTCATTGCTACGAATATAAAATTAGAGTACAATAGAAGTATAATTGGAATGCTGTGAAAGAAAGCGTGAGAGTTCCACCTTTTATAATTTGGTGGTAGACCAGATACTGTTACAGACGTGCGGTTTACTGAATGAAGAATTTTCTATTCTTGAGCTTATATTTGGATTGTGTCCTGAAGAATTCCACTGTTCAGTTTTAATGCTCTTTCTTACACTGGAGAGACCTTTGAAGTCTCTTTAAAAGACTAAATGGTACGTTTCTATTATTCAATATATATGTGCTGTTGCTGAACAGTGTTACTAGCATTTCTGTAACATTTCAGAAACAACCACAAAAAGGATAGAATTTTGGGATAGATCCTCAAATGTCTCTTTTCAGAATTTGACCAGCAAGTATTTACAGTGAATTCACTGCAAAGAAATGATTCCTGTATTCTCCCCGAAGGCTTTATTACCTGAGTTTTTCATATTTGGCATTTTTGTTTGGACTTCCTGTTCAGCATTTTCAATACACTGAAGTAGAACTGTACTAGGATGTGCGTATTTCCTTGATGTGTATCCATCCCATCCAAGGACAGATTCCGACTTTCACTCCCCATTTCAGTCAGCTTCAGGTTAGAAGAATCTCACCTTAACTATACATTCACCATGGGTATGAAAGACAGATGGAAAGTGTGAGTTATGGAAGGTACAGAAATCAGTCTGGAAAAACACAGAGAACCTAATTGATTTTGTTATTAATAATAACAGCGATAACAGTAATAACGTATCTCCTGGATTTAAAGTAGTTGCTTTCCTTGAAAGGTAGGTGACTCATGGCTTTTGAATGCTTGGGGTTGACAGTGTTGTGAAAGTGGAACTAAAATAGTATTAAATAAAGACTGGGATACAGTAACCTGGATAAATAATAGTAAATGACGTTCTAATAACTTGGAATAATTTGCTGGAGTACTTTAAAATTCATATTCTCTTTTGAGAACTTAAATATATTAATTTGATAGTGGCTAGAAGTACTCAGCTGCTGAACCCATCTTGATTCCACTTAATAGCTGTCCGTGTAACTACATTGCCTTGCATTTTTCTGTATTTCTATTTTGAGAGCTGAACAAACACTGCATTATTTTATCAAAAATAATTCTGAGCCTGTTAGCAGCAAATAAAGGCCAAGCTATTACACCCTAACAGCATAAAAGAAAACTGTAACACAGGCTGATTAAATGGTGTGTGTTTAATTTTCCTTTCAACCAAACAAAGTCAAGGATGGCAGCTGCTGGAATTCACAGAAGACAAAATAGAGTGGGAGCCACATAGGCTGAAACAGTGATCCAGAGAAATTAAGGATGTGGTGGCTCTTAAGAGAAACTTGAACAAAGAACTGAAATACAGCATGAAGTAGGAAATTCTTGAAGAAAAAAATTGCAATATCACCATGAAAGCTCTTATTTCTAACACTTATGTCCATGGTATCATAGAACTTGAAACCTTGAAAATTTCGTTACGACCTGTTGGAGTATCATTGACCTAGCACATTGGTGGACCTCTTTTTCTTGTTGTTGTTTTTGTTTTTCCTTTTTTTTTTCCTTTTTTTTTTTTTACTTCCTCAAACTGAGACATGTGAGAATGAGCCTGGGCCCAGGTACATAGCATGCACAGGAGATCTGTAAATTTCTACAGTCAGATTATTCCTTAGAAATCCAAAGAAACTCAAACCCACTCAACTTTATTAACTTTGAACTTGATAAATTATTTCATTTTGCTTTATTTCTTCCAATATAAAATGACTACATATCTTAGTCTTTACAGTATCAATCAATGAAGTAGAGCTTGTTAAAAAGCTTATAGATGTTCCTGACAATTTTTCACCTGACTTCAGCAGTCTCCTGTTAACTCCCATTGACACTCTGATTGCAATTATCAGTGTTGCAGGGCGTACCTTTTCTGCCTCCATCTCTCCTCTTCCCCTCAGTCTTTATCATGTTTGTGTATAAATGCACAAATAAACACTGAGGCTGGAAATTACTATTGGATGTAGACGAGCCAGGCAATTTTGAAAAATGTCAGTTCCCAGATCAACTCAAATATCTTCTCATTTTTCTCAGGCCATACAGAAAATCAGTGCTGGCAGGCATTTTGGTATTTTCCCCATAGCAGGTAGCTGGTAGTTCCTGCTGTATTTTGAAAGTGCATAGATAAGGGTATAACCATAGTTGACACATACAGAAATTAGTTCTCTAAGAATTCATCTTCCTTAAGCATTATTTCTCTCGTTCTAGAAAATGGACTGTACTAATTCCAAGCCTGAACCCCTGATGATGGCAGGTTTGGGTCTCAAGTTTATGACAGGTTAAAACTATTAAAAAGTTATACTTGAAGAACGTCTTAATTGGAAAAACCATCTTGAGCATGTGAGCCTTCCTTCCCAACTGCTTTAGCACTGCTTTGTTTCCAGACGGCATGCAAGTTAACAAAAACCCTTTCTGTTTCTCTTCTGAAATTCTTCCTTCTTTGTGTCTAATACCATGGAGAAGCTTCTTGCTACTTTCAGATATGAATATTTAAAATAAGACTTGAAAAGGAAAAAGCAAGTGGCATTGTCTTACAAATATCAAAGCCACTTATTTCTTCTACAGGCTGAAAAACTATCAGTTTTATTAGTATTTTGTACCTGAGCAATATAATTCTTCAAAGATTTTAAGGGCTTATTTTCAACTTTTCAATCAGCACTTTTACAAGAATACATACACTAAATAGCGTTTATTATTTCACAAGCCCATGTTAAAAAGTCACACCTTTGGAATAAAGTATGTAAGAAACAAGTGCTTCAAAACAAAACAAAAAAATCTTTATATGAAAGCCCATTGAAACCCTACTGGAAATGTCAGGGTTTTTTACAATAAATGTAGCTATAAGTCTTTTTTTTTTTTTTCTAAAAATGAAATTTCTGTGTTTCTTACTTGTAAATCTGCAGTACTCTGATTTGACTGGGCCTACTCAGATGCTTCAGTTAAGCATCTACTTTAGTGTTTCTCTGGACTGGACAGCAGGAGATAGACCAGAAATGTAGGGATCGGCTGCAATGCAGATACCTGCCTCTAGCCTTGTTCTGGGCTCATTCTCCTCTTAGGCAAAGCTCTCATCAAAGGTCATGAGAGAAATCAGCATCAGTAAAGAGGAGGAAGGGACATACTTCTTCATTGCTTGACTCAGCTTTGCCTAATGACTCTTGCACTGGGGGGAAGCCATCACCCCATGACTGTTACATTCCATCCCGGAGCATTACATGAAAGCAGCCCACATTTAACTGAACTGTCCCTGTATTCTGCAGGCATTTGCTTCTCTTTGTTGTCATGTGAATGTGGGACTTACTCATTCAGGCTTTCATGTTAAAATCAATGGGGTTATTCACAAAAGCAAGTCTAAATACAGTTTGTTACCCGTGGTACAGCTTCACTGCTCAGAGTAACAGCCCAGTTCATCCCAAATGCTTTTATTCTCAAAGTGCATTAGCTGTGACACTGATGCCCTGATCATAGCCCTTCCAGTTCACTAGGTAGGATGCTGACACATTTGCAGTTACAACACTTGGATGTCACAGGAACTGGTGTCCTAAGGCTGTGCCTGTTTTGCAGGACTGCTGGGTTCCCTTCAGCTGCAAGATGAGATTTAAGATGATACCCTTCCTTTGAAAGCAAACTTAACCTGTATGGCAAGGGGGCAGCTGTGGTAGGCTCCAGCAGCATTTCTGACCTGATCACTATCAGCTGCTGCTGACGCTTATCTGATGGGAGAAAACATGTTGAGTTGCTCTGAGCTTTTAAAAACATGAACTTGTGTTTTGGTAGGCATTTGCTTTCCTTTGAAACAGTAAGCTTACTTCATTGTTTGGAAAGGGTCTTGGAGAAGGTCTCAAGAGGCAACCTTTTCTCATTTCAGTATGTGTAAGAATGTCTTTTCCCTTTCTTTAAAGGTGTGAGATTTCAATTTTCTTCATATCACCAAGTTAGCTGAAATCTGTTCAATTCATTAATTCATCTTCCTAGTTCGTGAAGTCAGTGGGCATCCTTCCAGAGCAGCTTGCTCATCCCAAACACACTGGGGCACAAATTGGTAGAGATTGTATTGAGCTTTACAAAAAGAAACTAAGTTTGTCAGGCTCCACACTTTCATTTTCCATCTATTTCATTCCTTTCACTGGAGAATGAACTGCTAGAGCCTGCTGAAAGAACCTCTGAAGCTTCCATGTGTGGCGCTGAAAAGGGCTGACCTGAGCCAAACGTCCTGACTCCAGTGGGTTGTCCAGGAAACTGGGGGACATTCAAGTATCATCCTGTAACACTAAATAACTGGCTCTGGGACAGCAGCCCCTCTGGTAGCCTCTCCAGTATTATGTGCCTAGCGTGGGTTGTGTGAATATGCTCTTCACAGTCCTAGAGCAAGTGTGGCTGACAGCTGAGAACTGGGCTGTGATTTTCCTTGACTTGTAAGAAAAATGTTATAAATTGGTATGATATCCCAACCTGCATACATGCTGACTAAACCAAAGGAACAAAACCTAAACAAACAAAAAAGTTTTTACAGAGGCACTGTCAGGAATATGAAGGAAGAAGACATTATTAGGTACTGTGAACGTTAGATCTATCAAGAAGAGCGGAGCTTTTCGTTGGAACATGCAAACAAATTAAGAGCTTAGGTAGCACTTTCCAGCTTTATTGATTCCAGGATGCTTGACAAAAGAGGTGGGTATAATTAGACCTGATTTACAGATGGAACAAGCAAACAAAAAGCCAAATGGCTTGCAAAATAGCCAGAAAAGAGTTGGGCACTGAGGTAAAAAGTGACTCTATTCTTCTCAAAAAAATCACCTTGGATTGCTTTAGACTTGGCTCTTGCGAGTGCATTTATTTTTAGGAAATGCATGTGTTCAAAAAAGAAAAAAAATCAAACACTTCTTCTTTATTCCAATATGCTATTAATTTCAGTCTGATTAGTTCTGTCTATCACTCTTCATTCTGTAAGGCCATGCAGTAAGGCAGTAGAGCGGCTTTGCTGATTTTCAGGAAAGCTTATCCAGCAGCTGCTCAGAGTAGGGTCATCAGTAGAACATCCAATGGCTCTTCAAGTGTCTGAATCAGAGTCTCTGTACTATGCTTGTTTTCAGAGAAAGACAAGCCAGGCATATGGCATATATTTAAAAAATAATAGTAATAAAAAAAAAAGTTGGTCAGGTTTCCAGAGTTGATGTTTGATCAAATATATATGAAGAACATGGAAATTCCATTTTATTTAGGGCTGCAAGATAAAAGCCGTTCCAGATTGAATTGTAACCTTCCTAATTGTGCTGACTGTTGAAAAACTTTAAGAAAGTAAATTTGTGACCTTAAAATGTATTTGCTAAAGATTCCAGCAAAATGATAGGGTATAGCCAACTGGTTTGGGGACAGGAGTAAGTTTGCGTGTCAATTGTCCTAACTTTCTACAATTTAAATTTCCTCCAGTACTCAATAGGTCAGATATTGGGGTAGATTACATCAAGTATGATCTACAAGTTTCTGTCTATCCGGTGAGCTTCCTACCACTCCGGAGATTTCTACCTGTTCAGTAGCCTGGTTTAAAAAATAGATTAGAAACATGATAAGCCAAAAATAAATTTCTTCTGGGAATTCTGCCCAGAACTTTGCTCTATAATACTTCCATTCACCATTTGTTATATTGGGCACTGCATTTTTCCAAGGGGAGGTAAGGCTGTGCTTTTTTTTCCTGCCCAAACAGTAGGTTTCCCCATGTTGCATTTAGCCCTCTTTCAAAACCTATTGTTGTTCCCTTCCTCCAGGAAACTAGTTATGAGACAGGATTAAAAGCAAAACCGCTTCTTGATGAAAAAAAAAAAAAGATATTTAAAAACCTCCTGAGATTTATTCCCTATCTGCTCTTGCTTGTACTTGCACAATGAATAGCTCCTCTCAACCAGTCCAGCAGAAAGGGGCAGATGCCATGAGCATCATTACGGCATGTTGATTCAAAACAGATTGTGGTGTCAATATAAATTGGCAACAAAACACAATATTCTTGAAGGATTCCAGATTGCCACAAGGGATGAATTGATGTCCTTTTTTCAAAAAGCAAAGGAGCAAGTTTAAAAACAAACATACAAAACAAAACCAACCAACCAACCAAAAAACCCACGACCAAAACTAACTTATTGAAATATCTAAATGGAATGGAAAATATGCGAAAGGGAAGGGGGAAAGAAGGGTCCCCAGATGCCTTGGACTCCTCATTGTTCCCACTTTACAGTCTCACGTAGGGTTCCACATGGCCCTGTGTTACTGCTGTTTTGGGCAGCCATTAATACAAGCATTCAGGCTGACACCAGGCACTGTTGATCTGTCTATTATGTGCAAGAGTTTTATCTCATTGTTTTGTTTGTGTGGTAGAAGTCGCCCATTTTGCTGGGTTTGATGGTTCAGAGTCATTGTCATGTCAGGTAACCGTGTTACCAAGGCTCTGCTGGGAAAATAATATTTCAGAGTCTTGGAAAAGTTTTTCAAAGCACTACTGGGATTCAGTTTTCTATTAAAAGTCTCTGTTGAAAAGTTAAATGTAATAGAAAATTACAGAAAGGTTCCACAGACCTTAGAGTTATCAAAAAGTAAGAAAACACCAAGCATTTTCTCACTTGCTGTAAAAGAAGGGGATAACATTGTGTATTGCACACACACTGCAGGGGATGGAAACACAGTGCGCTGCATCAGCCATCGGGTCTAGTTATGTACAATAATAAGGGTAGACCCAAGCAGTGCAATCAGTGTGGAAGTGATGTGAGGCTCTGACCTGGGGCAAGCAGGACCAACTGAAGCCGTGATTTCCCACCAGCTGGGAATTTGCTCCAGGGTTTTCTCTGCAGGCTACACTCAGGAGTCACGTACGCCTCTGCAGAATTGAGATTGTCACCTTTGTAAATCTTCAAAGGATACTTAAATATTTTGGAGACCTAAGACACTGAACTTCTGCCTCCTGGCAGAGGCATATGTATGCCACCTCTCAGTCATCTTAGGGGACATTATACCGTGAAAGTCAGAAAGAAAACTAATTCAGTAATTCCTCCACTGCTGGCATCCCCCACAAACTGTGCAAGGAGGGGGCCTCAGGTGTCGTCGGTGGGAAGTGCTGCCACGTGTTCGCCAGCTTCATCTTCGTGCTTTGCAGTTCCAGCAGTTACAGGTACCCAAAGGAAGCTGTGCCATTTTGTATTGCAAGATGTACACCTAATGGAAGATAATGCGAGGATGGGCTCTTCTGGCTTTTCAAAGCAGCATCCTCAGCTATGTAATCATGCAAAAAAAGGGAAAGCCTTAACTCTGTTCCTATTAGAGCAATGAGGTTATATGCTTCATCCCTTCAGAGTCTGTTTAGCTCTGAAAGTATGAAGCACACATTTATTTCTCTTTCTAAAAATGATTTAAGGGGGAAAAAAAAAAAAAAAAGACATGCTGTGCTAACACTCTAAGTGAGGCAAGAGCTGTTGATGGGAAAATAAGAAAAATGAAATTTGGCATGCTTTGACTTAACGGAGGTAGGAGGAGAAGAAGGAAATTGAAACACTGAAATTCAATGTTTTATGCCCTCTGTTACCACAAGAGATGTCCATCCTTAGTGTTTGTTTCTTTATTTCCCAGTAAAGGAGAACAGAAGGAGTAGGAATGAATGTGAGAAATGCAAAGCATTAATGCTTTGTACTGTAAAGCACAAGACCAGTGTGGTAGAGCTGAATTATGGACAGTGTTGGAAGTTAGGGTGATGCTGTCTTTGCTTGATCCTGCAGCCTGTTGCACAGAGGAAGTGGTGTGCATTTCTGCATAACCAATTTTAGCAGCATCAGGAATTTAATTGCATCTCATTCACTGATGGTCTGATCTAAGCTCTTTAAATCCTTTCAGCTTTAGACTAAACCCTGGCATCATAAATCTTCCTACAGTTGCTGCTTTCTCGGCCAATCTTCCTGTCTCCTGCTCCTTGCTGGCAGTTGATCATTGCTGAAATTGGCTTTGCACTGCAAATACAACTTCCTACCTTAGCTAGAAAGACAAAACAGTCTTTCAGAAATGCAGAGGTCTTCCAGAGCAAAGGCTACATCTTAAATGATTTAGTGTATTTAACTGTCATGTTAAACCGTCTACAAATTAGTTTTCACGGTGGTCCAACATTACAGCTCACTGGTTTGTCATGTTAAAAGGTCTGTCTGCCTCTCACTAATCCTTTCTGTGGGCAAATACCTCGCAGAGTTTGATTTATCTGGTAAGTCTAAATGAACAACAACAACAACAAAAAAGAACAAAATCAACCTCCTGCATATGGCTAGGCCACTTTTAAAATATCAGAAAATGACAAGATCTACCACCCCTGAAATATTTTAGCAAAGCTGTTACATTCTTTCTTGAAGTTGGTGCCCACAGGTAAGAAGCATCTTTATACAAACTGGATTTTAAAACCCATAGTGTCAAATAATGTTTTAGGGAAGTATCATAGAGGATATTCCCTCTTTTTTTTTCTTTTTTTTGGAATATTCCTCTCCCAACTATGTACATTGTAACTATTTGTTTTCCCAAGGATGTGTTGGAAAGGATCCAACTGGATAAAGTGTACCCTAAGTGCCGTAATCTTGTGTGCATGAAGTATTTTTAATTCCCTTTTCAAAAAGCATTAGACTTTATGACCTTTCAGAAATATTTTTGTCAGACCCTGGAGTGCATAGTTTTGCTCAGTCAAATACTCCACTGGGGATCCTCAGGAAATTTGACAAAGCATAGTCCACAAAACCTGTGCTGGACTTTCCACAGCATTTTTTGTTCTCTGTGCGCTCTTTTGGACGGCAGCCTGTTTGTCACATCCATTTGCTCCACATTCCACAGCTAAAAGGTGATTTTTAGAATTAACTAACTGCTTGAGTAGTTTATACACACAGGGATATGTTTTATTTTCCACTGCTTTGAAGGCTGTTTTATCCTTTAGGTTGGAAAGCCTTTTATCTAAATGAAACAGCCTTAAATTGTTGGATGTAGTTCATTGAATTCTTGGATAACCAGAACTCTCTTTGGCACTTAGCAAGTGATATTAGGAAGAAAGTGCTGATCCCCCTTCTAAATGTAAGGAATTTAATTCTTTGCAAACTGGCATGATACGATCAGGGCACGTTTAAAAATAATTAATAGCTGTTAAACTGTCTGGGCCAATTTTTTACTCTTTCCCAACTACTGTAAATTCAGGGTAGCATCTTTGAAGTGAGGAGAGTTGTTAGGGATGTAAGTTAAAGCAGAATTTCAGTTATCTCTTGATTTCAGTTCATCATCTGTTATTTGTTCTCAGACATGGATTTTCAAAGTTTTCATGGTAGTTTTTAAGGTGGTAAATATCCTTTGGCTCCTTGAACTTTCATGAAGTGATGTTTAATTATTTCTGCCTTGGGAAAGAATAATCAGTGAATATCAAAGATGCAACTGTATTTTTAACTGAAGATCTGTTCACTGAGTATTATCTGCTTTTTTAAGATTAACAAACATTGCCCCTACTGGTTTTTCTCTGAACCATAAGAAAAACTAATAGAAGTGGAGAACCATGAAGTTGGGCATTATTTCTGATGCTGCTTTGAATAGTCGTCTTAGTTAATGCTCCATGTCTGTCTAAGCAGAGACGTGTTTATGAGCAAATTTTGGTTCAGTTCTATAACATATGCAAATAATTCAGATGCACAAAGTTGTTCACTGTACCAAAGTGCCTGCAGCTGGATTTTTATTCTTGTAGACTTCATGAGATACAATCCATTTTCTTTTGGGGCCATTTTCCATCATCCTTATTCTCCTGAATATTTCCATCATCCTGATATTGTCATACTGTTTGGCTGCTCACAAGCACGTAGTACTCAGGATTTCCATCAAGACTGTTCCCCAGGTTGATGTCTTATATACATCTTAGTCTGATCTTTAATCGATCCATCCACACTGTTTTATATCCCTTTTATATCCCATTCCTTCTCAATGCCATAGAGAACAAAACACACTGCTTAAAATAATGTCCATGACATCCCTGCAGAACTTCTTTCTCCAGCAGCTCACCAAAGACATTAGGCTTGGATGTTCTTTTCCCAGCAATGATTGAACAGATTTCCTGCACTTTCACAGGTAGTAAAATTAATTTAACATGCAACCACACAAATCCAGATTCTGTATTTATTCATTGTTTTCTCTGTCTCTCCTTGATACACGCAGCCAAAAACCACATTTGTAGTTCTTAGTCATTCTCCTAGTAGACTGCACTGTTTTTTCAGTAGTCATGTTGTCTTCTAAAACAGAAATCTGTTTCTACTCTTTTTCTGTTACTGATTTATATAATAAGTTAAAATCTACTTACAAAAATTGCCCTCTCTGGAGTAAAATGAAGCAGACCAACTTTAAAAAAAATCTTAAATAGTTTCTGTTTTGATTATAGATTACTACAGATACTTTGCCATCTGAAGCATAGGCCTCTGCTGTATGAATTGCTTTTCAGCTGATACTATGGTAGTAGTTAGAATTTCAAAGTCCAGGCGTCATTGAGGTAATGAGTGCTCCCTGGCCTTTGTGGTACCCTGGCTCAGATGCCTGCTGAGCTGGATGGTGACCGTGAGCAGGAGCAGCCCTACTGAGATCTCCAGGAAATAGGATTATCCATGCTGACTAATTTTGCACTGGTTTTCAAATTGCAAGGGTCTGTGAATGCATCTTTGCTTCTGAATTATTGTTACTGGTACGTAATAAAAGAAGTGAAGGTTTTGGGACAAATGGCAGGGCAAGAGAACTTGTCTGTGGCAGTCAGTAGTGAAAAAGGTGTGCCAGCGTGAGTCCCTTGTTGTAAGCTCACTGTCTGTTTTGTAAAAGCTGAGCATCTGGTACTGTCCAGGATGGAAAAAAAAAATAAAAATGATGAGAGCTTTAGCAGGAGCAGTTCATGCTTTTATTCCTGCAAGTCTCAATGCCATTCCCTATGGTTTCACCAGGGCAGAATCTGTTGCTGCATCATTGAATGTGTTTGCTATACTACTAATGAGTTTCCTAGAATTAAATGGCAGGGGGGTTGGTACTAGCTGATCTTTAAGGTCCCTTCCAACCCAAGCCATTCTATGAAATATTTAAGGATGATGGGAATAGTGGATGTTCACAGCAATTAAAATCAGGTAAATTGAAATCTTTACTGGTATACATCCCATGACTTGGTAATTAAAGAGAAAAATATATAGCAACTATTATAACCTCGAGTTCTCAGTGACAGTAGCAAAATATGTCTCACAAGCAGGTAAGATGGAACAAAATACTGCTAGCATGGCCGAGCAGGGTATCTTGTTTTTTTATATTTGATGCATGTAACAGAAATGTTGCAATAACAAGCAGCTCCTTAGTCAGATGTTTTCAATTATAGCTTTCTATATTTCATCTGTTATTTGTATACACCTTGGGTAGTTGGTGCATTCAGCATTACAGACCCTCTGGATGTGTATATTTTCACCAGATAAAAATACATTAAAATGCAAGCTCCAGCCCTTACGGAGCACTCAAAAAAGCATAGTGGGCATTCATGCAGTTGTTCTCATTCAGCTGGTTCCAAGTAATTTAGATTTTTGCAAATGCTGTATAAATATATAGCTGACTGTAGCTTTACCTCTGCAGTAACTCTATTAAAATAACTCTTCACAGTGATTCAGAATTGGAAGACCAATACCTTACGAGATTTTAAATCGAAATTAAGCTGTTGTTCCAACTATTTTTGCTCTTGCGTGCTATGTGAGCTGCAATCATTTGATTTTAAGACTTTTATAATTCCAATACTCTAACATAGACCTAAGAAAATGAATTAACAGAAGGAACCTGAAGATGAGAGAAGATTCTTTTCTCAGCTCTCTTCATCTCTTCCTTTAAAATTATATTGAAGAAAACCTCAAAGTACTGTGAGAAGGGAAAAACGCTGAAAAGAAAGTGCTTTGAGGTCACGTTTAAAATAATGAACTGTCTGCAGCTAATAGAAATGGATAAAAATGTTAGGGAGTTAGAAAACATCTAAAGGAAGATAGTGCATGGTAGTACCTTTCTTCTATGTGTTTTACTTTCTTTCAGTTGTCATTTAAACCAAGATGTACACTGAGATATAAAGTACTTTCATGTTTATCACAACCACATCAAAAAGGATTGAAAAATACCACACAGAGTCCAGTTGTAATAAGCTAGTTTGTGTTCACATTTGATTTTTGTTAGGGTGCGGAATCTCGCACCCAATTTAAAACTGGCATACTGTGAGACACTCTGAGAAAAGAAAGGAGAACCAAACACGTCTGCAGGCCAAGTGTTTGTGTAACGTTCTGTCATGAAAACACGACAACACCAGGAGAGCTGGGCGATAGTCTAGGAGTATTCCACCTATTAACTAGACAGATGGCCAACTTAAGACCAGTTTAGATTGTTTAGAGTAATTTTTTAAAGAAACATCCGTTGTACACACTGACATAATTTGCACAAGAACGATAATCTGAAGCAAGGGCTTGGATGTTTAAACAAAACATTGGCTTTATTTCTGTGCATAGCTGGCTATGGAGGTACTATGCAACGTTTGGAATACATCCTGGAGCCCTAGAAATGCAAAATAGTTTCATATAAGAAGTGATTGTGGATATTGTGGTAATTTATTGATCTGGTACACATTTGCTAAATGAATGAAGACTTTTTTTTTAACAACAACAACAACAAAAAACAATACACTTGTTTATTTTTACTGGACTAAACATATTTCTAGTTTAATGATAACAAATGTGGTTAAAATGACTTGATCTCATGAATGAATATATTTAAATATCAAACTTATTGTGAATTCTGTGTGATAAAAGAAAATAGAGTTTAGAGAACACTGTTTTGAGTATCTTTGATGCAGTAATTGGAGTATATTCATTTCACATGATTGTCATTAAAGAAGACAGACAAAATCCTTTCATTGAGTTTTGTAGGTGTGATTCCCACGTATGGACATTCTGTCTACTCAGTGAAAGGCACTGCTGAAAGATAAACTATCGATAGTTTTGACTTTGGTCCTAACAAAGGAAGGAGAGAGAAAAAACATACTTTTCTTTGAAAGATGAGTCTGTCAATCCTGTTGCTTGAAAGTTTTCAGTCCCATACTGTTGCTAGGGGATGTGTGACAGGAAGGGTATCTGAACCAGCTTTGAAATCTGTATTGGGATAGATAATGGTAAATTTAATGTAGTTGGCAAGATTATTTTGCTCCTGAGGGTCATACCGTTGCATCATGGCAATTCAGAGCTTCCTAAGAGGCAACACAGATGTCTGATTCCTTTGCATGGAGAGATTTGGTGCGTGTACCCCCCAAAAGGTAGAAGTTTCCTTAAACCCCTCACACCTGTGTTTTGTGTGCTCAAGAGGGAAAGAAAAGGCTGCCAGGTAGGTATTTCGGTCCTTGCTGAGAGGGGGGGGGGAAGTAACTGCCTGGGGAGGTGTTTTGCGTGCTGGCAAGGCTGCTGAAGTCCTTAGTTAGCCAAATGGTAAGTGGTCTGCTTGGCAGAGACACTTGCTATTTCTTACGCACTGCGCCTGTACTACAACTGCTCACCTAGTGCTTAAAGTGTTAAGATCTGGTATTTGGGAATCTGGGTCAAATGTACAAACTGTATATGCTATATATATGTATATACATTTTTGTTGATAAATGCTCTGTGATAAGGCATTCCTGAAGATAAGACTTGGTTCTATTTGAAGGAATCGTGGGAGTTTTGCCTTGGACAGTCACAATGTAAGGTCCCATTTTAACAAGATTCTTTGTTTAATTTAAGCACAAATTTGAATATTTCTTGAAAAACTCTTTGCATATGTATCTATCTAATTAAGCTCCTTTTTCCCCCATCTTCCCCTCCCCTGGGATGCATAAAGAGCTAGAAAATTAAAATTCAGTTTTGAATGCTTGGAAATCTTACTGGAACTAACATGAAAGTCATTGCAAATCTTGCTTCAAACCTTTTCCACTCTTGAAGTTATCAGGGTACAAATAAAACAATTTGGGATTGTGAAAAGCTTTAGAGTCTAAGAAATATAGTAATATAGAACATGTAGTATAGTTTACAAATATTACAGCCCTGATTTACTGACAGAAACTTTTGTTTCATTACATACAGTGCTTCAAAGTGAGGATGATGCTATATTTTTAGTGCCAGAACCAGAAACTGTTTGGAAATCACAAGTCAGATTGACAGAAGTCATGCAAATAGCTGACTTACACTGAGTCTGTTTATAGAGTTCGGTGGGTAGTGTTATCTATTTTTTGAAGGCTTTGGGATCCCTCTCATAGCTTCAGTAGGACTCAAGTATTTATTCACATCTTAAAGATGATGTTTTAATGCATGAGATGCAGAAGAAAATTATTTTGGTTAATAGCTGTTTGTGGGCAAGGAGTGTATGACATTTTGCATGCAGAGGACAGCGTGCAGGGTAGATGATGCAGTACATACTGTATGTGTAATTTAGTCTATATGCAGTGTAGACAAATGAGTCTTGATCCGTGCCAACCATACCAAAAAAAAAGTAGTACCAAGACAGTTCTTTTAAGTGGGAAATGGGACAGCAAATAATACTGTTACTGCTGTTCAGCTCAGGCTGTGGTAGAAATGCCATGCGGTATTTTTTTATAATCACTCATTTAGATTGAAGAACCCTATTTTACAATGCAAACAAACACCAGAAAAAATATAAAAATTCCTGCAGCACTTGAATTGCACAATTGTTCAGCAACCCAGAAATCCTGGCTGAGTCTTCTGATAGCCATCCAGTTTGGCCATCGCATCGTCCATAACTATTAAGAGGAAGGTTTTTAGCACGACAGGTTCTGTCGCTGCTTCATGTCCTTCTGAGACCAGCCAGCTGCTCCCAGAAATGCTGCTGCCGCTCCGAGAAGCATGAGGAACACAAGGTGTTGCAGTGCGTCCGAGGTGAGGCTTTGGCTGACCCGCTGCCCCTTGGAGGGTTCAGATCAGCACTTGGGAGTCACTAAATGCAGACACCTGTTTTCTGTTCTGTGACAGCAGACAAATCGAATCCAAAATCCTTTTGGTTTGTAGAGGGTGGGAGATAGCTGGATAACGTGCGTGGGTTGTCAGAGGGAAGCTGGGTCGCAGCTGCTTCCTACAAGAAGTGGCTGTGAATCCTTGCTATGTGAGCCTCGAATACTGGGCGCTTTGCAAGGGGAGCTGCCGCAGCAGAGCTCCCAGGCTGGTGCCCACAGAGCCCCTGTGCGGGGCTGCCGATTCTCCTGTGTTTCTTTGTCTCAAAGGAAATCTCGTGAAATGTTTCATACATAGGTTATAAGGGCGAAGATCTGTAAAACCTGCATTTTACATGTATGTATGGTCATGTACTTAAAAAAAAAAAAAAAAAGCAGCACATATTTTCTCAGACAGATGGTGTGTTGCAACTGTTCCTGAAACAAGTTGAAAGAGATGGTGATCCTATTAAAAGCTGTGCAGCATTTGCTGTATGTGCAGAGCACACAGTAATTGGAATTTAAGCGTTGAGCTACATTTTAGTAACACCAGCCACAGCTGAAAGCAGTCTTTGCAGAGGTTGTCGTTAATGTGTCATTGTCATTAAAGTCCTTAAGTTTACATTATTTTTATGATTTCCACTGAAAGAAAATAAAACAGGATAAAGTTTTGGAAGTCTGATTGAAATCTATTTTTATCTGTCCGTATACAGGATTCTGGTTTCTAACAAATCACCTTTATTCAGTCTTTGCTCATAAATCTGATAGAAATTCCATAAGCCTTTCTTTCATATTTCTGTCTAATCTTTCTTTTTCTTCCTCTTTTTCTTTTGGATTGTTTTAAGGTAATTTTTCTTTGGATGGGTTTGTCAAGACAGCAGAATGAGATAGGGAGGGTTGTTCTTTTTTTTATGTTTTTGTTGTTGTTGTTGTTTGTTTCCTTTTAAGCTAAAGGAGCAGGTAGTCCTCTGCCCACCTATTGCCTCAGTTTGGGGTGGGTAATGTGGTTTGGAATGGATTCTAAAGCCCTTTGTGCTGCCAGTGCCGTCCTTGTCACCTCTTCTGTACTCTCCTGCTAACAGTTGACATCTCCCCCTGGGAATGTCAGCCCTTTAACCACACTGACCTTCCTGGCCTGGCTTCAGGGCCAGTCTTCAGGCAGCCATGGTCCTTGAGCTGGACTTCTGATGGACTTCAGCTGCAGGGAAGAAGCAAGCTGGCATCGAGAGCTTTTGAGTTAAAAGAGGCAAAAGATGATGCTTTGCAGCACAATGATTTGATGTTTTCTGGCAAACAGAATTTGTATGACTTATGTGGGCATTGTCTGTAGTCTGCTGCTATTGAGCATCCCATGGATGATAGGGCTTCAGTAGCTCAGGTGTTTAAAAAGTAACTATAATCAATATTTAATAGGCATCACTCTTCTGAATGTCTCTGAGAGAGCTCAAAATGTTCATAATGAGGCCCCAGTTAAGCAAAAACTTACTCTGAAAACCAATCTGCCTGCTCATGAGCCAGTATATTAGATGCAGCTGAAAACAGCAGCAGACTTTGTCTCATTCTTCAAAATGGAATTATCAAAACCAAAATAATCCAATTTATATAAAAGAAGCTAAATTTGGTCTTGCCTTTTTTTTTTTTTTTTTTTTTTTTTCTCCATGTGCTTTCCTACCAGCCCAGGATCTTCATCTCAGCAGGAAAATCTGCTGACATTTTTAAAAAGGGCTTTGGTTCATAGAGCTTTGATAGTCTCCAAGTTGTTGATAAAGGCTATTTTGCTCATCTCTGATTTTGCTTGTTAACTACAAGCATTTGTAGTTCACTGAGGTAATAAGGGAGCAGAACTGTTCACGAGGGATGTGAAGAGCTGCCAGAGTGCTTTGGTAGCTAAAGCTTAGATCCAAAGCTCTCAAAGACTGAATAATGTGACCCAGATCATCACTTAAGGACTAAGCTGTCACTGAGAAATGGAAATGCTGCTGGCACCCTTCAAAGGCAAATACACCCATGGCAGGGGTTAAAAAGGGCCAGAATTCTGTAAGTATGAAGGTTATTCTCTTTCAGTGAACCCACACGTATAGATAATATCTATTTTAAATCTATGGAGCATATTGCACGTTATGCTGAGGTGCTTCAGGATGCACAGTGGATGCCCTTTATTAATAGGTGCTGTATGGTAGCCAGATAATGCATTGTTATAAGGGATCATGTGCTTCAAACTTTGTAGAGAAGTCTTAAATGGAATAGAAGAATACTCATCCAAACAATCCAACCCAAGAAGAATGTTCTGTCAGATTTCTTGGCTTTAAAACCTGGAGGAAAATCCTGTGATTTGAAAGACCAGCTTCATACTTGTACTGCCTGATTGGCCACTTACTGTGCACTTCTAAAACCCTCACTGAGCCAGTCCCAAATATCTTCTTTTTGATTATTTTGCTGTGAAAAATAAATCATCCCATTTCAAATATATTTCTTTTTTACTCTGTGATGCATGACTAATGCATATCTTAGACTAACTAGAGGATGATCCATCATAGATGCGTCTTATAGTTGACTAGAAATATGAAGGGAAAAGGTTATCTTCTTTCTTCTTTTGTTGTTGCAATCATCACCAGCAGTGAAACTGAGCAATAGATTCAGCCAAGGAAAGGAAGAAAGGAATGACAAATAAGTGAAAGAGAATAAAAAAAAACAGGTAGACAATCCTGTTTCAGATCAGAAAGAATGATGCTCTTCCCAGCCAGCCACTTTAGTAGAAGTATTTATCAGTCTGATTTCGGGTTGAAAAAACAGATTAAGAAGGAGATGAGCTCTCATTTTCCAGAGAAATTAAAGAGTGCTTTGTAACATTCAGCTAAAGTAACCCAGCTAGTAATACACCATCACTAACTTAGTATCTTCAGGGCATCTCTCCATCTTTTCTCCAAGATGCTAATTAATACAATTTCTTTATCTGTCTTCAAATCCCCATCACCGGAACACAACTACTACTTTTATATCTCTCTTCTGCTTTCTCTTATGTGAAAGCCTGTCATTAACTTGTTTACCCGTGAAATCTTTTTCTCAGAGCACAATCGTGTTTCTTCTTTACAGAACCCTCAAATAGGATTATTCTATCCGTTTTCCTACAACACTTGCCATCGTACCCTCTATTTAAAGAAACTCAGCATTTTATGATGGACAGCCTTGAAGCTTCTTTCCAGTTAATATACCATTCTTCTCCCAAACCTTGTGAAATACTTGGTGAACGTATGCATAACACCATTGCCTTGTTTAGACTGAGGCCTTGTGGATATACAATTTCCTGTGAGAATCATGAGAAATGATCCCTCTTATCATCTTAATCTTATCATCTGGTTCCACAAAATTTAATTTGTGTTAGTTGAGATTCCAATCGTTATTCAGAAGTTACTAAGTATTAAGAAGTACCATAAATAGCAAACTTAAATGCAGACTGCAGAGGGGAAAAGGTTCATGAGAATGAAGTGCAACCTGCAGTATATATTTGTTACAGTTTTGGAATCATTTGATCTCTACACAGAATCTGTTTTTGGATTAGTGAAAAAATTGAGTGTAAGCCCATGATGATACGATTTGCTGGTTATTTTTCAATATTTATACCAGACTGAAAAATCTTGCAATATAGGAAACCTGAGCTTTCAACTTATACTGGCCGTATTAAAGGATTAACTTCAGTCGTGCAGGGCTGCTTTTCATCTGCCTTTGCCTTTATAAACTGTATCTTGAGGCCAAGCACCAAGCAGTTTTCTTAGCTTGAAAAACTCCAAGTGCATTGCCTGGAAATGCTGCAGTCTAATCTCTTAGAAATTTGTAAACTACAAAATAACCTGAAATTAGTTCTCGCGTGCTTAACCTACCAATGAAGTTGAAGTTCAGGTTTTTATTAGCTAATAAAACTCAGTGAATTTATCTGTCCCTCACAGAAATGTTATGTAGTCATTTTTATATTGGATATGCACCTGAAAAAAAGACTGAAAACTAAAAATAATTGGAAGAGATCTCGCAGTTTAAATAACACATGGGGTTTTGGACCTGAAGAAGGAGGAGGGCATCTGCAAAATTTACACTGTCCATTTCTTAATCGTTAAGGCACCTAATTCCAGGCAGTCTTCTTGTTTTGTTATGAAAAACGAAGTTCTCCTCTATTGAGCTTTATCTAAAATCAAATGAAATTATAGAGAATCTTTCTGCTGAGGCTGGTAATCTTTGGACAGAAGGTGTAAATTCAGAAGGTGCTTAAGAGACAGAAGACCTGAAAAAGAGAATGGTGCTGATATTAACTGGACAGCTTTTCATATGTACAGTCCTAATATGGGCCTCAGAGGCTTTAAAAGGTTTACAGAAGTGATTCTTTTAATTATTATGAATTAATAACTTTAATATTTTTAATGAAGAATTAACCAGATCAGAATCTGTTATGATCATGTTAAAATGCTGAAAATAGCACAAGTTTTCAAAACTGAAGTATTTGCAGAAATCCTTTAACAATTTTACAATATGGTTTCTTGCAGGATCCAAAACTGCGTGAACTATTGGATACTGGGAACCTTGGAGGTCGATTGGAAAATCGAATGATAACCGTCGTCTATGGTCCAGACCTGGTCAATATATCGTACTTGAACTTGGTGGCATTTCAAGAGGACATAGCAAAGGTAATACGCGTTCATCTGTGTTGCATAAAATTAATGTTTTTGAAGTATTCCTTTGATATATGGGTGCATAAGATAAAAGTGGAGATTACTATGAAATGAACCTCAGTTCTGCTATAGAGCTGTGCTGTTCAGCATGAAAGAAGAAATGTGCAATCATTATTTTCTGGGAATATATTCAGTAAATTTTATGTTACAGATATGCATGTTCATCTTCAGAACATTGCTTGTTACTGTCTTTGTAAAGCCCAAATGAGCTCTGTGAAAATAATCATATTCACAAATTTTTATTCCACTATAAGAAATATATTGTGACTCTCTGAATGCATAATGATATCTTTCAGTAGTTATCACCACCCTTTTATGCTTGTTCTAAGTGTGTGCAAATTATGGACAATATCCAAGTGTAAACTGTTGACTTGTGGCTAACTTGTGTCAGAGCAGGGGAATCTACAGGCCTAATTTGCATACTCATACATGCCAGCAAACAGACACCTAGTATAATACACGCATGCCACTTTCTGTTGGTCTTCAACAGTTAGTTTTAAGCTTGCATTTGGCCTTACTGATAATCCCTGAAAAGAATTGTGATGTAAATGTCATTACCTTTGCAAAGTACTTTTTCCATGCAGGTAAGCAGTACCTTCATTTCTGTCCAACAAGCCACAGTAAATACAGTTCTGTGCAACAAGCATGTTGCAGTTGATATTAGTACGTGTTTATTCTTTTCCTTCTTTCACCTTCTATACAACCCAATTGTGTTTAATAAGGTGCAAGCTCTTTGATTTATCTGTCACAAACTGGCATTCAAGGGCAGCTCCTCTTTCCAGTTCCATTCAGATAGGTAGACTCTGGTAGCCTCCAACTGACCATGCACAGAACACAGTTCCATTTGCATCCTAGAGTCCATTAGATTGCCCTAAAAAGATAATTTCTTCATAGACTGTGGCTATTTGACAACAGTAAAGTGTTACTCTGTTGTCTCACAGGCGTCAGAAAATGGCAGACCAAGTGAAAAAGGGCTTAGGATGGGAGCCTTAACCTCAGCGGGTTTATTTTTGTTTGCCAGGTTTCTGCTTCTGCTAATTTTCATTAGCCAATTGGTAAATCTGGTGGGAACACAACTCTATCTGTTTCTTTGATATGAAAACATAGAAGCAAGCTGAGTTTGTGGTGATCTGTGAACTGCTGTGGGAAGTGCTGTCCCCACACTTGAGATCACAGAGCTGTATTCTGCAAGCGTGCGTAAGAAAGCTAGCACTGCAAAAGTGAAGGCAATTGAAACAACTCTTAAGGAAAAAAAACTAAGCATATGGCTGAAAATGAAAAGGTATGCTAAAGCTTTAACTGCAAAAATTGTTAGCCCTTACCAAAGAAGAGGGAAAATCACCTAAATCAGAAACCTATCTCCTTTTTTGCTTTCCTGTCTAGCCAGCAATCACTGAACCGTAATCTAGTTGCTGAAACAGTTCAGAAATTGGTATCTTAGGGCCATTTTCTGTTTGATAATGGAACCTTAAAATACTGTAGATAAAATCATGCTTTAGAGAAGCTTTGCTGCTCTGAATCCTGAGTTACTCAGATCTTTGTTACAAAGAATCTGAGTTTTCCTTGTTATTTGTAAATGTGGCAAATAAATTCATACTTCATCAGTCAGGCATTGTTGCCTGGGGGTGGGATTTTCAAAGCATTGCACATTAGCTTTGCTTACTTTGAAATTTCACTAAATATCCTGATTTTTTCCCTATTGGAACAGAGTTTGATCACGGTTCAAGGCATCTAAAAATTCTTCCATGTTTAACACGTTTTTGGACTTTCTATGAGCAGACCATAGAATTTGGTCCTCATCATCTCCAGGACTCATGCAGTGATTCAGAGGTCATTATAAATAAGCACATCAGGTAAAAATAATCTCTTCAGGGAGCTCTGAGAAGGCGTGTAAATACAAGAAGCTTTCAACGTCACACATGCAAATTTTGACCCTACCTCTCACTGACATGAGGGAAAGCAACTGCCAATGAAAAACTCCCCCGCCATTCACTTCTCAGTTCCAGAACATTTTTCTGATTAACCCTTCGTTTATGATGCCTTATTTTTCAAATTGTGGGACATGTATCAATCAGTCCTCCATTGAAAGAGAGAGGCAAAGTAAACTGTAGAGGTTTTAGTAAGGCAGTTAACATAATTCAGTAATGAGATTTTCTTCCTTTGCAGAAGGCTTACTACTCAAACTGTGTTCATCACATCCACTGTCCAAGCTGTGGGAAAATTATGAGGATATGAGCCGTGGGCTATTGAACTTGCTTTCAGTGAACTAAATAAAGAGCTAAAAATTACAACGTAGTTGTTTTATTTGCATTCCTCCAGGAGAAAGTAACTAATATTTAAAGTACATTACTGATGAGCTGAAGGGCACTGACCAGCTGGTTTGCTCAAAGAAAGCAGCTTGAAATTCATGAGGTAACGGTTTGAAAGGCCCATTGCTAGACACATCTAATGAAGAGAAGTAGCACTGCTACACTGCTTGCTTATTTTCAGTCTGCTGTGCCTGTGCCTCTCTTGGGACAGGGTTCATGAGCATCTATGAACAAGGCAGGATAAAGAAAGAATTCTCTTCTCAGACCTTTGCTGAGCAGATGTCCTTTTTCCCTGTCTCCATACTGAACATGAAGAAGTCTGACCTGTGAACATATGTGTCTCCTCTATGATATCATTCTTTTGCCAAATCCAGTAATTTCAAAAGTGCACTTCCTGTTTTTTCCTGTCACTTCTTTTCTGTCTCTCATACCAACTCTGTTCACGTCACACTAGTGCATTCTGGCCATAGAGATCCACATCCCAAGGAATTTTATTTCTTTTTGGCTTGATGAAAATTGGATCAAATCTGTTGCTAAGAGCTATGAATTCCTCTGTAAGTAGAACAATACAGTCAAAGATGGGCCACAGGTTGCTTGTAGTATTCTTTTCAGCATACACATCCATTTTTTTGGCTTCTTATGCATATTTAGGAGCTTAATCAATAAAATGTTAAAATAAGATAAATTCATGTCCATTTGAATTTTTTAAATTAAATTCATACCGATGCTAGAAGTGTAGGATTCCAGTAACTTGCTTTGTTAACTTCCCACCAAAGACAAACATGTAAGGAACATTATCTTTTTGTGTAGTCAGTTCTGATTAGAAGGAAGTGTTTCCACAAATGTGTGCTGTCTTTTCTTATGAACAAGTCTGATCGCTCCCATTGAGATAAATGCCTTAAGGTATGTACCCTGATGCATGTAATGGAGGAGAGAAATGAGTTCACTGAGCAACAGATCTCAAAATGAACTGCTGCTTGCACATTGCCTACCAAAGCGTAGAGTGGCTAAATGATTTGTTAGTGAAGTTCTCAGGCACGATATAAATATGAATTAGTGGAACAGGATATAGCTAAAAGGAGAGCAGGTTCATGAAGCTCTTAGCGTGATGGATGTGACTTGCTTGGAATTGAATGTGTCGGAAGGCTGGCTTCTTCCGCTACCGAAAGGGATCAGTCTGCAAACAGTTTGTTGGCACCAATACAGTCCTATTTCAGAATACACCGATTTATATTTTCCTTTTGTGTTGCATCTGTATAGGAGTCTGCCGCTACTGCAGTGATTCAGAGGCTGTTATAACCTTTCCGCAGTAGGCTGTTTTCTTTTTACACATAACAGCTTTCTACCCCGTGGAGCGTTCTCACCAAGTGCTGCCTTCTGGAATCGCTGCTGCTGGTAAAGGAAGCTGCACAGTGCATTATGCATGGAGTTGGAGGGCAGGCTTAGCTCTATACCATGCAGCAAAACCAAGGAAACGGAACCATTTGGTAGCTAAAGCAGCGAGACGCATCTTGGCTCACAGCTTGGTGCAAGCCCATCAAAGTCAGTCAAAAGCATCTCCTTTATTTCTTTGGATCTGTGCTCGGGGCTGTTGTTTCCCCTCCTGCTGAGGGTTCAGACCAGCGACTGGGAAGATGACGTGATCCTTGGCATGTTTTCTGATCTTGGCTTTTTGGCTGTAGCTTTGTGATGGCTGGAATGAAGACCCTACAAATTCAAGAGACAATGAACAAATATTGCTTGTGACTTGGTGACTTGGCACCTGTGAAATGGCTTAGCCTGTTAGTAGCCCTTAGAATATTTGGCAAGGGCACTGCGATTGCTTGAAGAGACAGGAAAAGCTAGCAAAGGAACATGGCAAGACTGTTGATATAAATAACTCTCGTGAAAGGCACATAATAACTGTGAGTTCCCCTTAAATTCCTGTGAACAAGTG
Organism: Oxyura jamaicensis; assembly: GCF_011077185.1. Taxonomy (NCBI): domain Eukaryota; kingdom Metazoa; phylum Chordata; class Aves; order Anseriformes; family Anatidae; genus Oxyura; species Oxyura jamaicensis. The sequence goes on from NC_048895.1 coordinate 5,613,550, forward strand.
CTTGGACAAAGGGAAGGAAGAGCTGGGGGGTGAGATATTCCTGAAGTGCCGTCAATCTATTTTCTATAAAATATTCAGCTTTAAGCACAGCAGAATCAGTGAGATCAAAACAAAGTCTATAAAGATCTGTAAAAAGCCAACCTGTGTTGAATTTCTGAATAATATTTTATGTTGCCATTAATCTTTGCAGCCGTTAGTGTCACAGGGAGAAGTTTTAACTGCTATTATTAGTGCCCAAACAAAGCAGTGTTTACAAGATGAGCCTATTTTGAGCCTGGAAAAATGAGTTGCCAAGAAGAAAAAAGGATTCTGCACTTAATACTCTTTCTGTTCCAGGAGTCACAGAAGAGCAGTCATGCTGCTAAAGAAGCCGTCTTTTCTTGTTCTTTCTCACACCCCTGTGTTTTGTTGTGTTTTGTTGTGTTTTTTTCTTTCTTTTTTTTTTTTAAAAAAAAAAAAAGGGCCTGAGAAGGGAAAAGCAAGTAAAAATAGAAGTGGAAACAGTCATGAGAGGTGCAGGGAAAAAGTATCTCAGCAGCAATTGTTTAACTCCCAAACAACACGTCTGCCTGTGAGGGAAGCAGGTTTCTCTGCCAGGAATCTCTGTCAGAAGATGTGTTGTCGTAGGTGCGAGTTTGTAAATTGTGTGGATTTATGGATCTTGTAGTTTCAGGATATCAAATGTCCGTGTGGAGGTAGGATTACAGGTAGCATTATCTCTTCCTCCCTGGGAGCGACTGTATGAGATTGCTTTCAGACACAAGGTCTGGTAACTTCAGGGAACAAATCTTAACACCCTAAAGAAAAATATAAAAAATGCTAACTTCTTAACCCGTCTCGAACTGATCGCCTCATCATGCAGAAACTTGGGGCCTTTTAGGTAAAACAAGCTGGTAAGCTGCAGTGTTAGGCAGTGTTGGCAGCCAATGATGCTTTTCATCATTGTCCATTTTTGTCAGAATGAAATTCCCTTTTTCATATGTTTTCTCAAAAAAGAAAAAGAGCTGAGAAGAGCAAATGTATCTGTGAGGGTGTGTGGTCATGGATGTTTTGGATCTGGACTGATATGAAAGGAAACTCAATTTCAGTTTCAAAGACAACTCAGAAAACTTCAAGTAAAAAAAAAAATCACATTGTTTTCAAAGGCATTGTTTATTTTTGTTCCTTCTCTTTAAAGAGCGAAACAAAGCCAGTCCAAAACCACATTTGTGATTAAAAGGGATTGCAATTACAGAGGGTAAATAAGCACTAAGTTAGTAAGGAAAAATGCGATGAGGTTGTCAAGGAAAGGCTGGAGAAGAGACCTGCAAGGGAAGAGAGTGACAGCACAAGCTGAGAGAGTCTGAACTTAAGGTCAGCCGTGGATCAGCCTTGCTGGGAACCCAGGAAAGGACTGGGATCTCATGGAAGGACTTCAGGAACGTGCTTAGGAATGAGAGAAAAATGGGGGAAAAGAGGAAAAATAAGAGTGCTGTGGGAAGAGCAGTGCTTGCAGGTGAGGGGAGGCATCCTATGAGCAGTGAGGACAGTTCTTCCCTATGGCCAGAGAGGAAAGTATCTTTGTGAGGAATAAGACCTCAGCACGAAGTACTGGTATGTATTATAGGGGGAAGAGGAGTTTTTCTGACTGGATTTATACCTTCTTCCCACTGGATCGGAACAACTTAAATTTATTCCTATACATTTCTACTGGTTTGTTCTTAAGTGTGTTTCTCGTGTTGGCTGATAACATCTCAGATGGAGTTTGTACTTACGGTTCTGAATTCAGTATCTACTATAAAAGATAAGGTGTGATATTCGCTGTCTGAATGGTTTCATGATCTGTAGAGGGAGAGATGCAGATACTCTCATAACTCATGAGGAGAGGCATTGCAGCGAGAGATGTATTATGGTATGGTCTGTGTCCCACACTGTCAGGTTTGTCTAGCTTCACACAGAACTAAACTCATTACGGCTTCGCTTTACAGGGATGGTGGCACAGGGGCTCTTTTTTTTTAAATCCTCAGTGTGCCAACCAGAATAGTGTCCAACATGCAAGAAAATGTATTTTTCTGTGGCATTTACGCTGCACCTCCCAGAAGCTTGAATATGCTTCTGGCATATTCATGTCAGGAATTTATCCATGTGATTTTTTTTTTATTCCAATACAGTCAAATAAAGTATCTTTAAAAAAATATTTGTAACAGTCTTCATTTTTTGCAGAATGAGAAAATCAGGTCCAATAGACAGGGAGGGACGCCATAATTGCAAAAATCAAGTTCAGACTAATTAGGCACTTACTGCTAACTGTCTTTTTCAAAAATATTTGCATTGTGTAAGTAAACATCTAAATTAAGCCTCATTTAATCAATTTTTGTCTCTACAGGAATGGTCAGATGAAGTGTTCAGTTTGGCAACAAATTTGTTGGCACAGAACATGTCAAGGGACGCGTTTCTGGAAAAAGCGTAAGTGGCCACAGCATTTAATGCTGTGGGTGTTGCTCTTTTATCTGCGTCATTTTCCTTTTTTCTTGTTAGTCACATTGTCATCTATTGTCTCTGCTTTGATGAGTTGTCACTATTGTAAACATAGGCTGTCCCTTCTCATTGCTTTAAAAAGCCTGTTATCTAAACATCATTATAAAAACATCTTGTTAGGGTTTTTCTTGCTAACTACCAAGTCATAACAAAAAAAAAAAAAAAACACCACAGTACTCAATGCCATCTTCCCTCTGTATACAAGAGGAGTAACTTCAGCTGTAGTCTGAAGCTCTCCATTTAAAATCAAAGCCTATTTTGCTTCTGGTTTATTTTTCTTTCTAATCTCTCCAATTTCAGCGTGCTTTTAGATTGGTTTGCATGGTGTGCAACTTCTGATTTGGTTTCAGCAAAGCACAGAATCTGTTCATGAGTACATCTGGGGTGTAAAAACACACTTCAGAAAGGAAAGAGAACTAAACCTGAGGTTGGCAAGTCTCAAATGGATGATAAATACACATGCTGAGATAGCTTTGCTTAAATGATAGGTTTGAAAGCAGCATGAGAAAGCCTACCAGATAATGATGGCAGTTAACTGGGGTATTTGCTGGACTTTTGGGGTTCTAAAAAAGAAGGCATACCATCCCTAGCTTACAAGTTGACTGGTTAAGTTCAGCTTTTTGTTTCCCCCAAACAACCTCTAATTCCTGCTCCCAGACAGAGGCTCAGTCCAGCTAAATACCAAGTAGGGGCTTAGGTTCCTAAAAGTTGTCTCCATCCAAGAAGCAAGCTAACCCACCTGCATTTTGGGCTTTCTAAGATTGTGCATGCCTAATTTCACCAGATGCACCCATTTTAGTCAAAAGGTTCTTGACTTTATTCTGGGCACATATTTGTAAGTGTCTGTTTTGGGAGGAGCGTGTGTGTGTTTCCCTCTCGTAGTTCTTGCTGTTATGGGGATGAAGTCAACTGAAATTCTTGGCTTTTTTTTTTTTTTTTTTCCTTTGGAGAGAATTAGCATTGCAGAAACTATAGTTTTGTATCTGATAATGCTCTGATGGGACAGCAGTAACACATTAGGCAAGCCAAATCCCAGATGGATGGAAACATTTAACATTTCCTTTCGGTTCCACAGTTGACACACTGTGCTGGCCTGAGCAGTTGCAGGTACCTTCTGGAACGTCTTCCAAGTTCCTGTATGGGTCAGTGGAGAAATGAATTTGACTAAGTCAGGGAAACCGGTTCATTCTTCAGGTTTTTGTAGGTGTCCACAGACCTTGGAAGGACTGGGATGCCCTCTTCCCCTCTCTCCATCAGGAACAGTGCACGTTAACAGTTAGTGAGGCAAGGCTTGCATTGGACTTCTAAATTTGTTCCCAGGCTGCTGAGGCTACGTTAGATTTTACTTTATCAATACAGCTCTGTGTGAGAGAGAGCATACATTATTTCCTTCAGCTCCACAGACTGTAGATGAGTTACAGGGCTGATTTGATATTCTTATTTCCTTACCACTCAAACTCCTGGGTGACCAGTGGACTTTGACAGGTGTGTAACAGGGACGTTTGAGGCTGTGCCTAATATGCGCTTTCCTGTGACATTCAATGGAGGAGTATGTTGTCACACAGTGTAGTCAAGACAGTCTTATTTGGAGAGATTTCTCTATAATTATTCAAGCAATATTAATTAAATTAAGTCACTGGACACTTGCGTCAATTCAGTAGCAGGCAAGCATGTTATTCTTGTGTCTTTTTTTCCACTAATTAATAAATCACTTGGGAACTGTTGGTTTTCCACGGTCCTTAGCTCATATGCCAAATCAGAGTCACTTCAGAAATATTTGACTTTGAAGATTAAAACTATTTCCCTGTTATAATTACTGTACTGAGCAAAGGATTGGTTGCAATCCTATCAGTACCCTTTTGTTGAAACAGAAAAACAAACTGCATTAGAGCAGAATTAGGCGTTTTTCTTTGTGGCATTCACTCCCTTGAAGTGTTGGAAGTGCAAGGAAGTGCTCAAACAGATTGAGCAGCTTCCCTGTGCTTTAGTCATATGAGAAAAACAGGTTAATTTGGAAGGATGTGGTTAATAAAAACCACCATTTTGGCTGTGAAGCGCACATTCCTCTGTTTTAATCCTGCAGTATAATTTTGTGTTAGGTTACAACTAAACTTCTTTCAGTACATTAGTACTGAAGTACTGAGCAGTGCAATAGGAAGCACAGGATGGCTTTGTTGTGGAAACTTTGGTCCAGTATTGCATCCAAAGTCTGTCACCACTGGAGTCAGCACTGCGCTACTGAAATGAGTCTGTTTAGCTGCTAGCAATGGGAGTATCTCTTAGCAGGCCTCTTAATAGGAATAACATTCAATTTTCTCAAATTGATGCATTATAGCTGCAGGGAAAGAAATAGTGTTGCATGTATGCCAAAGAATTTTGGGGGAAGAAGGTGGCTAATAGTGGCGGGGTTTAACTGTTCTTCTGACACATGTCTATAGGATTCTAAACTTCAGTTAAAGCAAACTTACTTCTTCATTTTATTTTACTTCTAGCTTTCTTGAATACAGAGGAAAACATTAAATTTGACCAGAATGTGCTCAAAAGTTTCAAAAGCAGAAGAAAGAAACTCTTTTAACTCATCATTGGGACTGTTCTATTTATTTATTTATAAATCTAGCTCATTGCTGGGAGACTTGTGTGGGTAGTATTCTTGTTTGGTGATACAGTAGCACCGAATATTTCAGTTTCAAGAAGATGTGTATGAGGACACAAGGATTTATGGAAGTGTTCCTACACTTGTTAGCGATGTTAATATGCATTTTGTTTTTGAAGTGGTTGCTAGTGGAATTTTCACTTGGGAAGAAAAGCAAAGTTTATAAGAACCATGCTGTTTCTTTTTCCTTTGGTAGGCCACTGGGTAAAGTGGAAAAATAAATAAATAAATGCTCTGGAATACTTCATTGTAGCCACATTTTTCTCCAGATTGTGTTTCTGCAAAACTCATTTATAGTTTTAATTATATTCTAGTAGAAGAGACAAAGCACTCAAAATGTGTGCTTTGCTGGTGTGGTGGTTTTACCAAGCTGGGCAGCTGAGCTCCACCACAACTGCTCTCTCATTCCCCCTCCTCAAAGGTAAAGGGGGAGAAAATATGATGCAAAGGGCTCAAGGGTTGAGATAATGACAGGGTGATTCCTCAACAGTTATCGTGACGGGCTGCCATCCTTCCCAAACTGGTCCTGTGTGGGCTTTCCACTGGCAGCAGCTCTTCAAGCACTGCTCCCACATGGCTCTGTACTACGGGGTCCATCCATCCCCCAGGAGCAAACTGCTCCAGCACGGGTCCCCCACAAGCAGCAGCTCCCCCCAGACCCCCTGCTCCTGCGTGGGCTCCTCTCCACGGGCTGCAGCTCCGGCCCAGGTCCTGCTCCTGCGGGGGCTCTCCATGGGCCGCAGCCTCCTCCAGGCCACATCCACCTGCTCCACCGGGGGCTCCTCCACGGGCTGCAGTGTGGAGATCTGCTCCATGTGGGACCCATGGGCTGCAGGGGGACAGCCTGCTCCACCAGGGGCCTCTCCACGGGCCGCAGGGGAACTTGTGCTGCATGCCTGGAGCACCTCCTGCCCTCCTTCTGCACTGATCCTGGTGTCTTACAACATCACTTATAGGCTTGGCTCGGGCCAGCAGCAGGCCTCTTATCTAACCTGGGACAGAAGAATCCTTCTGGATTCTTCTCACAGAAGCCAGCCTTACCAAAGGCCCCCCATTACCAAAACTTTGTTACATAAACCCAATGCTCTGGCTGCTGCTGGTGAGCATTGTGCTGGTTACCAGTAGTCCTCACATACCAGGAGAAGCATCAGATGATCACTGTAGGCCCAACTGCTTCCCATTAGCTGCTCATAGCTACTGCACGACTCCTCTTTCAATAGGCGTTGAATCAGCTAGTGGAAAGATTTGAACAAAGAAAGATACATCCTCATCCTGCTGCCTTAATGAGCATGTGAGAGAAGTCACAGGTCCTGAGATACTGAGACGCTTTAAATACTCAGTTCAAAAGCTGTATAATTGCCTGCCTGTAGATGGTTTCAGCATGTAATTTTTATATTGTTTCAGATTAGAAGTGTCAGGGGCTCACCCAGGGCTGCTAAATATACTCTTGCTGGTGCAGAGACATTTCAGTTGCCAGCTATTAGACTTCCTTTCAGCTGAGGAGTGTCAATGTTTAGGGTCAAACAGAGAAACCCTAACAGCTGTGTAGTGGGGATGTCTTAGGGAGGCAGGGATATTTGTGTGCAACATCCAGGCACAATTTCAGCCTCTAGAAGAGAACTATGGCCACCTTTCCAGTCAAGTTGTATAGCTTGTGTGCCTCGCTGAAAGGACAGCGGGGACAGGCAAACAGGTAAATAAATATTAGCAAGCTAGAGGGAGACAGTGTGTCCTTGACACATGCTTATCCATAACTTCAACCTGAGTATCTTGCTTATATGGTGCACCCTGCATGCCTATATTCAGCTACCAGCAAAGAACATGCTTTTGTTGATGCTATGGAAAGGCAGAAAAATAGCTGGGAATAATAGCAAGATAAAACGAGAAAGCAAAACTGCCATTCATCCCAGTGAGGATTTCCTAACAGTGTGTGGATTTGAAGGTGGTAAAGCTGAAATCTTGTTTATGCTTGCGCTGGACCTAGCTGAAAGGAAGAAGACTCCTTCATCAAAAGGATAGAGTGGCTGGCAGCTTGGGTGAGGAGTTTGGAAGGGTGATAAAATTGTGTTAATGGTATTTGCAATGTCCTGTTTCAAGACAGACGTTATTTGACAGTACAAGTGCCTTACTGTTGATGGAAAAGGTACTTATTAATGGTATCCCAATGGATTTTCATTTTGGGCATAAGACTTCGGTGGAACTTATCACATGATAAAAGCAATAGTGTTGGGCTATAAAGTTGGTGGAGAGACACTTGAAGATGCTAAAAATAAAATAAGATGCTTTTCTCTCCACAGTTACACAAAACTTAAGCTGCAGGTGACACCAGAAGGGCGCATTCCTCTGAAGAAGTAAGTGTTCCGCTTTCTTACCGTGTAGTCTCTTTTGACCTTTGAGTATGAATAATCATTTGGGATAAACATGTGATCCCTGTGTCTAGAATAATCACTTTGTGATCTGTGGTATACCCCAAGGAAAGAGTACCGAACGATTCTTAGGATGTCTCTGTTTAAATACCCTTTGGCCCTAGATTATCTTTGTTACCTTCAGCCTCTCTGCTCTTGTTCCACTTGTGTATAATTTAAAAAACAAAGAAAAAAACACCACCACCAATACAAACATTAGTTTTTTTAGCTCTGAAACATATTGTGAGGATAAATACACTCAAATTGTATATCACTGAGGTAATGTGGTGAAGAGAGCAGTGGTGACTTTCTCAAGTAACTATCTGCTATAACAGGGCCTTGTGTGATGTAGAATTAAACTCATCGTGGACACCATTAATCTCACTTGTGTTGTGTAGCATCCAGCAAATGGAAATAAATAGCTAAAGACATGAGAAACTGGGAAGGAATATCCAGTCTTTAAGCCACATGGGCCAACAAGGCATGTCTTTAAGCCAATTCACTCCGGTTTGTTTTCATTTTGCAGTATATACCGCTTGTTTTCTGCTGACAGAAAACGGGTAGAGACCGCGTTAGAAGCTTGTAATCTTCCATCTTCCAGGGTAAGCATCTGAATTTATTCCTGCCCTGACGAAGTGTTGCTTGTATTCAGTGGTATTTACTCTCTGTTGAGTTGAGTATGATTTGTCCAAGGCTGATCATTTTGTGTTGGATTTGCTCCTAGATGGGGCCTCAGCAGCAGGTCTATGTTTCCCACATAGAGGTTACTGCAAACTGGAGTTTCTTTGATTTCAAATTGTATAGGGAGTAGGAATGCCTTGAAGAAGTGCAAATAGATTAAAGGAAAGGGCAGGGGGTCGTGTGATCTGCCCTGGAGAAGTCCTATGAGAATATTTTCAGAGTTCGTAACTAGTACACAGTTTTCCAGGTGCAGTTTCAGAGCAGTATTGGTTTGACATGAAGCTAATGCTGTAATCTGTTTCCTTCTCACAAAAGAGACCGTTTAAACTCATTGTAGCCTGTCTAAAAGGTGCATGAAAAAAATGTTGAATTAGTAGTGTGTCAAAGCTGTTAATAATGCTGTGGTGATGAGGCCATTGTATGCTGCTCATCCAGGGGCCCTCCTCAACCAGATGCATTTGCAGGTTGGTAATTCAGCCTCAAGAAAGCCCTTTCAAGCAGAGTGAAATCAAGTGGGTGATTTTAGTCAACACTGTAGTGAAGACAGTTCCTCTTAGGTGGAGATTCTCCTCCAAAGAAGCTTCTTGCAGGATAATTCCTACTTAACGAGGTCCAAGAGATGGAGCAGAACCAGTCTGTAGCAGAGGAGAGCCTGCATCACCTAATCCCTCACTGTTGTAGAAAGCTCTGTGCTGTGATGTTCATTCAACCTTTGTTTCCTCAAAGGCTTCTTAATAAAGCTGATTCCTAGCGCTCCAGAAGAGCTGTGGTGCAAAATCTTCACAAGCCAAAACTCTGATACTACTTTCCACTAAGACCTTCCTTCACAGGTTTCGGAGCTTTTTTGCCATGTAATATAAAAGATTATAAGAATCTTAGCCAAAGGAAGGTTCTTTAAGTATTAGCATAGGTGTCTGACTAGTTAAAAATGTTGTGAGGTTAGAAACATGAAAAGATTTATTTTAAAGATGGATTTTCATTTAATTGGTAGCAAACAATTTTTTATTAAGATATGCCAAAAACAAACAAACAAACAAACAGTGAAGCATTGCTTTTTAAATCAGTTGATTTTATTTCCCAATGCAAAAAAAAAATCCAAACATCACTGGAATCCTCAAAAAAAACCTGCAACCTTTTTCTGCTGTTTATTTTAATAGAGTCAGTTTTACATAGACATTGCTGGATACTTGTTGCTGGGATACCATTGTGAAAATTTATTCATAGTATAAAGTAGATCCTTTCTTTGCTTGGGACAAAAGAGAAACAAGCTTCATGCAACAAAGAAAACTGTGTTGATCATCTTGGAAAAAATATTTTCGAAGCTTAGTGCTTGAAAAGAATGAATCTCTGAATCTCCTAAAGGTAATGGATTAGAAGAAAACCAGAACTTCAACTTCAGTTCTTTTCTTTTGTGTTCTGTTTATTTGAACAAATAAAATTCTTAGCTTTATTTTCTTGCTTTTCTACCCCATCACACTGTGGGACAAATGTCATTCCTGTAAAACCCTGAAGAGCACAGGACTCCAGCAGCATGCAAGATATGAATATAAGGGAATCTTCCACAGCAAAATCATACTGAATATTTCAGAGTATTCATGAAAGTCTCCCAAGAACATTAACAGCTTGGGCTTTTCTATATTTTTGGATTCATACCTCATGAAGATCATTCTAAAGATTTTCTCTCCACATTTCTTATAAAAAAAAGAATACTTCTCATTCCTTAGAAAGATGGGGGTGTTGTTGGCCGGGAGTTTCATGTGATGTTTTACTGCACCTCTCAGAACCTGCGGATAACCCTAAAACACAGAATAAAATTCACAGTTATGGCTAAGAGGATGCCAAGTCATCACTTCGTAGTCTCACATCTTCCTAGTTCATAGCTTCAGGGCTGGGACAGTCCCTCATGTACCTTATGTGAAGACCTGAGCATAGGGCAGCCTGGCTGCTGCTGGTGCATAGTGTCACAGCATGGACTTGTCTGTGACAATACAAATGTCAGCATCTGGTAGCCCTTCTCTTGAGCAAATTCCATGTGTATGCTTGCCAGGAGCCCTTGTGGGACAACATGTATGCACTGCATTTAGTGGAAGAGGAGGAAGAATTCTCATTGCTTGGAAGACTGCCTTTATTCTGCTGTAGAAGAATAGACAGGCTTCCCAGAGGGCCTAAAATTAACTCTATTTCAGATTTAGAAACCTTAACAAGGGCTTGATTCTCTGCATTGCTGAGCACTCTGTCTCTGATTCAGCAAGCAGTTGGGCATGATGCAATGGGATGATTTATGGACTTTGAGTCAAGCGCATTTGCAAAACTTGGGTTTATTTATTTATGGATTGGACCTGGCACGTGTAGAGTGTTGCAGGACCAAGCCTTGTATGATCAGCTTTCCTGAAGCATTTGTTGTCTACCAGATCTGAAAGGAGAGGAATGTTTAAATAAATAGGAAAATGATATTTTAAAAAATGCCAATGAGGTTTTTGAGTTTGGCGTATGATTTGTGGATTGGCATCCACTGTTTTTTAAGCCTCGGGAAGGTGTTGTTTTGTTTCGTTTTGTTTTTCCTTTTGGGTGTTGTGGGCTGGCTGTGAGCTTTTGTTGTTGTTGTTGTTTGTTTGTCTGTTTTCATTTTAGTTAAAGGTGCTTTAAATAGCATTTGAAGAGCTTTATTTTAGTCACCTCTGACTCTGAAGACTGGTTTCCAGTTAATGTAGAGGTTCATGATAAAACACCAGTGAGCTTGACTGTTTACACAAAATAAAACAACCAGCTGTTGAGTCCTATCTGTGCAAATAATCTGAAGTAGTTGTTGTGCTGCCGAATATAAAATAGAATGGATACAGGTGTTACAAAAGCAGACGGGTAACCAGACAAATCATAAATCAACAGTGCTTGAAATTAGTGGAGTCTTAATCACAAAATAGAATACCAATATTCTGCAAAGCCTGAGATGAGAAATGCTCTAATGTGTTACAGAAAGTTTGTGATTTGTTCACTGGTCTCAAAAAAGAGATTAGCGCATAAGGTGTGTGGGTGGTTCCGAAGAGATGTGGATGGCTCAGACCAGGATGAGGAAAGGGGCAGCGTATTTTAATCCTTTCTGGCAGGCAGGAATTTGGAACCCAAATATAGTTGTCTGAAGTTGTGCCTGGGGTGACTAATGCTTACAGCAAGGCTTTCCTCACCCCTCTGTATCTCTGTGTCTTGTAGCCCACTAGTTATGTTACTGGTAGTAAATAATAAATCATTAAAATAGTCTGTATTTATGCCTGAGGACTTGTGTTGGCTGTCCTCTTTGTAGACAGGTATTGGCTACATTTTGTTGGCTATCCTCTTTGTAGACAGGTATTTGTAGGTATGTGTTTGGAAACTGAGGTATGTTTTTCTTAATTGGATCTAACTGACAAATAAAAGCCTGGATCTCAGATCATCAGAAGAGACACGTATTTTTACATTGTTGAGTACTTTCAAATCCCCTGAAAAGGAAAAAATATATATATACTAGGTCAGTAGGAGACTGTAATTCTGTGGTAATTACAGAATCAACGACAAAAATGCCCTTAGGAGAAGCACTGGCTGAGGAGCAGTAGCCTGCTGAACAGTGATTATAGGTGCATTGGGTATTGAGTTGCCACCTTTAATAAGAAATGTCCAAGCTTTACAAAACCCAGCGTTTAGGAATATGCAAGTCTCGGTGGTCCTACTCAGCATCACAGCTCAAACTGGTCAAAGCGCAGCAGGTGCAGTTTCACAGTGCCATCCGCAGCTCTTCCTGAAAAGAGCTATTGCCATCCTCCAGCTTCAGTCTACAAACTTCCACCCTTGCAGTGTATTCAGTATTTGTGCTGTTGGTGAGCTACCTGGCTCAGCAGGCTGATTCTGTGGCAAAGCATACAGGGTTGTTTTGGCTGAGTAAGATTTGAAGATGCCACGCAGTAGTAGGTAGGGTCCTGAGCAAGGGACGTGCAAGGGGAGTGGAACAAGAAGTTGCCTGAACTGTCCCAGGTGAATGTGCGTCGGTACCTTTTGATTACAGCATGAAACCCCCCTTTCTCATGACATGATACAGGGAAAGATCTTTGGTGTTGCAGTGTAACCTGGGAATCACTGGGTGGTTTTGCCTTTTGTGAAGAAGGAGTATCAGTGTTTGGAGAAACACCAAAAGCTGAGCGTGGCACATGCTGTCTAGCTGCTGACATTGCTGCTAGCACCTGTTGTCCCTGCTCCTTGGTCAGAATCCTGTGCTGGTGGAACCTCCGCTTACAGGTTGTGCCCACGCACACAAGTCAGCGTTGCGGGTGTGCAGGCAAATTCCAAATTCACACCAGATGAAACTCTTAGCATCACAGAAAGCCAGTCAAGGTTTTGCATCCTGCAAGCACTGCAGCTGACCCTAGGAAGATTGTTTGGAGAAAGAATAGGTTGCAGCATGTTTTGTTTTTGTTTTTTTTTTGGAACAAGTCCCAAAACTGGGCTTGAGCAGGGGTTCTTGGTGCTACCTATCCTCATGCTGCCTGTGATGGCATGTGCATTATGATGAGCTCCTGGGCAGCAGCTGGGCAGATGCTCACTCTGAGCATTTTGAGTCAGGGAAGAAGATCCTACAGGCAGGATTTGCTAGGTTATGCAAATATAGCAGCCACTTGTGTAGTCTGCCAAAATAAGGAAGGAGCAATGGTCTGGGGGGAATGGAGGGTGAGATAGAGCAGGGAGCTGCCCAGCTCCGTGTGCATGTACAGACACAAATGCTGAATGATGGTCATGGTACAGAACCCACTGGAGCCTCTGCAGATTTCACAGATGAAAGGAGAGTTAAAGTGACAACCATGGTGTTTATTTACTTATTTATTTTAACTTAAAGCAGGAAAAACATTGGTAAAAGGAAGGGAATTTTGCAAAGGCTTGAACTGACACTTCCGGGTTCCCTTGGTAACTGCATTAAACAGGCAGAATAAATAAAAGCAATGATTTCCTCCATCAGCAGCTTGCTCCTGATACAAGTCAGCTCAACAGCCTTTAAAAGCAAACGGCTTTGAGTCCAAATTACAATTTTCCTTCTCTGGTTCATCAGATTCAGGCATTATTTGGAGCCATTGAAAGTCTCACATGGTTCCTTTGTGATTCCAGAGATGACATTTCATAGCTTTTTGATAAAGTTAGCTCGCGTGGAGGAAATTCAAAATCAGATTTTCTGTATGTGCATTCTGCCTTTTTTTGTGTGTGTTTTCATTTTCTTTTTTTCTTTATGAGGTTTTTTCTGCACAAAATACAAGCTTCTGTACCGTTCTCCTTTCTCAGTGCATTGATGCAAATACAGAACCAGTGGGTGCATCGTTACCGTTCTGCACCAGGAGAACTGCTCAGCTTGCACCTTCCTTTGGGTACTCACTTTTCCCCAGCCCCACTAACAAAGCAGTCCATGCGGTCTTCTGCAAAAAACGTGGAGCTTTAAGACAGCATTTGCAAGTGGGAAAACTCCTGAGTTTCATGCAAAGGACTGTTTTCTTTACCCATTCCCAAAATTCCCTCCTTTAAATATAGTCGTTCTATTTTTTTCAGAGAAAAGTCACGAGGTATAATGGGGATGGTGAAACTATCATCTTGCAGCAAGAATGAATGTAAATTGTTCTAAACTTCAGAAAAAAAATCTGGTATCTCTTCTAAAGAAAAGCACTTTTACCAATTTCTGTAAAAGCAATCTGATTGCCTAATCATCTACCCTCAGTGGTTTGGATGAAGATGTATGGAAAAGCTAGTGTGTGACTCTTGCCCATCGAGGCAATATCTTAAACGTGTATGTTCAGGAAGGAAGAGGAAATATTTCTGCTACTATCAGAGAACAAGAGTATTAATTATGACTCAGTGACTCAGTTTGTTCTCTGGTTCTGTGAAAGCTTTGGAAAGATGAGTACTGTGTGCCGCCTTGCCAAAGCATGCTGGCTCAGCACCACTGGCCAGATCACCGGCTTCCTCAGGACCGCTGTGCTCATTTTGTGCTACAGATAATGTGGTTATCTGGGGAGGTGTCATTTCTTTCTTCTTCATAGATGCTCCAAGAGAGAAAGAACTTTGACTTATGGAATGAAGATGAGGAATGCTTTTTTGTTTTTGAAGATGTGCTCTTTAAGCTGCTCTGTTATTCAGGGGAATGTATTATTCTGCAAAGCCTGGGCTCCTCTAAGTTGCAGGAAGGATATCAAAAGAAGGGCAGTAGTGAGTGATCTGTTTACAAAAAGCATATAAAAGTGCCATTTGGTTCTTTCACTATTTTTTTCCATTTCACAGAATGATTCAATCCCTCAAGACGACTTCACGCCTGACGTGTACAGAGTGTTCTTAAACAACCTCTGCCCTCGGCCTGAAATCGACCACATCTTTTCTGAGTTGTAAGAAAAGACACTTTCTTTTTTTTTTCCTCCACTGATTTTCTGGGCTAGGGATGGCAAAGTAGGTTATTTAGACTACAGCACCATGCAGCAACTGCCAAGAACAGATTTCAATGTCAAGCAGGACTGCTGTTTAACCTAGGATCAAAGTTACCTCTTGTCCTGAGCTTTTGCTTCCATTTCTGATGGCCAGAGGTGACTCCTCTGGTCCTAGGCAAGCAGAACTTCCAGGTCTCATTTTGCAATATAAACGAGGATAGTTTAGGCTTCCATGAAAGAAAAGGAAGAAGAGTAATAAACAATAAAAGCATGCAATAGGCATGAATACATGTATAATTGCCCCCAGAAGCTTAATTAAGAGTTGCAAAAAATGTAGTAACTTTTAGGATTTGTGCTTCAGGAATTGCCACTATGAAATTAAATTAGCAACCAGCTACAACTGAGTTTGTACATTCAGTTACAAAGCTCGTGTTGTTCCACGGTGCTTCTGGCCCTTACAGCAAGTCACTGTACTTCCCTGTTTGAGAATAGCCTGATCAATGGAATCAGAACATGAAGCAATATGAAAGCAAATAAATTTCTAAAATACATCCTGTTATCGCCAAAGCAATTAGTGACTGTATCTTTGCAACATGTGCGTGCTCACTTACTCTTCTTTGTGCTTATTTCCTCTCAGGTTTCAGAGGAAACTCAGCCATGACCTAGTTTGCTTTCATTGAACCTAGGGGTCGACTTCCCATTGCTTTCCTGCAGAGCAGAACTAGGCCAGCCCTGAGTGCTGTAGAAAAACCTAAGCACGTCACCTGGCTAGGAGCCTTCCTGGATCTCCATCTGGGTACAAACTGTACCCAAATTCTACTCTTTTTACAAACTCCAAATAGGCATCTTTTCATTTACTTTGCAGAGTGCTTAGCAGTTTTTGTAGATTTATAAAATAAGCAAATACTGGAATAATGAAGTCCGGGCTGCTGTTATCCAGCGTTAAAACCAAATAGTTAGGCTAGGATTGCCAGTGGAGTGTTTGCAGCAAGCTCTGGATTGAATTCCAGTATTCTCTTTTATTTCTTAAATTGCTTTGTTCCAGGAATTCAAGAGGAATGAAGAGATTTTAGCAATGCTGTAACTCTTGCCATTGATGTTAATAATGCTGAATGCTTCTAAAAATCTTAGTCCTAGATGTTTGATGAAGAATGTTTGCCATTATATGCTGGCAAAATAAATTAGTTTGGACACTCAATGGGACATTGTTTTGTTGTGTTTTTTTGTTGTTGTTGTTTTGTATGATGATTTGAATTTTATTTCAGTTTCCCTGGGAAATTACAGATCATTGAACATGATTTCAAGGAAACATATTTTAATTGTTTTGCTTTTGCTTTAATTTTTCCCTAGTGGTGCCAAGAGCAAACCATACCTTACTGTTGATCAAATGATGGAATTTATAAATCTTAAGCAACGTGATCCACGATTAAATGAAATCCTTTATCCACCGTTAAAACAAGAACAAGTTCAACAACTGATTGAGAAATATGAACCCAACAGTAATCTAGCAAAGAAAGGTCAGTGTTTTCTTCTGTTCTCACTGTACTCAGTTTCTGATTTAAAACAATGAATCAATTATCCTGCAGTGCACGGTAAGGCAAGATTTGGTTCAGAATCATATTTCATTTCCAACTATCTGCTTTTGAATCATACAAGCCTCTGAGACAACATGTGGTTAATTTTTACATGCATTTAGTTGGTATCAGTTTAGGAAGGACTGCCGGTTTTGGTTATTTATTTTTCAGTATGTGCAATTGATAGTTTAGAGCAGTTGCTCTGGTGTGCAAACTTCAGCAGAAACCTTACTGTCACAATGTCTATCTGCTGGCATATGAAATGTAAATTTTAACAAAACAGTTGGTGGCATTGAAACTAAGATGACGATAATTCTATCATTGAATAACTAATAAGTCTAGCCCTCTACTTTCTTATAAAGTAGCATACAAACTAAGATGTGAAAGTAGCTGAGTGCATTTCATGGCATAATCACAGAAAATTCCCTTTTGAAAATCTCGAGTGTTGTCTAAGACATAACTGGGCATTTTGCCAAAAACAGAGAATTTTGTTACCACCGCCAGTCTTAAAATAGTATTGAATTTGTGTTTGCATCCTATTTTATTCCAATCCATATATCCCAATGATTAACCCAGCTTCTAATGCATTTACACCTTAGAAATGTTAGGGGTGGGGGAATATCCTGAAAAGTAGATCTGACACAAAAAAATATATATATATATGTTTTGGTCCAGAGACTTCAGACCCATCCTTCTAAGTTCCTAAGTATTTGCTGAGACTTCCTGGGCACCCTGAACTCCACGTCCTCTGTCCTTTGAAGAAACAGGGTCAAAACAGCATCAAAGACACAAAGCCTTTGAATCCTCAGTTAAATAAAACTGTCAAGGCAGGATCCTGTCAGTAGCCCGTTATAAATAGAACTTGCAGTTCTACTGTGAGAAGCAAAAGTTCAATAAAGTATTGCCTGCAGCTTCTGGTCCAAAGTAATTACATAGAGGCTGTTGTGTTTGAGGTAGAAACTGCTGTTACAATTAGTTATTTAAAATATCCCCCCTCTTTGTACTTGAACCTTCTTCAAGTGTTGCATCTGATCCTACTTGTCTTCCCACTGGCAGGCTGCAATTCTTTCACTCCCAGGCTAGGATCTCCTTACTGCCAAGTCTGTACTTCTCTGAAATACGGATTTAGGCAGCTAGGAGAGGCTGTTCTTCACCTTGTGCCTGAGTGCTTTCTCAGCCCTCTCTGTCTCCCGCATAGTCTGCAGGCTTCCCCTTACACTAGCGTGGAAACACATACATGTCCGTACAGAAACAGCATAAGGTATTTACTGTGATTAATAGAGGGAGCAGGAGGTGGGGCAGGTAGTTCATTGGCTGAGCACTGTAAATACTTGCAAGTCTTTTGCACACTGCAGGGTATTTCACGTCTCAAAACCTGACCTGGAAGAGGGTCTTAAGAGAATCTCTCAGGCAGCAGTGCAAATTTCAGCTGTCTCTTCCCCAGGCTCTAGGTAGCTCCCTGAAGGCAACCTGTAGCTCTTGATACAGCCATCGATATTATCTCAAAGCAAAACTCTTGTAATTTTTTTTCATAAGCCTTCTTTCTTCTCTAGTTCACACAAGTTGTTGTTCCCAGAATTTTTGATGGAGGGCTAAATCCTACTTTGTCATGCTTATGTGAGTCTGTCTTTTGACGTCAGTGAGAATACTAGCATGAGGAGATGAAAACACATTGTGACCTCGTCTCTCATCCATGTAAATATTAAATATGTGCTTACCTTATTTCACTTCAGCTACAAGGAAATCCGGTACATAAAAGATCATTCTTATTACTCAAATATTGACAGTTCATATAAGCCAAATAAAAGATTTATTAGAAAGAGTTGTGCTAACAGAACGCTGAAGTCCCAATGAAATCACTTTCTAACAATGAGGAGGGAGCATGAAAGCAACCTTAGAAAGAAGTGTGTTACAATGGTATTTGCCAGCACCCTCCAAGTAGGATCTGTGGGACTCTTCCAGCTTACCCTATTTTACATTGGTGCACACAATTGGTACAGGCACTTGCTCTGCTATAGATGCTTCCCTTCCTGAGTATGATTTATATTACTCTTTCAGAATCAGTTCCCGCAGAAAAGCCTGAGTTTATAAAGGAAAAATCGGGCCAGAGAGAGTTAATTTCTCTTTTGAGTTCTGCAAACTCTCACAAACCTGGCACAACCTGCTGGCCACCTCCACGCTGCAGACACCACCTCCTCATATGCACCCTGTCTGTCAGCTGAGATGTGGCAACTGGCATGTTCTGCTAATTATGCCCCTTCCATGATTAAAGGAAATGGCTGATCAGGAGCAACATGGGGACGCAATATTTTCTATACTTCAGCTCCAAGTTGGGAATGCAGTTCACAGTACATTAAATGAAGTGTAGGTGTGTGCTCAATCCTACACTCGTGGAGTAATTGCAAACAAACGCTGCACGTCTGCAAAATGTCACCAAAATATAACAGTGCATATTCAAAATAATCATTTAACCTTTTAATGCAGTGTTTTGCAAAAGGGATTGTCACTCAGACATTCTCCTGTCATAAAGGACTGTTGTTAGGCTGAATTGTAGGGATAGAAAACTGAAGTGACACAATTCAGAGAAGCTTTCCCTGCAGCGAAAACCATACTTGCTTGGACTATTGAGCAGAGATGTTATTTTCAGTAGACCTGAAGATGTTCAAACTACATTTAGATGTGATCCACTATTATATACCCATGAGCTTGTTAGCCTCAATTTCCTACCTTTGCTGCTCAGATATTCCACTACATTTCTTGTGGTGGTATTGCTCAAGTCCCCTAATTTGCTGGGGCCAAAGTCAGTGGAGAGGTAGGGGTGGAAGCAAGATGTTTGGAATGGCCCCAGTACTGTCAGCTAAAATAGTAAGAACAGGTACAAGCCTTAGGGCAGCGGGACCAACAGCTAAAATAGGTAGAAAGGTAGCAGAAACCTTTATCCAGTATAGTTATCTCAGAAAGCAAAGCCCAGCAGCTCCATGAAGAGAGATGGGCTTAGGGTCATTTCCACATGCTCCTTCATGCTCCTGCATTTTTAAGTGAGTTGGGAGGGGTCCCAACTAAGCCACTCCTCAAGATTAATTGGGCACACGAAGAAACAGGAGTAGCATAAGGAAGAGGTGAGTAGCATAGCAAGGCACACAAGGGAGAGGTAATGATGTGAGAGAACTGCATGATAAACAGAAACATGGGAAACCAAGTTACGGGTGGCCTAAGGATGATTTCATCGTTGTTGTACCAGAGCAATGCAATTAAATAGTTGGACTTCTGAAGCAGGGAATAGCAAGTTTTGCAGAGTTTGGGTTCAAGAAGCAAGCCAGAAGATCTGACAGTATAGTATATGTATTTGTTCTTTCCTGGCAAAGAAAAGTTACTCTTTAAAGTAAATCACAAATACAGGTCCAGAACAGAAGAAAATACCATAACAAATTTTGAAAGCTGTGATTTAAAACATTTCTTAAGAGTAATGAGTGATTTGAAGTTACTTTGTGGTGGTAGAGATTTTAAAGGCCTGGGTGCAAGCATTAGGAGATATAAATTGCCAGTCTTCATGCCAATTAAATCATTTTTCTTCAGATTGTTCTAGTTTGAACCTTTGCATCTGCTCAGTGTGTGTGCATTTGTGCACACATGCCTACACACAAGTATATTGTTTTTGTTTTTTTTCTCCATAAGCTGTCTTTCTGACCAGCTCTGTTCCTTATCTTGTGTCACTCGTTACTAGAACATCAGATGCTTAGGTACAAACATGCACAGAAATGGTGAAAATCTGACCACTTCAATGTTCATTTCTGTATTATTTCCATATATAATTATTTAAGTGATCAATCCAGTGTTCTGACATCCCACTGAATTAAACGGATTCATGTTCAACATCCTCATGAAATAAGCCAAGCTCATTTGTTGTATTCTAACTTTCTGTAGTCCTTATCTAAACCTCCAGTGCTTAAAATGACTTTTACAAAAGCCTGAAACAAATGTAGTGGCAAATGTTCATACTTTGCAGGTCTGCTATAGGGACAGAAGGCCTAGTTTTCTAATCATCTTTCACAAAGATGCACAAAATATATATTGTCTCTATCTTTTTTCTCTGTGCAGTAGCACACATGCCAAGATGCAAACAGAAAATGAATTCTTGCAGTTCTCAAGGATTAGAAGTATTTGCTGAAAACATTTATGCTGTGGGAGTGAGATTTCATGTTTGCAACATGCAGAAGAACATCCTGGCTTCAGTGAAATAAATCCCTTAAGCATATGATTAACTTTATGGGTGGTGTGGGAAGAAAGGATAGTTATATAAAATCTCTTATGCTCTATTCCCTTCAATAATTCTTTACTGAAGCTTAATTCCCATAATTACCTATTTCCCAGCTTTGTTGAAGTGAAATTTCAGGGCAGAAATATGAGAACAGCTACCAGGGCAACTTCTAAGACTGTGATGCACAGGCCTTAGCTGCTTCCACAGCAAAGACTCGATTAGATGATCACAATAATCTCACACAGGAGCAATCCTTCAGACACATCAAGGAGTCCTGGTGCTCTCTGCCATTTCTTCCTTGTGTAGACGTTCTGGTCTGACCCTCAGCGAGACAATTGCCAAAAACCTGAAAACAGCAAAACAGGCCGGGCAGTCGCCTCTGAGGCCCTGTGGCACTGCTCACTGTCCAGGCTATTGCCAGCTTCCAGTGCCTTGAGGCAAGGAAGAAAAAGCCAACCAGAAGCCACATTATCTCCTTACATCTTCTCCATGGCAAAACTAGCAGCATCAGACTCCTGAAGAACCCTGTTACCTTCTAACTGCTGAGCCACCTGGGGCTGGCCTTCCCCTGTGTGGCCTAAGGGCCTGCTGGCAGCAGTGCGCCTCGTGGCTTCCATTACCCTGCTTGGACAGCAGTGCCAGACCTGCACTTGTCCGATGGTTGTATCTTCTCCTAGTGTTCTACCTAACTCAGTTCATGATCTGAGCACATCCACTATGTGACAATATTCTCTTCTGAGTAAATGCTTCTTCCTTCATAGCTAGTTAAATGAATCTCTAAAGAGTGGTCATACTGTCAACCTTTACAGCACTTGTCAAACACTTGACATCTCATAAGATGATTCTCATTTTCTGATTGATGTTATAGGTCCTTTTTGGTGCATGTTGCAGCTACACTAAAGCATTTAGAACACAGTAAGCAAGAGCTGTACGTTAATATTTTAACCTTTTACAACTTGGCCCTTCAGGTACCTGGTAAAATCAAATACCAATGAGCTTACTGGATAAGGGCCCTAGGTTGCGCAGTTTTGATTTAAAATGCTGCTTGTGTTTCTGCACACTGCTAATGTATTTTTAGGGATTGTATTTCTGGGATGTGATTGAGCATTTGCAACATCAGCAGGTTCATGGGCTTGACATCTTCATAGGTTAAGCATATGGAGTAGTATTTTTCTGTGGTTGAAGCAAGCTGTAGTGATTAATGCTTTGTGTCATATAGTGAAGGAGATTAATGTGCTATGTATAGCATGCTTCCTTATCAGGTGGAGGCAGAAGGAAGTTTATGGTACCACTGAGCAGTCTCTCACTGTCAGCAAAAACATGGTGTGTGGTTGTTAGGCCTGGTTAAGTAGCGTCTTGTAATTCAGCGTTTTCATGCTGCATTTGCATTGAAAGATGGCATAACTGCTAAAATGTATTCCTTTTCTAGTTACCATGCTGATTAAGGGATGAGTATTAATAAATCGGTTGCCAAGTTGTTAATTGGAAAATTTCTTATTTGCTTTCACTTTTAAGAAGGCTTGTACAGAAGTAAGTTGTTCAGGATCTTGCTGTATTATGGATAGGAGACGGCACATGAATGCTGAATTTCAGGTGTCTCTGCTTGCCATGTCCAAGCTTCCAGGAGCGATGGCCTTTGTTTCAAGACTCCAAGCATGCAGGGCTAAGAGCTATAGTCTATGTACCAGAAGAGCAATGAAGAACAGGGAAGTGAGGTTTGCAAGGGAAATGAGACGTGAAAAAGCTGGAATTGTGCTGTAGCAATAAAATATATGCTTTCAGTCATCCTAGTGGTTGGGAGCAAGAAAAGGGTTAGGTTATTATTAGATATTTTTTCTAAGTGTTTTTATAACCGAGAGAAATTGTCTTGAGTGTAGTACAGGCTCTAAAGAGGTGCTTTGGAGACTTTACTGGCCAATGGAGCTGTACACCAAGTTGTACTTAACTAGAGGTATCTTTAAGATAAGTAATGGTATAAACATGTTATTTTTTTCTCTTAAATATTCAGTTGTTTAGATTCTGCTACTGCCTGTTTTATTTTAAATGACCGGACACTTATATATGCAGAAGAAAAGAGTTTTCCTCTTATATTATGAAGTGTCTCTTTCTCCAGATTTTCCACCTATTCATAAACCTACACTTATTCATAAATCTTACATGTCGGTTATAGTTAGACATGTATTCAGAAAGATTCTAGGGGAGACAGTTTCATGACTCCCTTTGAATTTCAGTTTTAATTCTGTTTTGCTAGTGCACATTTATTGGCAGTTGTGCGGTTATTTTTTTTTTTCCTTAAGTAATAAATTAAGCAATTAACATTAAATTAAGATACATTTAATTTTATGCAGCATTTACTACGTGTGTTTTTCTCACGGTAGCCTTAACACCAGGCAATATTCACTTGAGCACAAATGTGTTTTTCCTCCCTGAAACATCAATACATTTTAAACATTTTGGTCCCACCACATTAAATTCACCTTTTAGTAACTGCTTAAGAATAATTACACATTGGAGTCTTTCAGTGGCAGAAGGGGTCATTCCCTAGGCAACAGATTTTAATGTCAAAAACAAGTACTGTGCAACTGCGGCTACACTTTTAAAACATCCTTCATAATATTTAAAGCATAAATTCTAATGTATAAACCATTCAGTCAAATGATGGAGCTTTCTGGCTCTGAAACGTTTGTAGAAAGTGTTCCAAATTGGATGAAACCCTTCAGCCTTCTAACTGTAACACTGGATATTAAGAATATTTATCAAGAAGCCCATTAACTTGGGGATTTATAGTGCTTTCCAGCATTCCAGTTTTCAAGAGAAGAGCGCTTAGCATTGTTTCCCATTCTTAAATGGCAACAGAACAATAGATCCCAGTCACAATTTATTACTATTTAAAATGTATAAGCAACACAAAAAGTTATAGCCTATCCCATGTCATCAGCTGCAAGTGCTAAGCTAGTAAGCTTGCTAGAAAGCCTTTTTTTTTTTTTTTTTTTTTAATATATATACATATATGCAAAAACGGTTAGCGTGAGTAATGTATCGCCAAAAATAAGTTTGTGGAAACAATACTTGTCAAAATGAATTTGCAGAATATGCTTCTGTAATGCATTGTTTTTTCATTTTAGATTATGCTTTTTTTTTTCTTTTTTTTTTCTGTTTTATTTTTTCTTTTCATTACTAGAGATGTAAAATTCATTTTGGATCTTGCAATTGTTTGGAAGATTGTATCTCAAGTAGAAAAAAATACTGTAGAAGTCTTTTAGAATGTAAAATCTTCAGTTACTATATTCTGTAACCCCCTTTTTTTATCCACTCTACAAGTGCTTTATTTTTTTAATTTAACTGTACCATTTATAAAATGCAACAGTGATGCGGAGTGGATTTGTAATAGTGGATTTGGCAACAGTAAACAAAGGCACAGTAGTATTTGGCTTAGTAAATAAGCAAAAGTTTTTACCTTTTGTTCTTTGGTTGTGTTTTAAATATGTACGGCCTGGCTTGGGTCTAAGACCCAGCTGCTTATGCATAGAGTTAGTTTTTGCTATTGACATAGAATTAATGATAGCATTCATCAAAATTACGTTTAGGGTTCCGGGGAAGGAAAGTTTCCTAATCTTCTATATATAATACAGATACTTTGAAAGAAAAATGAGCTTTGCACAAATGCATTTTGGGACTGGTATCTGGTAGCAGAAATAGCTCCACTGATGTCAGTGAAACCGTGACGTGTGTCAAATGGACAGACAGGGGTTCTGGAGAAACATTTTTCTGCTGCTGCCTGCCTGCATTGTGTTCGACTCAGCCTCAGACTATCAGAGCCCATAAATAGAAATCTTACTCTAAAAGTTAAACAGCTTCTTTATGCTTGATGCTGTGCCAGTGCCTCCTTTATGGAACACAGGGAGGTATTCAGTCTTAGCAGCAGGGTTTATTATTTGAAGATGAATATCAGATAAAGTTTACTTCTGAAAACATAAGGCAGCATAGACTGGAGTGCTGAAGGAAACAAGTATAGATAAACGTTGAATAAACATTGTGGCTCTTGCCTCTTCAGTATGACTGTTACAAATGTAGTGCTTTGCAGCTGCGAAGGGCCCATAAGGACAAATGGAATAATAACTGCTGTGATCCAGTGCGTGAAATGTAGAACTGGTGGCAGAAGAGCACAGTTTTCTTGGCTCTGCCACAAATGAGCTCAATGACATTTGCCCATTCCCATTCATGTGCTGTTTTGGTGGTGGTGTTTTTTGTTTGTTTGTTTGTTTGTTTGCCTCATCCTTTGGTTGACTTGACTAAATAGACAGTCAGGCCCTGCCTTGAGGAGCTAACAGCGGTCTGTGAGTCTTTCTGTATGGATAGTATGTCATAACAGGGCTGTTAACATAGCTGAAGTATGCATGCTACCATAACACAACCAAAAGAGGAAGTTTCCCTTATAACCTCACATGTAGTCATCTCCTATAACAATATCCTTTATTGTTGGATATGCTGGAATATAACTTGCCTATAAATACCAAGGTTAACACTAGGGACGCAGAAAGAAGTTGTAAGCTAAAGGACAATGTTGGCCTAATGTTGGGGATATCAAGTGGCCTTGAATAAATTTAGGCTGGAAATTAAGAGAATTTTCCTAATATTATGGTTTAGACAGTCTACCAGAGGTAGTAAAGAGGGCAAATATATATATATATATATATATTTATATATATATATGTAAAACTCAACTAGTTTACAAAAGTGATTGTATAATGCAATGCCTGTAACTGCAAGACCAAGTTTAAGGAACAGACAAGGAAGTCCACTGCAAGGAGCTGAAGTCCCTTCTGTTCAATTTAATTGAACTGGCTTTGCACAACCATGCCTTAATTCTTTTCCTATTCTTTTTAATATAAAATCTCTTCTTCAACTAGAGGAGTTTCTGGAACTAAAAATATTAACTGTTATGAAGGCTTTTCCCATTTTTTTCACACCTATAGAATGCTCACGCTCTTCTTTCTTCCCATTATACTTCAGAACAGCCTTTTTGGCAAGTGCAGCAGGAGCTTATGTTGTGAAGTATTGCTAACGAGAAAAAAGGTCTGTATTTTTAGACGTCTTTTAATGCAACTTAGCAATTGGAAGTAAGCCACCAGATTACATATTACATCTCCCAGGATCACTACGAGGCATTCTGCAGAGCATATTTTCCAGAGGTTCGGGAAGGCAGTTATGTATTCCAGTAGTGGCCTTCATTCAGAATTGTCAGAAATAACTGTAGTATTGCTGGGATTAATGGTACTTTTATCTGTCTGATTTAAAAGCTTTCCACTTATCTAGTTGTCTGCCTGTTATAGAAATCTGCCATGTCATAATGTGCTCATTCCACTGCTAGCTAGGAACTAGTATGAAGGTGTTTTTGTGGTGTTTTTGTAGTGTTTTTACAGGTTTAATTGGATCTATACTATCTGCCTTCTCATAGTCTGTAAAGGTTATCCTGTCAGAAACAATTTCTTACTACATCTGTGCTGAAAATCAAGAGCAGCTAGAGAATGGGATTGTGTCTGTAAAACCCTGTAACCCTGTAGCCTTTCTGTCCACAATAATTGTTTTAGATGATTGCAGCTCGGGGCTCAAAGTGTTCAGAAATAGCCAAGCTTGGCTTGTCAGCTGGGAGACTGAGGTGTACCTCACTGCATTCTGCCTTTGCTTCATCTGTCCTGGTACAATGAATGAAACCAGCCCAGGTCCTGGGGCCCTTAGCACCTTCTTCTCCTGTGCTCCAGACCTCAACCAAAGTCCAGAGTAGCACATATGTTTGCATGTAAACTATAGTTACAATGAGAGAATGGATCCTAAGGACAGGTTGTGGGAACATCTTTTACATTGCTGTATTGCTCTGCGTAGTTTTGCAATGTCAGCTGAAATCACCTTTATGTAGTTCTATTGTGGCTTTTAATAGCCAAGGTCCCCCTCTTGGAAGAGAATCTGGAAGGCAGTAGCTGAGGCTTGCTAATGTAAAGACTGCACAAATCAGACCACCTCTTTGAAGAAAAATTGAATTTGGAAAGGGAACAAAAAAGAAAAAAGCAGAAAACTAAATGTCTGCCAAGGAATAAACTGCAGTCCCATGTGGTTCGCTAGATAGCTTTAGATGTAGAATTTCTTAACAGTCCAACTTGGAGATGATGTTGATTGCCGTTTCAGTCTTGAGACTTAGGAGAGCATGTTTGCTTATCTACACAGTGAGATTTTCCCCCACTCTTTAAAAATAATGAAATCGTCAGGTATTTGTGCTAATGTTGCAGAAACTGTTTTGGTTTAAAGAAAGAGCTATCTGTGACTGAATAGAAAACAGTGTAGCTGAGCTGAGTGTGGAGTAAAGCAAAGCCTAAAACATTATTACAGCTTTGTAAGTACAGTAATAAAAAGTTTGGGTTTGATTGACTAAGAAGTTAGATACATAACTAAAAAGCAGAGTACCTGTAGATAGTTGGTGCATCAAAGGACCAAAAAAGAACTATAGGAGTCACTTAGGATATTGTATGGAAGAATGAGCAGAATGGGAAATACCCTAATGTAAAAAAGCAAAAGTATGGGATACCACCAGTGACAGGAGCCTTTGTGTAAACTTAGTGTTCCAGTAAAGTAACAAATAAGAAAGTTCATGGCACACTGAACAGAGAAGGTATCTATCTATCTATATATACATATATAGATATATAGGGATCTGGTTAAATATGTGAGATAAAAGACTTGTAACACAAACATACTTGATTCAAGATGTTGGACGCTTGTGTGTTTGTTAGCTATCATAGACATATATTTATATATATGTGCTATTTGCTATTAATAAAACAGTGGTTTATGATATAGCAGGTTACAATCACTGTGCTTTTAACACATCAACTCTGCTTACCAGTGTTTCTGAATTGTGGCCATGCTTTGTTACAGCAGAGGTGTTTAAAGCAGCTATAGAGATTTAGAGGATCAATATCCATTAAAATAAATGCATTTCCAACATTGAGATTTTGAGGAAGAAAAACTGTGATTAAAATCTTGAAAGAGTGGTTAAAATTCCCATGCCTGTATGTGTGTGTTGCTGTTTTCTAGCGCTACTAGTGAAAAATACATATATTTCATAGGCTTTAGACCCCTTCTTCTGTGGGTGTTTGAAAAGGGCTAAAACAACCTGTGACTTTAAGAATTTGTAAAATGGATGGCTTGTACCAGCAGAGAAAAGTGAGCTCTGAAAACTTTTTGTTCTTCTCAGTTGAAGCTCCATCTTCCTTTTCCTTGCGAGGTGGCAATGTCCTTGTCATGCTTCCAGAGTTTTGATTCTGATTGAAAATGCTCTTTGTTATAAAAACATGTTTTGCTGTTTGGGATGGATTGCATGAAAGCTTCTAGGAAGTATTTCCTCCCTAAAGCAAGCTAAGTGTCTTGAGCTGGAGTACTTCCTCTAAAATCCATTCTTAAACGTGATTTCCATTTGCAAACATTTTATTGAAAAAAAAATTGTATCCAGTGTTAGCTTTCACTATGCACTTGTACAGAGGATAAAATGGATGTGATAGCTTCATTAGAATGACAAACATTTCTGATTCCAACGTATTTAATTCTGCTTTACTTGCTTGATGATCCTTACTCTGCAAAACATTCTAGATCTTACTGTCCTTGGGCATGTGATATTTCCGCATGGATTAACTGATACTGAGCAAGCTCTTTTATGTACACTTCTTAAGCAAAACATGTTTACCTTCCAATGTTTTCCCTCTCTGACTGCTTGCCATTCGTAAACATCTATTTCGTATATTGTATAGGAGATACCATTTTCTGTTTATATTCAGCTTTCCCTGTGTCCTACTACAATACACCCATTCAAGGGTAGAGCAATGACTCTTGCTTTTTCTTCTTTCTTACTGGGTAAGTTTTCTGGTGTGATTTTTTTGTTTGTTTTTTGTTTTTTTTTCCCTAGAACATGTTGCCAAAGAAAGCTTGTTTTGGTTTGTGGCCAAACATTATGTCCATTAAATCTGTAGGGTTGCCTAGGTCTGTAGGTTAAGTTTAGTTATGGATATGTATGTTGATATATTTGATGCCATGTGTGTTTACCTCTTTTGTCAATGATTTGACCGTAAAATGCCCTGCCAATCAAATACATTTTTTCTAACTGCTATTTCTGATGCAGCTACACATAGATATATTTCTGTACTCCCTCTCTTCTCTGCTTTTCAGGATGATGGATTTCTAGGCATCTTCTTCCCAATACAGCTCTGTATTTTCAATTGTTCTTTGCTAGAATTATTAGCTACCATTTTGCGTGTTCTCATTTGATTTCCTTCCCATTTACCTGGTTCAGCTTTATCATCTTGCTTTGATAGCAGCTCGCAGATAACTGTCTGTTCTTTAAACACTATGTTGTTGATTCTACTTTTTCAGATTATTACAGGCTGTATAAAAAACTAGGCCTACTGCTGATCAGTGTGGCAGCCTCAGGACTTCATTCATGAAGTTCAGCTTTCAAATTCAAAGAAATCCCGATCTTCTGACCTCAGTTTGCTTCTATCTGCTTTTTCTGCAGATTAGTTTTTACAATAAGGAAGAGTTTGAAATAGTTTGAATTTAGAAACTCTTTTTAATGCATCACTAATAATCATATACAGCAATTGAAATGTATTGTCCTTCCTCCACTTAGTTATTAATTTGATAAAACTGTCTGAATAGTGTGAATTTTGCACCTTGCTGGTCATGGAGAATATTGCTAAAATGGAGGAGTTACTGGCTTCCTCATTCTATTGTCTGTAAATGATGGTTGGTACATAGATGTTTTTGAAATATTTGCAGATCCTGACCTCTTTTCTATCCCAAAGGGTATTTGTAAAATAGAGCAGCATTGACTTTCTTGGAGTAAAGTCCAGTAACACGGTTGTAGGGTTCTGGTATCTGGTCTGGGCTGACCTTGTACCATATTCCCTTTCTGTGATGACTTTGTGTTTAAGAGGATGTTACTTGGACGATGCTGTCCTGTCCTTCCCTAGTTTACAACAGTCAATACAGATAGAAATTCCAGTTAAGCCATGACATCATAATAATAGCACATGTACCTGGAAAGCTGAAAAGGTTTCAGCATGAATTCCAAAAGCACTTGGATGCAAATGCTGCGGAGTGGCTATGGCACGATGCGTCCCACACTGTGAATTTTATGTGAATTTGTCCTTGTAAACTTCTCTATCAGTACACAGAACTACCAAGCATATAGTAGCTAATGTGTGCACAGTGTCAAGAGACACATCAGGGGTATATGCATCCTACTTTATACCAGGCATGAGAATTTTAATACCTAATGAGCTGTGAAGTGCGGAGCTGGTTGGTGGAATATAATTCCCAATGGGACATGTTGTGCAGATCTCTCACAGGATTATCAAATGCCTTTTATACTCGGCAGATTTTAATCTTTGAGTTGAGACTGCTTGTTCAGTTGTATGGGATTATAGTGAATGTGATTAAAGTTACAGATTGTGTTGGAATAGACCTGATTTCGCTGTCAAACAAAATACCGTGGTAATTCTGTGTTGCTGGCTGGGACATATGAGGTGCCAATTAATTGCTTCTTTTCCCTTTTTTGT
This sequence comes from Oxyura jamaicensis, assembly GCF_011077185.1. NCBI lineage: Eukaryota > Metazoa > Chordata > Aves > Anseriformes > Anatidae > Oxyura > Oxyura jamaicensis. The sequence goes on from NC_048895.1 coordinate 5,643,665, forward strand.
TTGTTTGTTTTCTTTCTTACTTTCATAAAATCTCTTGGCACAATTGTTCCTACCAGTTACATCATAAATGAGTAGATAACAGCATGGGCATAAACAAATGGAAAGCTCTACTAAATTTGCAAATATATGGAAGGAAATGTTCAAGATCTGTGCAGCCAAACTTGTTAACTGCTTGCAAACAAATGCACATCTCATCATACAAAACATCTGCAAATGTTAAGGGACAAACAAAGGGTGATTTTAAAGTTGCAAGACTGAAATGCAAAGAAGAATGAGCAGAGGAGTGGTCTTTTCCACTCTCTGTTGTGCCTCTCTGTTTTGCTGTTCTACTGTGTCACAAGACTGCCCAAAGGACTGGAAAACTCCTGGGGACAGACCTGAGCCTGCTGAGGGTCAGGGGAAAATCAGGTAGCAATCAAGTAGCTGTGCATGCAGCTTGTCTGCTGAAACAAAGGGACAAAGTTTGATTCAAGCAGTTGGTTTGAGAAGTTTGCAGGATTAGCTTTACTTTTCTATTTACTCCTGGCACACTACTACACTGCTGGGGTTTTGACTTCTATCCTATGCCTCTGCAGAGGGCACTAACCCAATGAAGAAGCTTCTTCTAGAATCTCAACCCTACTTTGAACCCTCACATCTCTTATCTTATTCTTGGCATGGTGCTGCAGGTGTTGAGTGAGCAGGGCTTTGTTTATATCCTTGAGTTGCTGAGCTGGCAAGCTCCTAAGGATCCACAAGCATTTCCACATCCAGAAACTGGATGTGCTGGTCATGCTGGCACACCGGAGAGGTTGGGAAAGCAGGAAATTTTCAAGTTACTTATGTCTTGTTAAGACAAAGATTGTTGTGTCAAAAGCAGCCTATGCTTTTGGCAGCCCTGGAAACCACACATGAACAGTTTTACATGGGGTTATTATCAATATCTAGGATGGCATTGGAAACTGCAAAACACTCTGGCCCTGCACAAGGACTGCCACAGGCCTCTGATAAGAAAAACGAGGTTCTCTAGATCTTGTCAAAAAGGATCATTAAGAACCTTACAATAACACTGTAAGTCTTCAACTTGAGAAGTCTTTGAGAAGTATATACACAAAGTATGGTGTATCCTGTTGACCAGTTTAATTGATGGGGTGGAACTCCTGGTCCCTGACAAATTTAGAAGTGCCATCTTCCAGGACTGGGGAAATTCCAGGTCTCATAACCTGCAGAAGAAAGCAGTTTGTGACTGATTAGAGTTGACAATATTGAAGAACCATAAAAGGGACTAAATGAATCAGTGGATTCGCTTCCTTACCCCTATAAATTTTGTGAATTTTCAATCAGTTCTTCACCAGAAGTATGCCACCTTCCAAGAAAAAGGATTTGGGATAACAGAAGTGATTCCTCTTGTCTTTTAGAGCTTACAAATGTTGAGCACAGAAGAGCCCTGTTTCTTACAGGCAAAGTAACAGCTACATTTTGGTTTTCTTTAAACTGCCATTCATGAACATTTTCATATTTGATCCAGTGTAATAGGTCTTGAAAAGTATGTGAATATGTAGTTGTAGGTGATAAGGAAATTTTGTGAAATACTCAGAGCTTGCCTCTACAATTGTATTTGTAGTCCCCTCCCTTTTTTTTTTTTCTTTTCTCCCTTGTAACCATTTTAAAGCAATCAAATGGAACCAGGGAGGCAGAAAAAGATCAAGCTGCTGCACAAACACTTCATGTTTCACTTAATGAAGCTGATTGCAGACTGGGAACTTCAATAGAATCTGTCAACGTCCCTATTAAATATATTATCTTTCTAGTAGGGAATCTCTCCTCTTTACTACCAAATTTTCCTGAAAAACTATCAAGTTTAGTTGACTGCACTTGACTGTAAATATGGTGGTTTTTCTTTGATATCTGCACTAATTTCACCACTAAGCACGCTGTGTGAAACTATTCAAGGTGTCCTGTGGAACCTCTTGCCAACAAGCTGCTTCACTCTTTGCTGCAGGTGAAACACTGAGGGCATTCTTGGAGTCCCCTGTATGGGCTTCCTCTTCCTTTCTGCAATGAAGAATGAGGTTTGGGTGGGACAATCACTGACAGAATTTGCGCCAAGTGACAGGCAGATGAAGTTCAGCTTCCAAATGTTGAGACCAAGGGGGAGAGGGGGATTGAAGGCATGCCACTCTCGGACTATTTGGTGCGTGCAACTAGAGTGCAGCATTTAAATCTGCAACACAGAAAAGTAGAGCGAGAATAAACCCAGGACCCAAACAGAGCAAGAGTCAAGGTCCCATTCTTTTAGCAGCTTCCTTCCCGTTTGGAGAAGAGGTTTTGATAAATGTGAAGAGAGGCATGGAAAAACATTTCCAGAGTTTCCAGTGCTTCTAGCTTTTGTAAGTTTTTAGTTCAGATACATTTTTATAATTATAGAAAGTTTATATAACTTATAGACAAGTATTCAGATACTCTTTTATATTTTTGAGGTATTAGGAATGTCTCTGATTAAGATTACATTAGAAACTTCCATATTTATCCTCAGGACATGTTCTTCTATTTTGCAGCCCCGTTACAATACACATTTTAAAAAAATCGATCTGTTATTTATTTGGGTTGCACAAAACTCTAACTAGTTCCTTATGCATGCTTTGACAATCATTAATTTCTTCAATATACTAAGTCCAGAGAAAGAAAAATATCCATGTTAATTGTCAAACACATTATGAGCATCTTTGTTTCTGTGTCAGAGCTGGACAGTTCTGACAAACATTACACGTAATCCAGCTAAGGCACAAAATGCAGTTGCTTCTTGAAGAGATGCACAGAGACAGCAGTCACCCCGTGATCAGAGTGGATTTGAATTAAGTTGAAAACAGAACAATTGGTTAAAATATCTGTAATTTTAGTTTTCATGTTGAAATAGGGTTTCTGTGCCCAGCTGTTGGCTGCAGGGGCCTTCCTGAGGGGAGCTGGGGCTGTCTCACGCCAGTTCCAGAAGGTTCCAACAGCCCCAGTGCAGGGCCCAGCTCCTCAGCAGCACCTCTGGGGAGGTGGCTGGAAGAAAGGGCAAATGTGCTGCTCAGAGGTGAGAAATGTGCTGAAGAAAGTGTGAAAAAGAGTCATGAGGGGAGAGGAAGAAGAGGAGGTTCTGGTGCTGCAGGCATGGGGCAGGGGAAGGTGCTTTGATTCTTGTCTGTGTTTCTTACTATCCTACTCCAGCTTTAATTGGCAATAAATTAAGTTAGTTTCCCTCAAGGCGAGTCAGTTTTGCCCATGACAGGAATTGGTAAGTAATCTCCCTGCATATATTTCCACCTGCAAGCTTTTTCATCTTATTTACTGCCCCTGTCCTGCTGAGGAGGCAGTGGCTTGGTGGGCAGCAGGCAGCCATCCAAGATCAATCCGCCCTGCCATACGACTTGAGTAAACCTTGAGGACACAAAGGAAAGTTTTTGTGATATATACAGCAACAAGGCTACCTGCACAACAAATAGATGTTTGTGTGTAGTTTTTTTTTTCCTCAGAAAAGTCATATAGTTAGCAGAAAGAGATCCAGTGGCACTGGGGGAAAAGTTAAGTGTTGGACATATAAATAGGCCAGACACCACTGGAAAAAGGAAGAAATTTTAAGTTTTTTTCTGTCTGAAAATTTTAATAAAGCAATACTGAGTGACCACATAGGGAAATTTTAATTAAACAGACAAATTACAGAAGAAATATTTGAGAAAAAAATAAAGCCCAACCCTGTAGAGAAAAGGATCTCAACAGAGTTCTGTAAATTCTGAGATAGCTTCTGTTATGATTACATCTTTGTTTGCTCTTCTTGGTCTGGCATTGCCAGTATAGCTAAAAGAGTGATTCTTGTCTCTCTATACATTACCTTTAAGATTATTTAGAAAGGTCTTGAACCAAACATTTTTGAAGTTGACAGTAGCATTTCAATCAACACCAGTGATCTGCCTCTGTTCTAATAAGTGACATGAGATCAAATTTAATAAGGCAATATTGAGTGAAAAGGCAAGCCAGTTAACTCCACAATTTTAAGTATATAAAGCACACCAAGTATTTAAAAGTTACATCAAAGACCTAGGGTTTAGATGTTAGAAACGCAATTGCGTATGAGGGGAAAAAAGAAAAGTAAACCTGTCTTGTCCCTTTCTCTTTTCCTGTTGTGCTTCTTTTTCATCTAACTTTTTATATCTAATCATGCTATTATGTCTTCCTAATATAGAGCTAAAGATGAAGGGTGACAGCTATAATAGAAAGAACTGATCACAATTTTTTTTTTCTTAGCAATGTCTGAGGTAAATTTGTAATATGCTTAAGAAAACAGAGAAGAAATCTTACCATTAAATTGAGGCTATTTCATTTCAGATGGCTGTCCACTGAGGATTGTCATCACTGCAGTTGGCCTCAGAATATCATTGACATTGGTCACAAACAACCTACTCTTTAATATCTAGGATACAAAGTCCCTTTGACATCTGCCATCTCCATTCCACAGTCAAACTCTCACTGGTGCGATATTGGCTGTAATTGAACTTGGAAATTACGTCACTTTCTGAAATGCTGACTGCTTAATTATGATGGGGGAAATAGCAATCTACAGCCATAAGCTCAGATAACTGTATAACTCAAAAACTATATAATTATACTTGTTAATAATGCTTGCGGTGATTTATGTTAATAACAATGGTAATATGCAGAAGGACCACTCTGCAGACCTTGGGTTCCTTCAAATTTATGTAGTGGGGAAGGGAGCAAAGAAGCAAAATGAACCACTAAATAGAAAGAAGAGAGGAAATGCAGGCCCTCAGTCTTGCTTCCTGTTATTCCGAAGGTGCTCAAGTGAGTCAGTTACCCAAACAGGCTTCTGGAGATTGCATAGTTCGGTTCCCATCAGTTCCCAGCTTAATCCACAGGTTTATCTTGGTATAATAACTAATATATTATGCCCAGTAACTTAATCTTTAGCTTCAGTTCTCCATCTGTAAAACAGGGACTACAAGGACCCTGTTTTTCGGGTATACTCTTGAGTATTAAAAGCAGAGATCATTCTGAGATGCTTGAATACTGTCAACAGGAGTCAACGTGGTCATCTGTATAGTGAAAAGAAGTTTTTCTTTCAGAACACTGTGCGATTATAAAGCCACAAGTTGTGGTTGTTGTTGAGGAATTATAAAAACTACTGTTTCATTTTAGCCTGGAAAATGAATGGCAGCAAATTTAAAGCTCCTAGTTTGGCGGAAGGTAGCCTATTCAAAACAACATGGAGATACTGATGACTCTGGATAAGCTGTCTCATACATCAGAAATTATAAATCACTGTAATGTAGTGGCTATCCCATTCAGATCTTACCTGATTTTTCCTGTAGGATGTAGCTTGTGTGGTGTGAATGTACACCACACACAATATTTAAATCAATGCTAAATTTGTGCAGTGTTTCTGTTCAATTAATTTTAGCTCAAGTTAACTCCATGATAGCAGATGACTCTGTCTACACTCATAATGTCTCTTGGTAGATTCATGTAGCAGATTGGTTGCTTATAAATCTTTGTTTCATGAAAAAACTCAGTGGTGTTTTCTCCTGATTTTCTGTATCTTGTATTTTTTCTTGTGAAAGTGAAAGTACATAGGCCCCTGTCTGCAGATGATTAATTACTCTACGACAAAGCAGCTGTGGAGCCTGGCAAGACTGCACTCAGATTACGGTCTTAAAATAGTGGATGGACTTAATGTTTTTCTTTCCAACCATCTTACAATTGTTGTCATAAGAATGAAAGAGAATTGCATTGCTCTGTATTGTCACTACATTTCTTGTCGTATGAATAGGTTCATTTAGTGGCACCATCTTAGGTTGTTATGAAAATGAGGCATCTGAACTTAAGGCTGTTGCATCTTTTTATCTCTGAGCAAGAGCCAAATCCCAGGGTCCAAGTACAGATTTTAAGTAAATGCGATATTTGCATCATGTGATTACAGGTTTTACAAAAGTGATTCAAGGATGCCCGTTGCTTTTTCATATGTTTTAAAAAAAAATGTAAGTTTATCTGTTGGACAGGTAAAAGGGGTTTGATGCTTAGGGAGAGAATAGCAGAGTTATGAGAACTGAGGTGTTCCGTTTTTCAATCCCATAGTCAGTTGATATAGGATTTCTTGGGTAGAGATACTATGCAGAATGTTTTGTGGTAGGGGCAATTCTTGGGAGGCAACTGCCATGTAGCTGCCTCGAGGTTCTTCAAAGATACAGAAATTCTGTTTTACTATAGAAAGTAATCAAATTAACTAAAGTAACGCAATTGAGTACATCTACAGATGAAACCCAGACAAAGTTACAAAACTATCAGACAAAGAAAAATGTCTCAAATTGGTTCAGATTAGCATTAATCATCAATTATAGACTACTGTATTTTTATTCCTTTTTTTTAGCCTAAATGTACAAATCAACACTAACCCTACAATCAACATTATGCAGAAGGCTTGATAGGAGAAATTCATCTTGATGTAATAAGCACAGCTCCGCTGAGATCAATGGTGATATTTAGGCTGAGGATAGGACTCAGCTTTCTAATTTGCCAGCAGCATATGAAATGATCATTTATGCTGGCACTCTAGTGAGATAAGAATTGGAAGACAGATATAAGAATTAAGGAACGAGGCTTAGTTCCCCCTTAAAAAGTGGTTCATTTAGTTAGCTTTGCTTTGCAGTTTAGTTGTGTTCATATAACACACGTGGAATCATATTCAAGAGAGATTGAAGTTAACCTGTTTCTTTGAGTGGTTCTGTTTGTTGGTTTGTTGGTTTCTTCCAGCAAGGATGCTTTCTTTTGTCCTCAGAAGAACCCCCTCCTTGATATGCTGTGGTTTATTTTCTCTGTTTGTGTAGTCATCTGTAACTCTGATTCCCCTGTTCCTTTGATTGTCGATAGACACTGATTATGACAAGATTATTCTTCGGTACAGGTAAAGAGATGTGTATTATATGCAACTTAAATGGCTGAAAATGAGGTAATAGTAATAAAAAATATATTAATAACTAGTTGAAGGCCAGTCTGACGATTATGTGGTCTGTCACATAGACCATTGTATAAGTGTATTTTTTTGACCATAGCATCTGTATGTCGTAAAATCTATACTTGAAAGTAATGGGTGCTTTCCTTGGATCTGTGTTTCTCTCAGGACAGATATCAGTGGATGGATTTATGCGATATTTGAGTGGAGAAGAAAATGGCGTTGTTCCACCTGAGAAACTGGATTTAAATGAAGATATGTCTCAACCACTGTCACACTATTTCATCAATTCCTCACACAACACCTACCTCACAGGTACAGTGTTGGAGAGATCTGATTTCTTCTCTTACAAGAATTCATATCATATTTGTGCTGATACTGTAAAATACAACAAGAGCAATAGCAGTAAATGACAACAGTGCTTAGTCTTCAGGGAAGCAAGGGTAGCACTTTTAATTGTTTTCCTAGCTACTCCAGTTCATACATTGAATTAACAAGTGAGCAGTTGCTGTGTTGTTTGGATAAAATCTGATGAAGCCCAATGAAATCCCTGAAAATTTCCCTCTACTTAGATAGGATTCCAAGAATAGGTCATTTTCTGGGGAGGAGAGAGAAAGTACTTTCAACAGCAATCAAGACTAGTCAAGCAAGTATGCAAAGTAGAATATGGAAACATCTCTATAGCTAATAAATTTGCCCATAAACATTAAATTTGACAGTTTGTGCCTTCAATTAAATTTGCTTTGAATCAGAGAAACAAGAGGTCTCAACATGGCTTTCTGATGGTCCATTCAAATCTGCAAGGAATGGAAATCTGTTTTTTAACAATGTTTCCAACGTGTGACCTACCAGTTTATGTGCTGTCATGTTTTTTAAAATTCTGATCATTCAAAAGATCCTGTTAACTTTGTTTAATGAGTCTCAACTGTATTATTTGAACACCAAGGTCAACAGTGCTTTAAGATTCCTTAAAAAAAAAAAAAAAAAAAAAAAAAAATAAGAAAAAGCGTTTTAGATAAGCAGATGTATACCAGGAATTTTCTTATTTGATCTGATGTTTGTTTTGTCTTGTCATGTTTGCTAATGTTTCAACATTATGTGAAAAAAGAAGTAATGCTACAATGTCTGCCCAAACCATGGCTCATGTATAACAGTGGCTTTCTTATGTTACTAAGTTTACAGACTTGCCTTGACTGACTGAGTCCTGCTGGATGCCAATAGGCAATAACCTAAACAAAAGCACGCAGTGCTGATGCCCAGTTTAAACAAACCGTGTGGTAGTTGCTTTCGTATGAACGAACTGTCACTGTTTCCAGTAGACACCCATTTTTCAGAGGTTTATATCTTGGCTGTGAAATGTGTTTTGTGCAAAAGTTGTCATATAAGTATTTGGTTTGACAGCTATTTTGTTTCTCCAAATTAAAAAAAAAAAAAAAAAAAAAAAGAAAAAAAAGAAAGCGTGGCCACTTTTAAATTATGATTCTAATATGCAGAAATTTATGTTCTTTGGAAGAGTGCAGACATTCCAAAGCAAAAGTAATTTTAAATTACAATCCTTTGCAGGCCTTGTGTCCGGTGTGGACTTTGTTCTGTCAGTGAGGATTAGGACCAACTTAAGCCAAATGCTACAGCCTTATACAGAGTTTCTGGAAGGAAACAGTAAAGCTATACAAATGTGGGAAGAATAGGCCCACAGGGAGGGCAGGTGGTGTGGTTTAAATTTGGTCTAAAGAGATAAAACACTGCCTTTCCTTCTACCAGCATGAATTTATAGCCAGTACCATATCACAGATTTTTCTCAGGGCCGATCAGGGCAGAGTCATATTCTAAAGGTCTAGAAGCACAGAAGCCAAAAAAAAAAAAAAAAAAAAAAAAAAACCAACAAAGAATTAAGGACAGAAATTCATTTGTCCAACCCATTCTAAATTTTTAATCACAGCATGGATAACATAAAATACTTAATTATTTTAGCAGAAAGAACATTTACCTTGAGGAAACTGTCCAAATTCAATTTGACCTTTGTGTGAAAGTCTTCAAATCATCTAAGATTGCATCTGCAGATTTCTTCACCTGCATTTCTAAAGAATTGCAGAAACCACATTTCAAAATATGATCCTCAGACTTAACATGAAATTCATGGCTTAGAAAATTGGAGAGGAGTAAATCAGAGTAAACTCAGGGAATATGGCAAACTGATTTCGAATCTCTTTCAAATTTCATTTAAGAGCATGTATTTTCACATTTAGAGGCACAAAACATATGCCCTTGCCTTTTAGTGGGTTCATTTGTTCAGTAAGCATGTGGCAGCTGGCTGACAGTGGGATTAATGATGTGATTTTTATCCATGTATTACAAAAACTGACAGCCTTAGATTTTGCTTTGAGGCTAGACCACATACAACAATCACATTACCATTTGCACTCTTCCAACAAGGACTTAATTCAGCTGAAATCTATAAAATTTATGGTCACAAACTATTCTTTTTGCCACGAAGATTTCAAAGGGTCTGCTGAAGTGCTTACAGCTTTGGAAGGGAAGCTTCAGTAACACCTCTGCCCTTACTGGAGCTGTGAAATAGAAACTAGTCATGTAATAGCTATTAGGAAAAATAAGAAAAGCATTCAGTCTAGTAATACTTTATTATTACTGTGCTTAATGCCCTACCAATTATTTCTAGCTTTGTTAGTTTTTTAAACCCAAAAAAACCATCCACAAAGAAACAGCATTATAACATAAAAAGAAACATGTGCACACTCTGAATTTATTTTTAATTACCCTGATCATTTTCCTAGCCTTTAGTAGAAACCCTTGGCAGTACATCAAGTCTTGATTATTTATTTAGAAGTGTTACTGCTTTCTTCGGGAAATGTAATTTTTAAGAACAAAGGTAAAAACCCCATCAAGAAAGAAGTGATTTACATTGAGCCTAGGCTAGCTTAAAGTAATGCCAACTTTTGGAAACTTTTATTTCCTGTCTGTCACTGTTGTCGTATTTATTTATTTTTTATTTACTCCTTTGAACCCTTAATGTGCAACCCTGCTTTTTTTTTTTTCTGGTTTCTCACCAGTCTTGCCTGAGGTTACTGCTGTTGTCACAGTGGGGAATGACTTTGCAACATTTCTTTTAGCAGCACCCAAAGTCAAAGACAAATTATAATTATATATCATTATCAGCATTGCACACTTTGATGGCTTTGCAACTTGCTGTTGTATACGTGACATGCGTGACATGCTAAATATGAAAATCACAAGTCTTTAACACATTTTGGTTTTAGATAAAAGGAAAAATAATAGCAGCAATAGGTTGCAGAGCTATCAGTCTGGAGTATGTAGCCAGCATGGGACTATCCCACTTGCTCTCAGCATCTGCTTCCTTGCTTACAGTCCTGTACTTTCAGTGGTCTCTATAAAAAAAAAATATCCCACGAGGGGCATGTTCTTGTCCTTTATTGCTACTATGGCCTCTCCTATACCATCCTCCAGCTCTTCTGTTCCCAGTGATTCCTCAGTCATAGTTGTTGCTTATTATCTGCAATCAACACTTCCCTGAATCCTTCCTCAGCTTCAAAGCCTCCAAGATGACAACACCATACGGAAAGGAAGGAATGCTGGGCGATGCCTGATCAGAGCATGAGCTTGTCACAAGGGCAGGAGCAGTTTTGGCTGGCTGCTTCATGCTTCTCAAGCTGTGCTGAGCTCAGGGGATTGGCTGACAAGACCCAAGGCTCTGCTGTCTTCCAGCCCCACCACATCCTTCCTGATGAACTAGAGGGTAGGAAAGCTCAAGGAGCTCATGCAGCGCTGAGGAAGGAGCTATAGATGTCCTCCCACCAGCAGCATCAGTAAATCCTGTGCAGCAATCATCTGAGGTAGAAAAATGAGTTTTTTCCCTGACACTGGGGTCACAATTTATCTTAGCACAAAGGCTAAGGGGTGAGAAGGAACATAGTGGTTTTGTTTGTTTGTTTGTTACCATCTAGCTGTTGCTACTTTTCATGGTTCCCCTTCAGAATATCATAAAAACTTGTGTAACGTCAGGGAACGGGGCTGAATTTCCAGAGGTGAATTGCATTTGAATGTGATCATTTCACCTCACAGGCAGGAAGCTACAGACCACTATCTGCTTGCTGAGGCCTATTCAGTGCAACTGTGGAAGCAGCTTCCACAGTTACAGTGTTGAAATAACTTTAGCCATTAAAAAAGAAAGAAATTAGTGGAAGGAAAGCTGTTGTCACTTCAGAAGGTAGAAGATGATGTGTGCGGAAGGTCTTAGGTGTAACTTTGCAAGACCCCAGTTTGGTACCCTGCTCTGAAACTAAATTCCTGTGCACTTGTGCAGAGGACATTGCCTCTCCTGAGAAGAAGGGTGAGCTGGGGAGGAGTTTGGGTCAGGAGAAGGGATAGATCCTGTTGACCCATTCCCTGGTTCAAAGATGGGGCAGAAAAAGCTACTTAAAGTTTGAAGAAGTAGGCATTGTAATAATGAAGATTATTTTTGTACCTTAAATGGACAGCCTGATGGTTTTGCTTATGATGTGTCACCATCTGGAGTCAGATTAGCTGAGATTAAGATTAAATGGACTTTCAGTGTACAAATATATACAGCTGTCTGCTGTTGCAGGCACATGTTCAGCAGCTTCTGTAGGTTCGTGATTCCTATCTGCCCGACACTCTCTTCCATCTTCCTCTGAGACAGTTGGATTTTCTGAGAAGGTGAGTACTCAGCTGAGCAGATCTCTAATTAAAAATGGCTTGGGTCTCCAGCTCTGTCAAGTTTTTCAGTGATTGCTCTTTTACAGCTGAATGTTCATATATGTGCTCTTGAACGTCAGTTTACCTTTTTATTGTCCAAAGCGGTATATGCCTACCAATGCCAGTTCGCTCTTTCAGAAGCCGTACTCCAAGTGAGAGGGTTTCTGCTTTTTAAAGTGAGTGGAAACCATGTAAAAAGGAGGGGAAAAAAACAATTAGACTGCATCCTTAAGGCAGAACTAGTTATTTTATTCTAAATCAGCAGCTGACACCAATATTTCTAGAGGAAGCTTGCTTCCAGTAGCAACAAAGGTCAACATAAAGTTTTTTTTAAAAAAAGTTTGATCAGATCTGAGATTATTAGACTGATCAGATCTGAGAAACCAATAAAAGTAATAAGATATAGGGCAAGAGCCTTGTTTTGACTAACACAAGCAGCAACAGCATACATCACACCATTGGGGTTTAATTCAACGGTCCTGTTTGTAGCAAAATACCTTAAAAGGAGAATAAATTCAGATGAATGTATGGTGTCTAAAAATACAGACGCCAGCACCTTCTGCTACTGCTAGAGTCCAGAGCCAGACTCCCAGTAGTACAGGGCTCTGAGTTCACATGATGCAAACAAACTACAACATATATTCCAGAGCACTCCCTGCTTTTCTGGGACTTCCCAGAAGAGATGAGGTCTGGCATCACAAGTGGGCAGGGCAAAGGGAGTATGCAGGCATTGGCACTGGGAGAACATGGTGCTGTAGGTGGGTGAGGTGGCAGGAGCAGCTTCTGTTTCTAGAGTAATGAAGAAGTCAAGTGACTACAAACACCTGCATTCAAATATCCCCCATTTGGAGAGAATACATGTCTTAAAACCGTTATCAAATTTTAAGTCCATGTAATATTGCAAATATCTTACATTTGTAAAAACAGTGCTAAATGAACCCAACAAGGGTGTACTTGCTGAGAAATGAGTCACTTAAAGCTATAGAAGTTTGGAAATGCTCTATATGGGAAAACATGGCTCATATTCCCAGCACAGGCTCGTTGACCTTAGTGTCCTGTTACATGTCAGGTATGATCTGGCCCAATACATTTTTAAAAAGCTATTTTTTGTCAGAATTTGTTTCTCCTTATCCAATATACCATAAGGTGATAAAAATATTGTGGCACTACTGTAGATGCTTTGTATATTATAGAAGGGGATACATAATGCTTTTAATTTCCAGTATTCAAAATTTGATCTGTATTCAGGATGTTAAAAACGTCATTCTGCAAGTATTCCCTTTAGGGTCTCTGTTAACACATTTTGGAATGGATGCAAATAGAGACTCATGTGGCAGAAGTTTATAAATAAAAGACATACAAAAACATTTGAGCAAACATTTCTAAAAATCCATATTTTAGAAAAGAAAAAAAAAGCTATTGAGACTATTAAAACCTTTGCTAGCATTTTTCACTCTGACTGGGATTCTTTCTGACTATTGAATGTTTTGGAGGTTAAATATCCTCTTACACTGGGCAGAAATCCTTCCAAAAGAAGTGAGCTTTATTAATAAGGTAGTGTGGGAAAGTGTTACATGACAAGCAATGCATGTCATGATTTACTTAAGCACTTTGGAAGGTTATGGATCTTGTAGTCCAAAGCACTTAGCAATAATAACAGCCAGTAGTCTCTCAGGAGGTATAGCAGAGTTTGTTAATCATAAAACAGTTTGTTAATCAAAATTCAATATGCTTTGAGGGAAAAGACAGAGAACATGAAAATAGAGTTCAAAGTGAATGCAGTTTTTCAGGCAGCAGAGCTCAGAGGACCCATATAATGACAGCCAAGTTTTCATAAGCAGATGCTTAGGGATGAGTACACAGAAATGTGTGTTGTTGTACCCTGATCCATGCTCGTGCTCGTTTGTGTCCTGCAAAGAAAAAGGCCTCTGCTTACCCCAGATACTGGGATTGCACCAAAAGCATTATTTTGATAACTTGCCTTAATCAGAGGAGAAGCACACACATACAAAAAGTGAAGTAAAATAAGAGTCACTTTGCTGACTCCATTTGGATTTTCAGAACCTTCCAGCAGTGGCCAAGCTGTTACTTACACGTTTTCCATCAGTTCCAGCAGGTGCTGTAAAAACTTACAGATTTCAGTAGGAATGATGTTAATGCTTCTGAGTATTTATGATCTATTTCATGCATAATATATGCATGATAAACAGGAATTTTCCAATTGAAAAGTTATTCTATTGCAGTCTATTACAGTCCACAGCAGAAGGTAAAAACACAGAGAAAGCAGACAATGCTACTCGGTGAACAAACCAAAACATACAGTTTCCGACATAAAACCTAAAGAGTAAAGCAAGGATTAATCTGTGCTATATTATGTGCCAGTCTGGATGAAGTGTTTTATGCAACTCCTGTCAATGAAGAATCTTTAGCATAAATGAACTCACTGCCTCCTTAAAAAGCAAGTGAATGCCCTTCACAAAATCCATAAAGACCTTCTTGGCAAGTCTGCTAGAAAGCAGGAAACTACATCCATTTTCTTCACATCTAAAACAAGCACTAAGCCACTCTTCCATTAACTCTGCCTCTCTGCTACAAGAAATTTGTATCCATCTGACTGGAACCAAACCTGCTGAAGCGGATGAAAACACCCTGGCTGGATATCCTTCCCTGAATGCAACATCTGGATTTGTTTGGGTTTCAATACTTCCTGAGTTTGTGAAGAACTGAGTTTTCCTTGTTTATTTCTTGATTTATATTATGTCATTGTTGGAAGTTGGTAGTCTAATTAAGTTTCTTTCTGCATAGTGGAGTATCACATCAGGAAATTTCACTGACCAATTGAATGTAGCGATTAGAGTGTTAAATATAGATTTGAGACCTAGTAATGGCACTGTTAGTGACTGTGCAGGAGGCTGGTTTTATCTTGCACTAAACACTGCATGTTACTAGAAAATGTACTCTTGCTGTCCTGAGTTGCCTCTGAATTTCACTTTGATTGACAAATTGCAACAAAGTCTTTTAGGACTAATATGTTATTTTGTTTTAAGTCAATTCTGTCTAACAGAAGTTTTTGTATTTGCTTTGATTCAGTTGTTTCTCTTCACTCACAGCAGTTTAACTTATGGCAGAATGCAAACCCTGACATTGACTCTGCCTAAGTCATTTCCATTAAGTTGTTATGCTTTTTGTATGCCTTTGAGTGGTTTTCCTGTCAGCCAAGGGTAAAAGATGCTGCTAACTCTGATTATTATTAGATTATTTGTATTTATTCCTGAGGCCCCAAATGACTTCCCCTTTTTCATGTTCTCGTTATGTTGTCTCAGCTGGACAGCTGGCCGGTAACTCATCGGTGGAGATGTATCGGCAAGTACTTTTGTCAGGCTGCCGCTGTGTGGAGCTGGACTGCTGGAAAGGACGAACAGCTGAAGAAGAGCCGGTCATTACACACGGTTTCACTATGACAACTGAAATATCTTTCAAGGTACAGCAACGGAGCATGCTGAGGTGGTTGGCTTTAGCCAGGGTGGTTTCTTTCACATAAAATGCATGACAAATGCATTGCTGCAAAGGTGAAAGGGAGGAAAAATGTAGGAGTAAAAAGAAGTTTTAAGAGGTGACTTCAGAGAATGTGGGGAATCACTGGAAAAGTTGCAGTATTCGAACCTCGCAGAGAAAGAGATTCTTGGTGATTACACATATCCCTGATACTTGGGATCAGATCTGAAGCGCTAGAGGATGAAAAAGAAAAATAAGTAGCTTTGGAGGATGTGAGGGGTTATTAATGCCATTCAAACCCTAAACCTATCATCTGTATTTCTGAATGTCATCTTCCATTTCCCTTTTCCATAATAAAAGGCAGATGCTCTACCCTAGCAATAACATTAAATTGTTACCTTGTTATTGTCAAAGATGTTTTTGATCTGACATGTTAGAGGAACGGGATGGAGGTGTTTTGCTATAGTTTTAATATTGGTAGTTAGCACAGCCTGTAATCATACATCAAGATATCATCTTTGAAGACTGCAGAAATAATTCTTGGTTATCTGCGACACTAACTTGCCCTGTAAAAATATATTTCTAGACCTCCCTGTGCAAGAAGATGCGGAAAAATGTCAGTTTCTGAATTTGCTTGTATTGCAGGTGATAGATGTGGATTTTATACCAGTTACAAATTTGAGGCATGTCTCCCACACTGAAGCACGAGTTGATGTTTTTTTTTGTCTTATTATACCTTCTTTGAAGAAAATAATAATAATAATACTACCACACAGACAAAACACCAAATTTCACTCACACCAGAGCATCCCCTTGCTTTTTGTCAATTTGCTTTCTCTAACTCTCCACTGATTGAGTTAATCACAGGAAAATGTAAAACACAACCTTCTTGCACTTTTGTTATTAACTTTGCCATGAATCTGATGAAAATCATTTATGTTTATATGCATAGAGTTTGATTGCTGGATGTCCTTTAATTAAGGAAGATAGCTCTCAATTCCTTTGGCCATGAGCAGGAATGTAAAACAAAATTAATATAATTCTTAAAAAGAGCATTAGCAGGAATTAGAATCATAGTGGTAATCATCCTGGTTATTTAGATGTCCAACTCTAGGCATTGTTTTTGCAGGAGAGATATTGGAAGGTGTTTTAAACCAATTCAGGGATATTTCATCTGTCACTGTAGGACACATTTTTTCTCCACATAGAAACTGTAAAAATGTATTGACTGCTGGTTTTCTTTTGAACACTCAAAGAGTGCTGCTTGACTTAGGAGGAGCAAAATGATAGCGAAATAATGTGTCAGAAGTGTGTGAATCAATTCGGAGTGATCACTGGGTCTTCAGTGCTGAATCATTTGTTGGTTCATGTGTTTGGTGTGACCACAGCACACAATGCTTCTGTTCAGTCTGTCAGTTTTCACTGCCTCAGATAGGCTTTCAGAAGTGTGGGTACAGAAGCAATATGTACTACCCATTCTTATGTTTCTAGGGATTTGTCTTGGGGTTTTAGTGTTGGATTTATTTTTTTCCTGTTTGTTTGCTTTTTGCTGGGCTTCATGACATTGAAATCTGTGAGGTTTATCTCAGCTGCAGTCTGTGAGCTGCTGCAAGAGTGTGATCTTATAGGGTATTTTTCATGCCACAACCAGGAATCTGTGCATATGTACTTATATATACCTTGGAGACCTGTTCCATGTGAGTCATTCTGCAGCTGAAGTAAAACATGCAATTTAACATGTTGTTCTTTTCTGACCATGAAGAATTTGCATTTACGTTGACAGCAGTGCAAGACTAAATCACCAGCATGCCTCTTACTCTATTGAACCAATATCTGATTTTTTTACCCGCAGATTTCATCAATATCATCCTGGTTTTACTCTTTGAGGCTAATCTTCCCCACCCATGCTGAATTCTGCCCCTTTTTGCAACTGAGAACACTTGAAAATAACTTTATGGATTTAGTCCACAACTAGGGTAGTGTGTAGGAGCAAGAAAGGCCTCAGGACTATCTCTGCACTGCTGCTCATCTCAAGCTCCATAAGAAAGGAGGTAGGGTGCAAGTGGGTGGAGATCAAGCCAACACCCATGATGTGGGTGGAAAGCATCTAGGTGAGAGGTCTCACTATTTGTAACCCTGTTCTCAGCCCTGCTGTGCGCTTGTAACGGTAAAATTGCCTTAGATGTTCTTGAGAATTACACATTATTACCAATGTAATGTGGTGCCAGCACTCAATGATTTACTGGTGTTGGAAAGAAAGCATGTGGAAGGAATAACTCCATCATGGAGTGACTTTCCACATGGGAGAATCGCTGCTGTGAAACTGCAGCTTCCTATCTGCAGTGATCCAGCCTTCTGCACCACTTACTACTCTTCCAGTAAATGCTTTGCCTTTCTGCTTTCTCTCAAGGCTTAGTTGAAACACATGAATGGTTAGTGATATGTGAGGCATTTAAATATTGGTCAACTGCATTTTATTAAATATAGTCATTCATCACCTGTTAGACTGTGCTGAAAAAGTTTCTCATATTGTAAGGGAAGCTGTGACAATTTGTGCCTGAGCTGTGTTTTTTTTGTTGTTGTTTTTTTGTTTTGTTTTGTTTTTTACTTGCATTAAAACTGTAAATTCTGTATGTACTGTAGCTCATATCAGAAGATCTCAAAGTGGCTTGTACATTACTTCCAGCCCTAGATTTTTCAAAAAATATTAGAAGGAATATACCAAAAACCCAGCTTTTGAGTTACAAAGCGCATTTCTTACTTCTGTTACACTTCTGAATTGAGCATTTTAAAGTACAGAAAGTGAATAAAATGAATCCCCTTAGAGTGCTTGTTCAAAGTAAATAAATCTTTTAATTTTGGACGTCCTTATGATTTGGGACAGAAAAGGATTATGGGGTCTTTTAAACTCCAGAGGTTGACAGCAAAGATAGTAAAGTCTTCAGTGCTTGATACGTTCTCTTGAAAAAAGATCTCCAGTAGGAAAACATGAATAATTTCTGAGTGCTCACTATATTGTACACCGTACTAAAATTAGTGTTATCAAATGATTCTTCTACTCTATTTACAGTTGCCATTTTCCATCAAAACCAAAAAGACACTTCTATGGAAGTTTCTGTTTCTGAGCCCTGTTTGATGATTACTACACAGCCAACTGTTACAACTAAATAACTTCTCTTCTCTTCTCTTCTTTGACTTAAGGGTGTTTCTCTCATCAAGACAAAATAAATAAATAAAAAACTTTTGAGTAAGAGTAACTAAAGGAATTTACAGGTGCGTGTTTGTGCAGATGATGTTTAGAACATACGAGTTCGTCAGAGCACGTTTATTATTATGCAAAATAATTCATGAAATACATAGCTTCAGGCATGGAACAACTCCACGCAAAGACCAAATTTAACATTTAAACTATTGATTTAGGCAGATGTAAGTCATTTCTGGAGAAATACAATGCTGGAGACTCATCAAACGTTTTGGAGATTTGATTACAGATCAGGTTGAAAAATTCAGTTGCTACAAAAACATATGCACAGCTTTCAGGAAAGGTTATAATAGAAGGTCTGAGTATGATTTTAAGGTGGTTTAGATATTATTTCAGAATTCTTTGTGTCTTCAAAGAGAAAAAAACTTTCTTTAGAGACAAATTTCTAACTGTATACATTTTGATTCTTTAGGAAGTAATAGAAGCTATTGCTGAGTGTGCATTTAAGACGTCACCCTTTCCAATCCTCCTTTCCTTTGAAAATCATGTGGATTCGTAAGTAATTACTTTGTTTCTGTGTAAGGTTTTACATTTTTATAACTAAGCACAGGATTATGTATGAATTTGTGGCAGTTTTAGTATCTGACATAATCAACAGCTCTTACTAAAATAAAAACTTGCATCAGCTTATGCACCCCAAATTATCAGAATGAATTGGGCATATTATTAGAAACTTTTCTGAATTAGAAACTTTTATGTGAAAGAAAAGCTTGAATAACTCTGAGACAAATTCTGTTAACTTTGCAGTCTTGATATATCCTGCTGGAATGAAGTGATACTTCAGCAAAGAAAAAGAAGCAATATTTCACCTACTTAATGACCTTGTTTGGCACTATAAAAAAAAAAAAAAAAAAAAAAAAAAAGTGAAGTGCATCTCTTCTATGCATAGAATTGGTCCGTTTCTCATGTGTTAGAAGTAGAGGCCAGAACCATAGACTAGCTAGGATTGCAAAACAGGTTACATGGAAGTCCAAGAACTGTTCGGTTTCTGCCAAAAACAAAACAAAAGCAAACAAAAAATTTGCCTAAGCTGTTTTCATTTTTGTTTGTTTGTTTGTTTTAATTGCAAAGAATGCTTGTTTTCCTGTGTAAGAAAAGAAAACAAAGTGAAAACGCTTCTAAATTTGTCCCAGTTATCTTATTACTATTTTAGTTTAGTTTTTTTTTTTTTTTCTTTTTTAAGTTTGACGTAATCTTTTGCTTGGTTTTGAGTATAGAGAGAGACCACATGGTTCAAAACGGGGTGAGACTGACACACAGCATGTGCCTTAACTTCAGTTGCCTTTTCCGCTTTTGTTTTCTGCTGTGAAAACATTTGCAATGCTTCTGGGGCCAATTTGGTTTAAGAAACTTTTTTTTTTTTTCATTTAAAATAAAAAGTAATCTTTGGGAATGAGTGATTTAATACAAGTCAGAAAAGATGTCAGAATATTTTCTCCTCTAAAAGGAAAAAGGGTGATGGCTAACTGCTTTCCGTTTTTTTAGGAAGAATATTCTCATCATAAGGGAAGGAACTGGTAGAAGAAGCTATGTGAGAATGTTTTAAGAACAGATGTGGCAATACTGATAAAAAAAGTGATGTAGGTAGAAAACTGTAAAATCTGAGAGCTGACCTACACTACCCCTATGCGTTACAGAATAAGTTTATGTTACCTTTTGTGGACGAGTATGTTTGCTCTGTGCATGTTTAAAGGACACATGGTAATAGTTAAAACAGCTACCTAACTCTTAAATCCTGCTTAGTTGGTTCTGTTCTACTGTAAAAGATCACACAGATGCTGTATTTAATTTCTTTCTCTCATCGGTCCACTCACTCCTGTCTTTTTGGTGCAAGTTATATCACCTCCAACTAGCTTCTACTCAACTACAGCTGTAGGTTTTAACTCACAATGCTTCCAGATGCAACCTCTGGTCTTTAGAAAAGGTCTCAACCATCATTCTTCAACGTACTATATTTTGTATTAATTCTTTTAGTAAGGCAGAGAAGAAGCAAAATCAGATTTATCTTAAACAGAACACTAATATTTTCATTCCTGCAAAGTCAATAAGACTTAAATCTTCAACGAGCAACTCAAAGATGGACCAGATTTACTGCTGCGTTATTCCCATCTTTACAGTTTTCTCCCATAGAAGGCACCGTACCTTTCTCTTCAGAAAAGTCCAGTCATGGAATAATGAATTATCCCTCATTGTATTATTAGATGGCTTTTTTCATGCGTTCCTATAAGTTCTTATCAAAGCAAGTCTAGGAAAACAATATCAAATTATTTCCTCTTTGTGAGGCTTTTTGCTATTTATGATTTTTTGCTGCAGTAAACTATCAGACTTAGTGTGTATGAGTTCTAATTTTGCTTTGGCTGAAAATAATTTCTAGTTATTTTACTGACTGCTACAATTATCCCTTCATTTCTTCACTAGTTGCTAGAGAAATCTGCAATTAGTCATGCCACTCAAAGAAACCTTCACCTAATTCCGTGGAATGCTCTGTTTGTCTTTTCATTTACTTGGAATGTTGTTTTTCTCCTAGATCTTAAAACTAGGTTTGTGAGTTATTAACAAACAATGATAAGTGTTTTCACAGAACTGCTATCAAACAAATCCCAATGACATCAATTCCTACTTTGGGGTGACTCAAATTTTTCTGCTGATTTTCAAGTTATGAGAGTCAGTATTCATGGGTGAAATGCTGGTCCAATACAAAGCAGCTGAAATACTGACATTGGTTTAAACAGAAATACAGTTTAACTCTGTGTTTTGTATGCATGACTTTTAGACATTGCAGTTGTTAGAGGTTTTAAGTTATACATCACCAATATAGGTATGACAGTGTTAATCACCAGTGGACTTAAAATACAGTTTTTCTTCCTTCTGTTTTTTGTTCATGAGAGTATTTTTTACCACTTTTTGTCTACGTAAGGAATAAATCATTTGTCTGTTGGCATGTAGGCATGTAGTGCCATTTTAATTTTTTTTTTTATTTTTTTTTTGTATTTCCTATAAGGAATCCCCTCCAATGTCTTTTTTAACATGTGAAGAAATTTCATTTCCTTTACTGTAATTCCACTGTGTCGTATATTCATTCTTGCTTATTTATATACAATAAAAAAATTTTAGAAAAAGAGGTAAGCATATAGATTTTGGAATATATAAAATATTAGATATACCATCATTTTTATTGAAATCTAAATGTGCACACTGAAAAAAGACAATGCTAAGAAAAGATGTGCTTCTATCAAAAAGATGAAAACTGTCCTGAAAATTCGTAAAAGACCTCAAGAAGACCTTGATGTTTAAAATTGGGTTTACAAGAAGATAACCTATCTGCAAATCCGAAAGCAGACACTCTATAATTAGAAATGCACTGATGACATAGCAAAAAGGTTAAGTGATCCTTGAACAGTATCCATATAAGATTGCTTCCAAGATTAAATTTAATTACAGTTATTCATACTGCTGATTTCTTGCTGGAATTGTTACTTCAAATATTAAAAGGATTTTTATCACTTTTTCTTCCTATGCTTTAAATTATTTTAGTCTCTTCTGGGGAGGATCTGTGTCTTTATTTGTCTTATGCAGAGTAACTATCTCTGCAGAAGTGATAATAATACATAGTTAGGAAGCAGTAGTTGCGCAGTAGTGCTAGAGAGCCTCTGTGATTGACCTTCATAATAGGCCCAGTACAAACACACTAAAACAAAATACAAGCAGTGCAATAATGTTAATGAAAACATTCTTCAGATTCTCTGTATTTCCTTATCTCCAGGTATCATGTTCCCATTTTATCTTCCCTTGCCCTGGCATATTCTGGGGGCATAAATAATTGCTCCATGTGATACCTGTCCATAGCCACACAGTGAAAAACATAAAGCAGATGAAGTCAGCTGTTTTGACACAATCCATTTTCATTAAGCTATGTGAATGCCAAGAGAATTTCCAGCAGCAATAGGTGTGGACATTTTTTCTTTAGGAAAAAACTGTTTTGTTTTTTTTTTCTTAACAACACAAATGAGGTAATACATTGTAGAAAAGTTGGTTTTTAGTTGGCTGCTTGAAAAGAAGGGGAAGTAAAAGGTAACTTATACTCCAACTTATAAAGTACTGTAAACGTAATACATAATCTATATATACCATTACTAATGATCTCTCTCTTGAAACAATATATATTTTGTGGGGAACGTGCAAAAAAATACCACTCATTAAAATGTTGGTACTTCTAAATACATTTTATCTCATAAATTTCTCAGCTCCTTTCTTAGGAGCTTTTAAAATAACTGTGCATATGGTCCAGTTCACAATGAAAATTAATTCTGTAATGAAAAATTTTTGTTCTTTGGCCTCCAGTATTGCAAGATTTTTTGATAGTTTTAAAAACTGTTAGGTTTTCTGCATAATTTTCCTTTTCCTCCATTTTTTGCCTCTGCAAAGCGATGATTAGGAATTTATGTGCTAAACCAAAATATACCACTTTAAATGTTTATCTTACGCATAAATAAAAGTCCTTACTGTGTGCTCTTTGAGGTAAACATGTAATTAAACATGGAAGATCAGGAGAATTTGTTCTAGCTGTGGTGACAGTAGGAAATTTATTAGATTTAATGTTTTGTATGTTTTTTCTGTTTCTTATCAAGAGTTCTTTTTTGGAGTTGGTGTGCCCATTTAAAAATGCTGATGCTGCATCTCACATCTAATTACTAGGACTTCAGTAATTGTGCTCTTGTGATTCAAGGAAATGTCCCTTGAACTTTCTGGGTCCTCAGAGCATAGACCTATTCAAAAAACACCAGTGGAGAAGATTTAAATAAACTTCCCTTTAATGACTTCTTGTAGGCAAGATGTGTAGCAAATACCCAGTCTGCTTTCTTAGTAGAGCAGAGTGAGGTGCCTTTATTTTCCTTGGTAGCTTGCAGTTAGTAATAACTAATACACAGTCATTGCCTGATCTGTTCTTCCCATCACCTTCTCCCTTGTGGGTTCTTAGTTTCACTGCCTTGCCTATGTTCATCGTAATTTTCCATCCTCAGCTAAAAGTGGCTGTTATCTTTTTTTCAGAATTGGCTGCATGTAAAAGAAAGCATCGATGAAATCCTGTAGAGATTTAAACTGCATGCAGCGCTTGTATAGCTTGGTGGAATCATTTAAAACCTACTCTCAATATGTTTTGTAAATGACTGAGCTAATGACCGTTTCACCCTTAATCTGCTTCAAGGGACATCCAGAATGCTGATCTTGGGGAAATTACATTTTCTGATTCAAATGCCACCCAGCCTTCATCTCAGCTCTAGTTTGGCCCTGCCGAACCCATGAAGAGCTCCAGTGCCAAGTGCTCAGTTGGTGGCTAAATGACAAAATAGGCATAGAAGTTGCTGTACTCCCAGTTTGTGAGAGAAAAATGAGCACGCCTTTTTTCATATATACCCAGCTCTATTTTGTCATGAAATATAGCTCCATGGTAACATAACTGCTTATACCATTCGTGTATCTTTCATGATATGCAGATCATAATTAATAGTAGTTGAGGAGGTTATATTAAGAAAGATAAGCCTGTTCTTTCATCAAAACTTCTCAACAGAGTATCAAAAATGGAAAATTTCAAATAAACCTAAGCCTTGAGTGTTGCAGATTTTATTAAATGGACATGTATAACAAAAATACGCAGTTGTCTAAAATTAGAAAGAGAGTGACTGTAGCACTGAGCTACAGATGATTTGAGTAATATTTCTAAGCAGTGTAACCTATTTTCAGTCCTAAAATTCCCATCACTATGGTATGCAGCAATTATTTCATTCTGGAGTTGCACTTTGGGAAAATTGATTATAAGTAGAGTTTGCTGAGGTTCAGTTTATTTCTAGAGGATGTAATGAAAACCACTGAAGTAATTTATGATGGTAAAATTTGACTCTGTATATAATTTAAAAACAAAATACATAAATAAGGAATCTGAGCAGTGACCCAAACAGTAATCTAATCATCGAGCAGCTCCACCTGGTATATTTGTCCTAGTTATATATGCATTACATGCATGCAGTATTTAATTAAAAATGCAGTTATACCAACACTTATTACAGCAATTCTCCAAATTGGCATAATACATCTTAGCAGTAGTACCAATTACATCTACACTGTGACTTCTGCCAACGGGGATCCGGCAGGAGGAATACTTCTGGTGGAGCTGGTGAGAGCAGTGCAAGCTGCTAGTGCCAACCTTGCCTGTGACGTCTGCGGCTGGGCCAGTGCTTTATCGTGGAGAGCAGCGCAGAGCTGCTGCAGCAGCTGCAACCAGGGCTCTAGCTGGACAGGCTGTCACGCTGCACAGCCACTGCACCCAGAGCACTCATCTCATGTGGGCTAATAAAATTAAGGTGGGAAAGTGGGCTGCTAGAATGAAATCTGCAGTAAACTAGCTGCATCTCTACCAGCACCTTTAACTGATGCAGTTTTGCTGCTTTTGAAACACAAGTAACATCTTCTGCTCGTTCTTCGGCATGGTTGTGCCCTGTAGACGCACTGGGGGAGGTGACAGGTACCCACAGTTTGGGAAGTTCAACAGAGGCACCTGCAGAGAAGGCTGTGTAACTGTTTGGGCTGTGATTCCTTAGGTTAGGTATGACAAATAAGAGAAAGAAATCCGAATGAGAAAAGGTGGTGCAAGAAGAATGCCTGGCATGTGTATAGAGTAACACCAGGAAAATACTTAAACTTTGAATAAAAATGTTGCCTGAAAGAGGCAACTTCATGCAACAGTTATTTCCAGGTAACAACTGACATCCTCATTTTTTTGTTCTCTACTAGGTGTGTGGGAAAATAAAACTCAGTGTTAAAAGTTCAGTTTCACTATTACTCAAGTGACTACTGACTTCATGTGTCATCCTTTTGATAAGCTCTATCAGAGGAATTGGAATAATTGCATGATATATCTATGCCTCTGTGAACAATTCACAGTGATTGGATCAGGAAATTATATCTGGTTTAGGGATATTAGATATTCCATTACTGTAGCTTTCAGTCTGTAGCATTCGGTGGACTCATTTGTTTATTTCTTTTTCACCCTTTAGCCCTAAACAACAGGCAAAAATGGCAGAGTACTGCAGATTAATATTTGGAGATGCACTGCTTATGGATCCATTGGAAAAATATCCGGTAATATGGCTTGGTATTTATCAAATCACAGATATCTGTCTTTTTATTTAAGTGTTTCAATCCTGTGTCATTCTTTATATACGGCTTTCCAAAACATAATCTAAAGGAGGGGGGTTAAATGACGTGTGCTGTGGTGATTTAAGCATGTAGTTTCTGTTGCAGAGATTGTTACAGTACAGTGAATTGTAATCCTTTAAATGCAATTGATTCTCATAGCTGCCATTTTATGACATATGCTTTCATATTTGAACTAATACTTATTGCGGTCATTACTGTAGACATTTCATAAGGTAAGCGCTCTCAGTAGCCCTGTTTCATTTAACATTGAGGTTGCCTCTTTTGCAAGATACGCTTCACTTTAACAAGGCTCATAGTGCTTACAAAATTATCTTTCACCATGTGGGCCGTAAGAAATTGCCATAAGCTTGTTTCTTCTGTTGTTGTAACAAATTTATCTTCCTTTTCTTCAAGCTTGAGCCTGGGGTTCCTCTTCCAAGCCCTATGGATTTAATGTACAAAATTCTAGTGAAGAATAAAAAGAAGTCCCATAAGTCTGCAGATGGAAGTGCAAAAAAGAAACTCTCAGAGCAAGTTTCCAACACATGCAGCGATACATCTAGTATGTTTGAACCTTCCTCCCCAGGAGCAGGTATGAATTGAATCTACAAATATACTTCTCACTAAAACACAAATGCTTAATTACAGCTGTGTTTTTTCAAGCCATTTACATTGCTCTAGCAAGGTAAAGGTACACCAGCGTAGGTTTTACTCAGCAGGAAACAACACTAAGTGTCATTGCTCCAGGAGCCTGAGAAAGCTTGAGGCTGAGGAATCACTTATGGAGTGACCTAAAGATCAGCGATGTGTACTAACATTTATCTGCACTGTTTAGGAAATAGAGCAAGCAGCCAGCTCACCCACCATTGTCTGCCTATGTTGTGTGCCTAAGCCCAACATCAAATATAAATGCTTTCTTTTTTTTGTTGCTTCTGAGATGTGCATATCATTTGGTATCCTTTCAGAGCCTTGCTACATTTAACCTATTGCACAGGAGAACTGCATTGGTTCTGTAATGTCTAAGATTTAGGGTAACTTGGGCAGAATATCTGTTCATCAGGCAGGGCTTTGCAGTAGTTGGGAACATGTTACAGAACTCTATGCAACATACTCCAAAATGTTCTTTTGTTACAGAGATGGAAACAGGCAAAAAAAAAAAAAGAAAGAAAAAACAAAACAAAACAAAAAAGCAAGCAAACAAAAAACATTACAAATATTTGTTCCAAGAGCAATTGTTAGGAATGTAGCCAATGGAAAGAAGTGTATATCATTTAATTTGTTCGTTATAAGCATAACTTTTAAAATCAGAAATAAATTTGAAAAGTTATTTTAATTTAATGCATATATACTATTAATGCCTATAAGATCTGCAGGGGACCACTATGGGTATTTTACGCAAAAATATAGTAAGATACATCCTTTACCCTGAATAGCTTAAAGCCTAGAACTAGAACAGAAAAAGAAAAGTGCAGAGAAAGTGATAATTATTTACTTTAAACCATGGGAGCAGATCAGCATCAGGACAAGCAGCAAAATGTATGTATCCTGATTCCCAACCAAGTGTCTGTTCCCTGGACCAGAGTTTCTTCTTCCTCTTAAGACTGAAATTTTGAATTGCTAAAAGCATAGATAGATGTTTATGCCCTATTAGTGGAATGCTTACAGAGTAGATTGAAATCTCTTCTGGAATATAAGTTCATTGCCATTTGCCATTATTTTTTTTTCCAGTTGTTTGTAATTTTTTCTAAAGTCTGATTAATTGAGCTGAAAATTTTCATGCTGGCAGTTTGCCTCAAGCTGAATTTAAAAAAAAAAAAAAAACAAAAACTGAATTTGTGGATAACATTGTTTATTCTATTAGAAGCAAAGAAATAGTTTTCAGCAGTTGTGTTAATAAATTTTAAAAAGGCCATGCTTTGTTGTAGGGCTTGGATTTCAAAAGAAGATTCATCCTGGTGTCAGGAATTATTTTAATACTGTTTTCATGATTTGCTTTAGACAAACACAAGCAACAGAAAAATAAGTGAGAATATGCCAACCTCCTCCTTTCCAAAAATTGAAATCAATCCTGGGTTCCTAATCCTACTTTTCTGTTACCAGCATATAATGAGAAATGAAAAACATACCGCATGACTTCTGCTTTATGTTTTTTTGTGTGTGTTTTTTTTTTTTTTTTCCTCTGTCTGATCTTCATAGAGAATAACAGCTTTGTTGTACTCCAGGAACCCCTCCATGCATTTTTATAGGAAAAGACTTGGGCTGTGAATGATGACATCATGTGAATGATGACATCATGTGAATGATAACATCATGTGAATGACGAATCAATGACATCATCTGTGTCCATGATGAGGCAAGGCAGGGGAATAAGTCCCATAGAAGTGTGTGCAATCTTAAACATTAACTGTGAATACTATTATCTGTATTGCCTATGTAGCAATTTCTGTAAACGGTAGATTTTGAAGATGAATACAATTTAGAAAATGCTAGAACTGAGATGGCAAAATAATGTGGTCACTTGGTTCATCTGTGACTGCCAAAATACATTACTTGTAATCCTTGCCATTGTTTATCCTTTAGAACCTATGCCTCTTTTGGAGAATGACAATTAGTCAGTATTTTTTTGCTCTTTGTCATTCGATTCTTGATCCCAGATCTAGCATCTTCACCTCACAGTGAATTTCTGTAGGGATATCCATGCTGCATATAAACACTCAACAAACAGTGAATTTCTCTGAACAATACCTGTGGGGAGTGAAATAGTATTAATCCAATTTAATCTGAGAACAACAGAGTCTGAGAGGGTTTAAGAGCAGTTTGGGGGCAACTGACAAGGAACATCCAGGATTTGTTTTTAAGACTACACTGAATTTTTAAGTATTCAGAGCACAGCCCAGAGATTTCAGCTCCAGCTCCAGCTATGAGCACTGAGCATTTCTGTAAATCAGATGCCAGCTTTCTGTGAACATTTTTTAAAAAATATTCGGCATTTTATGACTGCTGTGGCAAGACCCACAGGAGTAGAGCCTGGTTCTACAGGGCAGTGCTCAGCAGTCATCATGATGCCCATCTTTGCACTGCCTCATTCCTTATAGGCATCTCGGTATTGGCAACTTATAAGGCACTGCAGACATTATGCTCCTCTATACCCAGTACCAATTTCTTTATGCAGCATGAGAAGAATAATGCAATTAAAGACTTGCTAAAAGAAGCCTAATTCTTAACTTTTCTTAACATGAAGTGTTTCAATTCTTCAACCTTAATATAATTTTTACACTTAGCAAGTTGGGCATATTATTCAAATAACTCTATTGTATTGTATAGAACCTGTCAGAATTACTGCTGATCTGCAGGAGAAAGGTGTGCTGATCTAGCCTTCTTGAGATTTTAAATGATCTTTTTCACAGCAGAGCAAAAAATACAGAGATCTATACGTCAGTTGATAGCAGGCTTTTCTGTGTCTTACACTGCTTGAGGTCAGATTTAATTAAACCCATATAAACCATTCTTGTGATATGTTTATAAAAAATACCACATGAAAGCTAGGTGATGGTGATATGGTAGCGATAATTAAAAAACAGTTCTGAAGCAATAGCTTTTCAGAATGGCTTGCAGGTTTTTCATGGAACTAATGTAAAAACCAACTTCAGTAGGGTAAAATATCTGTAAGTGTAAAAAACTTATATCCAACAGCTTGGGATAAAGAAGCAATGCTGGCAAAGCAGAAAAAGAATTTCTGAGATAACATTTATGAGATTCTCATTTTGTTAAAGAAGAATCTTAGCCCTGGCAGTTTTAGCACAACTAACACAAGCAAGTGAGATTTTCCAAGAAGCCATATATATTTAGATTACACTGCAGTTCTGCTGGGTGAGGCCATACGTCATACAAAAATTAGGCCTGTACTGAAAGTAGCCAAAGCTCGCTAACTGAAGAGTATTTAAATTTTGAAGCAAATTCTTAATCCCTCAGTTTTTGTCTCATACTTGGAAAGAAAGCTTTTGGAGCAGGAGGTCTCTGTTTTCCCTGTATTTGTACAACAGTACAGTGACATCCTGTCCTGTCCTGGGTTTGTAGTCCCATCTAAATGCAAATAATAATAGTAATGCCATTACAGCTAGTTGTCCCTCTTACACACGTTCCCACATGCACACTGGCTTGGACCTGCAGCACAGCTGCATGTACAAACCATGTGCCTTTATGATTTACCACATCTGTACACTCCCAGGAGGGCCAGAAGTGGTGACACTGAGCTGATCCCACCAGCACTGTGGGAAGGTGAGCATGGGGGCATCCGTAGCACAGACATCTCCTTGGTCTGGCCAAGGCTTGCTCTGATATCAGGTCCCAGCAGTGTAACAGCAAAAGAAGTTGGGGTCTGAGCATAGAACCATGCTGATGAGTGAAAGGCAATGCAGATGTAGTCGTAGTCTCAAGAACTCTTGGGAATTGTTATTCTGTGTTTGCAGTCCTATGTATTATGTGTTCTGGATTTGCAGTCTGATGCAGGACTTGATAATCACCGAATCTCAGAATCATTTAGGTTGGAAGAGACCTCCAAGATCACCTAGTCCAACCTCTGACCTAACACTAGCAAGTCCTCCCCTAAACCATATCCCTAAGCTCTACATCTAAACATCTTAAACATCTTTTAAAGACCTCCAGGGATGGTGACTCAACCACTTCCCTGGGCAGCCCATTCCAATGCCTAACAACCCTTTCCATAAAGAAATTCTTCTTAATATCCAACCTAAACCTCCCCTGGCGCAACTTTAGCCCATTCCCCCTCGTCCTGTCACCAGGCACGTGGGAGAATAGACCAACCCCCACCTCGCTACAGCCTCCTTTAAGGTACCTGTGGAGTGAGATAAGGTCGCCCCTGAGCCTCCTCTTCTCTAGGCTGAACAACCCCAGGTCCCTCCGCCGCTCCTCATAAGACTTGTTCTCCAGACCCCTCACCAGCTTCATTGCCCTTTTCTGGACACATTCCAGCACCTCCATGTCCTTCCTGTAGTGATAAATCAAGAGCTTCCCATCCCAAGACTGTCACTGCAAATCTTGTGAGAGCATGGCTGGCTCTTTGCAGTGTATTGAAGTTTCCTGAGCCATCCATCCCTTGAGCCTGTTGAGCAATCATGTTATTTTCTTCAATGAAATGTTCAGGAAGAAATGCATTCATGAATAAAAGCATGGCATTTCAACATCTGCATCTGGAAGGAAATGCAGCCTGAGTAGTCATCATTTGGTTGTGAAAGGCACACTCATTATTTAAATCATATGTGCTGTACATGTTCAGAAAGGGCCCACTGGGCATGATTCAAGGCCTCTTGGAACAAAGAGGAGTTTCTAGATTCAGTGGGCTTTGGATTAGACCTAACGTGGACAGAAGGAACTGAAAGTGAATTACCATTCTCGGGAGAGTTTAGGAATGCTGCACAGTGGGGTTTGGGTTGCCAAAATATAATTGCCACCACTGAAGAGAGATTAAAGGTTTGTTGAATAAAACCTTTAAGGATGGTTGTAAATCTGTTGTGGATAGGTGACTGCAGTATAAATTAAACCTGCTTTTCCAGAGTCTTCTAAAGATGCATGGTGTATACTTTTTGATAGCCGAATAGAAAGGAGGAGTTACTAAAGAGAAAGATGGATTGATTTCTAGCACAACCATATCAAAGCATTGAGAGGGGAGGGATATTCAGTAATTAACAATAAAGAATCTGTGTCTTGCCCACTGGAATTTGTTAAGTATGCTGCAATTGGGAGCAAGGCTTAAAATGTTTTATTTGGTTCTATTTACTCCATCGGTACGTTTTCAGGGGAAGGATGAGCTTTATGCATCTTTATCACATTATTTGATTTGCACTGCCCTCAGCCGGCACATTTGAGCTATGAGTCCAAGCACTAAAGACACACGAAAGTAGTCCCAGTGAAGGGAATTGTGTGCCGATTCCTGCCAGCTCTGCTACCTGAGAACATGCACTGCAATATCTTCAAAGCAGCTCTATCTTTCTGAGCAGCCCTTGTTACCACAGCATGTGAATCCCATCAATTTTCACACACTTTTTTTCACCCTGTGAATGCCATTGTGTGCGCTTCCCAAGGGGAGTGACAGCATTCACCGAAGGTCCTGCAGGGATCCTGTGACATAGAAATCCCAATCCCCAGAGCTGTGACCCAAGCATGAGAACACCTCTTTGGAGTATTTTGTGGTACTATACCTACACCCTCTGCACACTATGCACACCACGATGCTCTTTTCTTAGTACTGATACCTGCCTTGTGATTTCCAATACTAAGTGTCCAGCAGCTGCAAAGCAAGAGTTTTTGTTTAGTTAGGTAATAACAACTTACCAGTGATGAGGATGGGCACATCCTTCAAGACAGTGTGTTTGATTTGTGCTGCACAAAAAGCACATGTACAACATCTTCTAAGCAGTGCCATTTGCATATCTTTTTACAAATTCATCCCTTTTATTTATAGTTATTGCTTAAGCCAATAATTAACTTCTGCTTAAAACGTTTCAGGAGAAGCGGAGATTGAGAGCGATGATGATGATGACTATGATGATGACTGTAAAAAGTCGTCGATGGATGAAGTAAGGGCATGGATTTGTTTTATGGTGATGGGTCGATTCAGCCAGTTCTGGGTTGGCTTGTGTTACCAGGAGTGGGACTGCCATCTAGTGGAGAAAGGAAGGCAGCACACTGGGAATCACCAACTTTCTGAAGTTGGTTGTCACTCAGTTTGGAAACACGTTTGGTTTATTTATTTAGTTATTTATTTTAATTTAGGGGGGAATAAGACTTAGGACCACGGCTGATATGTGTTAGACAACTTCTTGTGGTATATTTATCACTGTTGGAAGAAAAACTGGATGTTGAAAATTTGGAGCTATATTTTTTATTTGTCTGATAGTACTGATAAGTGTGCTTAGCACTGTGTGTGTAGCACCATGCCATTGGCACAGGTAATACAGACCTTTGCCTAGAAGCCACATAGAAAGAATGAATACAGCAGCAGTTTAATTAAACATTTAAATTTTATAGCATGTTTTCTTCATTAGTACGTGAAGCTCCCAGTGTGAGGCATTGATTTCACTAAGCCAGGATTAGTGAAGGGTACCGTGGTTGACAGTAAACTGGGCTTTGGTGTTTGTGGCCCCTGATGACCACCATGGAATTTAACAGACCAAAACTTCAGCCTTCCCTTCTCTGTCCTAGGGTACTGCTGGAAGTGAGGCTATGGCCACAGAAGAGATGTCTAACCTGGTGAACTACATTCAGCCTGTGAAGTTTGAGTCCTTTGAAGTATCAAAAAGTAAGTAAGCTAAGCATGAGTGGCATCTTACACTAAAAATTACCTAGCAAGTATTTGGAAGAAAGTTCTGGAGAAATAATGACTTGACTTCCTCTCAATTAGATGCATGGACAGAAATGTTTTCTTGGTATCCAGCCAGATAAATCCGTATTTATTTTGAAACCTGCATTAGTCTAAATATCAGGCTTCATCAACAGTAAACATGCTGACATTTCAAAAACATTTTAAAAAATGTTTTACTGAGATTGTCTTTGTTTTCCATACCTGAAGAGTAACTTAAAGAGTTTGAGAAAAGTGGTCATAAATATTCTGTCAGATGGAGCAAGTACTTTGTTTTCCCTGTGCTACTTTTGTATAGCATTCAGTGTAAGCAGAGAGTGTGCCCTTCCCCACATGCAAATTCACTCTTTCCTGCTTCCGTAACTCCATCCCTCATGGGCTTTTGCAGAAGATGCCTTGCTAGGAATGCACTCTGTGGCATCCTCACTAAACATTGCAGTATCTTTTCCTTTCTTGGTGCAGAACCCCCTACTGTTTGCCTGCCCTTTTTCACTTTGTTTTGACAGGTTGCAATATGCTCTTGGAGCTTTTTAGTTAAAGAAGTGTATAGCATTTTAATTTATTATGGATTTGTAGAGGCCTTAGCAGAGGACAGGAAATTGGTGTATAAGTCCATATATGTACACAAGATTTTGCATTTACTCATCTTGAATAATAAACATATAAGAAGTTATCTACCTGTTCGTATGTTTTTGTGTATTTACACAGGCATACACATAAGCATTCACTAAAACATGCAGAGAGCTGTGCTTGTTCCCTACAGTAGTGTCCCTTGAATGTTCATAATCTCCATTAGCTCTAATGAGAGTTGCAAGTACACAGTGGGAAGGAGATATTCCTTCTGGAAAGGAAGCCGTGTGAATCCTAGCAGGACAAGTTGATGCAGCTGTTATAAAATTCTCTTGTGTAGATTTCTTCTGTTCACATGCCTGCGCCTTTCCAAGTTTTGTGTTTTCTGAAGAACTTCTCATGTCCACATTTTTAACCCTAAGTCTTCATGTGACCTCTGATCAATCATACTGTTTCTGTGAACTCATCATATTAAAGGACTAATATATCTGGTGTTTGTGTCAAAAAAAAAAAAAAAAATCATTATGAGGCAAATGTTGCCAGCTGGTCAAAGCAGTGGCCACTGTATCAAGACTTGTGGATTCTGGTCTTAGTCCTGGCCTGGAACTACTGCTGAACCTTCATTAAATTCAGCAAGGGGAGCTGAATAAGGAAAGAGTTAAATGAGGATTAATTTTTAATTTGATACCTATCCAGTTTTTAACAGATTGCGTAGTGTAATGGTCTGCACTTTTCTTGCATAAAGTTTCATCTTTCAGTGTTACAGCATTTTTCTAATTCAGTATTTTCTAATTCATAATTTGGTTTGAATTGTGATCCTGGCCTCCGTCATGTTAAGAGCATCTCACTGCTGCTGTCGTTTGTACATTGTAGAAGTGCATTTTTTGGCCTCGCATCCAGCTTGTTAACAGAAATATTGAATACAACTGGATCTGCAACAGTCCCCTGATTGCCCTCACTAGATAGGTTCCCTCTCTCTGACAGCAAGTAATTGTAACTATTCCAAGGTATTATTTCAAGTTCTTCAGAGTTTTTAATGAGTTGTTTAGCCACTCTATAGTGACTTCCTCTTGATAAGACAGCATGGTATGACATATCATGAGAGAGAAATGCCTCTCCTGGACAGTCTTTTCATCAAAGGACAGGTTTCTTAATCCTCCTGTGATACTACAAGGCAATAACTGCTGTTATTTAGGAGTTCGATTAAGCTGTGAACATTTAGTAAGTGAGTCGCTTAATAACTACCAGTTCTTGTTTTCTGCAGATGCACTACTTTAAGATAAAGCTGAGATAAACTACTACTACTACAATAAAAAAATATATATATAAAAAAAAAATCTAGCACTTGTGTTCTAAGTGGAACAAAAGAAATGCTCTTTTTCTTTCTTTGAGTATTTTTTTTCACACTTTATATAGCAGTCTTACATTGGTGAAATAACGGTGGAGGTAGAACACAACCAGTCTGTTTCCTGATGGTAAACACTTCAAAGTAAATAACTGCTGAAGCAATGAGATGAAGAAGTGGAAAAGGACTGTCAAACAAAAAAATAACTAATTTATTTCAGTGTCATTTTATGAGGTTTCATTTGATCCTTTTTGTATAGGTTGCCATCAACTGAAATGTTTCTCTTGTGATACAAAGTGTTTATTAGGGGCTGCAGAAAAGCTTCCTTTCATAGCATGTTCCTGGGAATCAGTGGTCATTCTTAGATGATTTGTAAGAAACTTCATGATTCAGTTAAAAAAAAAAAAAAACGAACCTCAAAACATTCAGATACATGAAAGCCTCTTCACAAACAAACGGATCTGTTATACAGGTCTCATAAGGTCTCATCTGTTATACAGGCCTCATAAGTCTGCATTAGCACTATATGTGTGCGTTGCTAGTGCTATCCCATTAGCAAGGGGAATCATCTCAGAGATGTTATGAGGAGCTGAGATGGGAGTGAGCAGTCTGGAATTGAATCTAGAGAAAGAGAGAATATTGCTTGTTGGAAAGGAAGATGAGTGGTAGGAAAGCAGCCTTGAAGGAATGGCAGGAATCTTTCACCTTTAGGAGACAACAGCTATAAATAATGGAAGTAGCATGTTGGTTGCTAATTAGAAATATAGACTGCTACAAAGTATGAGTCCCAGTTCTCCTAGAGATACAGAATCATTTCTGGAACAGCGCAGTCATCCTCTGACTCTTCAACATACAACAAGTACAGTTGCAACCATCTAGTTCGCAGATCATGAGTTGGCAGCACATTTTCTTCTCACATTGGCCCAAACAATCTAGCTCCTTACATCTTTGGAGCCATTGTTTCCTTTTTGGCTTCCTCTAAGGAAAATGCCCACCTGTTTCAGTCTGCTTCTCTCTGCAAGACAAGTGCTTTTGTTCAGTTTTATCAGGCTCCTGCAGCTTCCCAGTTTGACTTCAAGGAGCCAGCCAGGCTGGCCTCCTGGCCATCCTTGGATTACTGTGGCACAATTCCTTCAAATACTGGATGAGGGCAAGCTTTTTTCTCTGATTTACTGTTTGCTTTCAATAAAGCAATTAGGCTAGAGAGTTCATTTTTTCTATGTGCTCTGTTTACCTCATTTCTAGAGAGAGCAGTGCTGATATATTTAATGGATGCGATCTCTCAGTGCTTGTAGTCCCTTGTAGGCAATCTATGGAGCTGATTGTGCTGAAATGGGAAGCTGATATTTTACAGGAATCCTTATTTCCTGTATAAAAGTTTAAAAGAAAAAATACTGAAGCTTGAAGGGTCTTGACTTAGGCTGTGCTACAGCATATCACGTGGGTACATTGAAAGGCTGTGCAAACATCAGGCAAAGGTGAGTAACAAATGATACACAAATGAATGTTTAGTCCGACCTAATTATACACTTAACAGGAGTTTTTTGCCACTGTCAGGTCAGAAAGTCTGACCAAGCAAAGGAGTTTATTGATGCTTCAGAAGAGTCCAAGTTTAGGTCTGAAGGTTAGGTCTGAAGACCTGCTGGGACATAGGATTGTACCTTCAGACATGATTAGATAGCACTGTTTCCATGACTGTTTGAGACAGATGTGAGTTTACCCTGATGTACTGAAAATAACAAGGCACTGTAGGCACAGCTAGGATACTGCTTCGTTTAATCTGATATGGACAGCAGTTATTTCAGCTTCAAATTGGCTCAAAGCCATTGTATTTGCCTGCAAAGAGTCTAGAGATCTGTCAATGCCCTCTGTTCCCACAAAAGCTGCCTTAATACCTCTATGTCTCACCTGTGAGCTTTGGCCAATACCTCTCAAATATAGGAACATGGTATTTTGCAAGCAAACATGAGAGATCTCTGTCCTTGCACTGACTTTCTGTTATGTGCAGCTGATACAGTAACAATCTCAGGCAATACAAGTCCCGTTAATTTGGGGCAGTGCTAGTGTGAGTTTGGACAGAACCCTTGATTGCATACAGAGCGAGCTTGCTGCTGTCAGCAAACACTTGTGTACATAAATCCTTTTAAGATTAAGGTGAGCTGGTGAACAGTAGATGAGATCAGGAGACTGAGACTAAATCAGTTGTTTGCAACTCATGTATTGCATACGATTTCATGCTCTAATGTGTCACTGTTTTTCTCCTCCCTTTAAAATTTCAGAACGCAACAAAAGTTTTGAAATGTCTTCCTTTGTGGAAACCAAAGGGCTTGAGCAACTTACGAAGTCTCCTGTGGAATTTGTGGAGTATCCTTGACTTTCAGAAAGCTGTTTTTTTTCTTTCTATATCTGAGATCTGTTACAGGTCTTTATTGAAATTTGAAGACAGGAGCTTGGAAAATAGGGAACCCAAATGAAATTTGTAAACTCGACTGTCTTCCTGGATGAATTAATTGGGCTGAGTTCTGATGAGCTAATTTAAAAGTTGGCATGAGTCCTTGTGCTGTGGGCTAGGACTAGAGGGAATAGGTACAAACTACATATTGAAGACCTGATAATTTGTATTCTCATTGTTAAATTTATCATCCTGTATGAAGTGGCTTGAGTTATGGTGAGCAAATTGTCAAAATGTGGCTGACTTGCTTTTTGCAAAGTCATACAAGAAAGCTTTCTTTCCCATCATACCTCGTGTTCCAGGTGCACTGATTTCTCTTGCCACCCAAAATTGTAATGTTTCTCTTGTAATGTTTAAAGAAAAGGAGGAATCTGTTTAGACCTCATGATGCTTCTCAATGTGTTTCATCATGGTTGCAGTTAAGAAAAAATGATCAAGATAAAATAGTGTCTTAAAGAAGATTAATGAAAAGCAATTTCTACAGATAACCTGCAGCATGTTCTCATCTCTGAGATTTGTAGACTCAACTATAAGAAGTGCAAACTCATCACTTCTGTCTTTATGTAGAGGCCAATTCTCATGCTCGTTTCAGA
This sequence comes from Oxyura jamaicensis, assembly GCF_011077185.1. Classification (NCBI taxonomy): domain Eukaryota; kingdom Metazoa; phylum Chordata; class Aves; order Anseriformes; family Anatidae; genus Oxyura; species Oxyura jamaicensis. Next base: position 5,681,691 of record NC_048895.1, read on the forward strand.
AAAGCAATTTTTAACTGAGAACTTCTCTCCCCACCAGAGGAAGATTTGCTGTCTATGGCTAATTGGCCTCTAAAAGTGCAATCTTAAGAAAAAATCCAAATTAGGAACCATAATGATAAATGGAATTTTATGAATGCTGTATTTTTAAGCATATGTCTATGCTATTTCTTGCTTGTTCCGAGTGCTCTGTACATGAACAGCACTTTTAATTACCCCATATTTATCATATCTACAAAATTGTGGATCTCTGGAAGCACTATGTTTGCAGAAATCTAATACAGACCCCACTGCCATTCTGGAAAGATCATCTGCATTTAAATACTGCAAATGTGCAGCCTCTCTGCAAAGTCATTTTTGTCACGTGTATTAAATCTTAACTACCCACCATCTAGATACAACAAAATGCAGCTAAGCCGAATTTACCCAAAGGGAACGCGTGTAGATTCTTCAAACTACATGCCACAAGTCTTTTGGAATGCTGGCTGCCAAATGGTTGCTCTGAACTTTCAAACTGTAGGTAAGTTGTGCTCGTCTCCTAATTTTGTACTTTTTCACTTCTCTGGTAGAGTTTCTGACTGGTAAGTAAGAAAGGCTTTATGCATCAAAAGATGTCCAGTGATTGAACTACGAGGCTGTTCATTAACATTTTAAACACAGTTTATTTTTTTTAACTAGGAATATTGGTAATGAACAGCCTGTAGCTAGTATAATATGCAGACATAGTGGCCTCCATATTGTCATCATTTATAAGTGGTTATCATTAAGCAGCATTTGAGAATGAGCAGTGATTTTTTTTCCTGTCTTGCTAAGTCTCAGTACGAGGGACTTGACAGCAAATTCCACTTTAAAAGTGAGTGTTTTAGAAACAAAAACATTTAGGCTCCTAGATACACAAGTCACTTTTGAAATAGGTTTTGCTGTTTTCAGAGATTACATCTGTTCTGAGAAATACAAATATTTCCAGACGTCCCAGGACATACCCTGTCCATGTCCTACCTTTAGGCACATGGTACCGTGGTATTACTACCTTTCTACTTTCCAGTAGTGCCGGTGTACACACCACCTCTTCATGGAAAGCAAAAGTCCACACAGCCTAGAAGTCCACTGAGTAATAAAAACATCTCTAGGACAATTTCAACTAAGTATCAGGCACCTGGTATCAGATACTAGAAGGAGCTTGAAACTTTACGTCCTCTTAATGGGTGGGATACAACAGTGCAATCAGTACAACGCTGAGGTACTCAATACCCAAGTGTTAACACTCATTTTAAAATTCAAAAATGTTATTTGTTGAGTAATTTCTGAAAGATACTTTATGCATGTGATTTTCTTGTGCAAACAGTCCAAGAGGGTGTCTGCAATCACATCTGAAACTTCTGTTAACAAGCAGCAGTGTGCCATAAAACGCTGATTACATTATAGTCACTTTGAAATTACAATAAATAGTATTATTTTATTGCTTTTTCTAAATTGTTAGAAAAATCTAGGAATTAATTTTTATCGATACTTTCAATACCTAGATTTGTCTATGCAAATAAACATGGGAATGTACGAGTATAATGGCAAAAGCGGATACAGATTAAAGCCAGAATTCATGAGAAGACCAGACAAACACTTTGATCCATTTACTGAAGGTATAGTGGATGGAATAGTAGCTAACACCTTGTCTGTCAAGGTACGTATACATACTGGTGAAAATACTCTTATGACAATGTCAGTGCATAGGTGTACTTCTGTTGTGCAGAGGACTAGCAAATGACCACACTAATTCAAGAGAATAAAATGCATTTCATTTCATGGAGTGATATTTAATTTTTAAATTGCAGAGGATCTTCTGCCTCCTATTTCATTTTCAAGGCTAAATAAATGTACTTTTATTATATATATTATTGTTCATGCAAGTGATTGGGTAGTTAATGAATTTAAGAATAACATGGCTGTGTTCTTAGTAACAAAGGCTGAATTTAAAACACGGTTACAAAGTGGTCAGTTGCACTGGAATAGGTGGAACAGCTCACTGTTTAGTATAAATACATTTTCTAGTTCACTATAAATTCTCCAGCAAATCTGTGGAACCATAAATGTCAGCTGCAAGTCATTGCCAACTTGCTTTTCTTTGTTGCTTTTTTAAGGAGCTCTAACAAAGATCAAGGACTGCCAGGAATCTGCAAATTGAAAACTACTTACATGAATGTTTAGAGGGATAGATTGCATTGGCTATGACACAGATTTATACTCAGTATATCTCTAGTTATAAAAACATAAACTTTCTGAAATCCTGTTCTGCCTTTAATGGATTTGCCCATTAGAACAGTGTCTGTATTATAGAATCCACCTGCAAAATATCCTCCTGTTTTCATAGAGGGAAAACAAGTATTTCCTCTCAGGCTGCAGACACAAGCATAGCAGATCAGTGCTCAGACGGCTATGAATAAAGTAATAATCTGAAAACATGGGGGGGTGGGGGGGGATCAACTGTGTGGGAATGACCTTTCATGGTGACTTGTAATCAGGGAAGTTCCTCCTTTGGGTTAAAAGGCACATTGTTCTGCAATTTTATGAAATGGAGGTGGAAGTCATTCACCAGTTATTAGATGCACAGCATTTTTAACAGGAATGAGCAACCTGGAATCATGAATCAACTGTCAGAAGGCAGCCGCATCTGCCTGCTCAGTGAAGACTCTGCTAGGTATAATGGCAGTGCCCATATATGATCCAGCTGAGAACAGAATTAGATTTGCTTCAGGCAAACCTGAATTTGTTAAGGTGCAGTGGCACTGCTGTATAATCCTGTGCATCTTCAATTTTCTGAGTGACTTGCAGGTCTTTCTTTCACATTTTAAAGCTGGGAGATGTTTCCTGTTAAAATTAAGAACTAGAAAAGAAAACTAGAAAATAAGCTATGAAAAGCCTTTATTAGAACACCAACTTTTTAATTTCTTTTCCTCCCAGTAAAAGTCATACACAGTTGCTCTTTTCTTCCAGCATTGTCTTTTGAACCTGCTGTTGAAACTGGATAGAAATTAGAGATCTCAAAGATAGCATGTTGTGGAAATAGGCAATCAGACTGAGGAATGAGATCCAAATGAGTATTCCTGCTGAGCTAAGGGCAGCAGCATGATGTCAGCCACATTATTTCTCATAGGGGAATTCAGGGTTACAGGGCCACAGGAAATCAGACCTCCAAGTTGTTTTTCTGTGCCTGCAATGTTAAACGGTGAGGTTTTGTTTATTATTTTTTCATGTTTTGTGGCTTTCTTTGTTGTTGTTTCTTCTTTGAAAATGCATTCTATCTGATCATTAATGAGAATTATCCACCTGCTCCTCAGCTACTCATTCCCTAATCCACTAAAGCTGTCTCTAATGATCCCTCTTTTGTTTGGTTTTAGATAATTTCAGGTCAGTTTCTTTCTGATAAAAAAGTGGGTACCTATGTAGAAGTTGACATGTTTGGCCTGCCTGTGGATACAAGAAGAAAAGCTTTAAAGACCAAGACCTCTCAAGGCAATGCAGTTAATCCTGTCTGGGAAGAGGAAACTATAGTATTTAAGAAGGTTGGTGTAACACTTGCTTCTTGAACCTTCACAATGCTTGATTCATCGCTGTTCAAAAGGGTAATTCTGTGTTTTACTGAAAATTTACATTTGTTAAAAAAAGATAAATGCTGAATAGTTACTACTTCAGCTATTTGTCATTAACTATTTCTAGTATAATTTTGCTACTCTAGCCATGCCCAGCCACTACTGAAATAAAGTAGTTTCAAGTCTCGTTGGTTGTTTCACTAGAATACAGCTAAAAAGAGCAAATATGTCAGTAGACACATCTGCGTGGTATGGTGCTGTGCCATGCTGTAAGTGAGCAAGTGCAGAACTCAGAAGCAGTTTAGCTGAATTGCCTCGGCTGAACAGCCCTGCTGAAAAGCAGATCCTGTTAGCCTCCAAGCATGGAGATGTGAGTACAGCTGTAACAACCTGGCTCTCCAAACTAGCTCATTCAAAGCAATTTTATCTCTGCTTAATTCTACAGTGTGTTACAGAAATATAAGCTAAGTTATGAAGCTGTATAAATCCCAATCTACCTGAAATGAGACATAGGAGTAGAAAATACTGAGCATTTAGTAGGATTATTCAACAATAATATCTTATTCTGCTTCACGGTATCCTTGCAGCCAGTTCTCTACCAGAAACTCTGCTATTATCTGGATTATGTTTACTGGACTGTGAGGTTAATTGGTTCCTGAGTCCAGGTATTTGAAAAAAATATATATTTTTAATTTCTCTAGGCAAATGCACAGTTCACAGAGATGTTTATACAGTTGGTGCTTGCAGCTATGCTTTCTAGGGAGTACAGCCCTTTCCCCTGAATATTTTGCTTTCTGAATAACTTTCCTTTGGCAGCCTGCCAAAGCTTAAGTTTGGAAACATCAGTAGGATTTTTCTTCTGCAATGAACTTCTAATTAGTGTACTTCATTTCTCTATTTAGTTACAATCATGCCTGACTGCCTCTATGCTCAGAGAAGCATAGATTACTATTTTTAGTAACATTGAAAATAAATTATAGACTCTCTTTTTGATTGTTGCTTTTGTTTTTCTTTCATTGTCTATGTGAATTTGAGGGTGACATGTTGTAGGAAAAATACTTATCTGCACCCAGGTTCAAAGTATGTATATTTATATGCATATTTGCATACAACAAGAAAATTAGATAAATTATACTACATTTTTTGTAGAAATAATATTTAAAATTCAAATCTTAGTAGGGTAGTTTATTAGCCATTTTCAATTTCTTGTTTTCTTTTTTCACTGTTTGGTCTTCTTTCTTACATAGTGCCAAGAAAATGTCCAATGCTAGTAAACATCCCACCCAATTAAACCTCTTTATCCTGGCCAGTGAGTGGGTTGCAGCACTGGAAAACCTTACTGGAGTTGACATGGTTCATGTAACTCAGAAATTCACACTTCGGAAAACATGTTGAGATGCTTATTAAGTTTTCAACAATAATAAGCATTACCAGTGGCTTTTCTCAGAAATAAGTAAACCCATTGGCACAGACACAAAGGAAAAAAATAACAAAACAAAAAAAACATGTAAGGCTGAGTAATAAGCAGTAAACAGAACAGCATTCAAGTGCGATAAGAGTTGAGCTAAGTCCCTTGTACCATATTGAAAATGCTGGGTTGAACATACTGTACTCATTTTCCACCTCAAGTTTCCTAAAAGACAAATGTTTCTATGAGAGTTATTTTGATGCACAGGTACATACCGCTGGATGTCTTGTATGGTAAGACCTTTCTGTGGATATGTAGGTGTTACTGTCTGCTAGGTTGAACTTTGTCTGCTATGTCCAAAAGGAGCTGTTTCATTCAGAGCAGAAAATTAATAATGTAGAAATATTTCCTTCTAGGTTGTTTTACCTTCCCTCGCATGTTTGAGGCTAGCAGTGTATGAGGAAGGAGGGAAATTTATTGGCCACCGGATATTACCCGTCTCAGCAATTCGACCAGGTAAACCTTTTTGTCCATTGAGACAGACAACATGTAGTGAAAATAAACAGCAAATTCAAATCCCGACCACTGTAAATCAGCAGCAAGCCTGCAGATTTATAGCAACTGGGGATTTAAATAATATATCTCAACTTTGAAAAGAGAAATACCATATCTCACCAGAAATGTAAATTTATAATGAACCAGGAAAACCACTAGCATTAAGCGTCAAGAGAAATGGCTGGCACTTGCTGGTCTTCAGTAGATCAACTGCATGGTCGCAGTTCTGCTAAAATGTGCAGTTGTACGTTTCTTGTACAGAGAGCAAAGAGGGTAGCAGCAACCAGTTTTGATCTCATCTTTTTGAGAAAGGTTTATGGCTGGGAACTAAAAACAACATGCACCGCTAGCCTAATTTTTACATGCATACATCAAGTGCCCTGTTTGCAAGCTGTTGTAGACCTCCAAAACCTTTAAATCAGTCCAAAATGACTTGAAAATTTATTGCTGATTTTTTTTTTTTTTTTTTTAGAAAACCTACTATTATTGCTACTATAATTAATGTCCACTTAACTAGAAATCATCTTGCATGACAAGATGAACCTAAATTAGGGCAAGCATAGGGGCCATAAACGTGCTCCTAGCTTCACTCACAGTTTAAGAGTATCTGTGTCTACATTATACCTGTTCTAGCCAGTCCCAGCAGTAGCACAGAACTCATGTCCTTGTATCTAGCAGTTGTTTGTATTATTTCTGGAGACCTGAGCTCAGGTACTGTCGAAATCAGTCCCTTCTCTTACCGTCTTAGCTGGTGCCTTAGCTGGTGTGGGTCATGTGGCCTCACTGTGAGCACACACAGGCTAGATGAAGGTGACTGTTCGGCATCCATTGCTGCAGGATTTCCTCAGCAGTTGTCGTTTCTCCTTCCTTTCTCCCTCTCTCCTGTCTGTTGGCCCCACATCCCTGGCTATTTTGTTGTGCCAGCTCTGCCTATCTCCACACCTTTTTGTGACTGAGCTCAGATAATCAATCCAGCAGAAAATTTCACATTTTTATGCCAGGTATATTTTCTGCTGAGTTAGTGGATAAAATCGCTTCATGGAGGATCTGCTGAGCTCCAGAGGAAGACCGCTTATGGGAGAGAAGAAAGGCAGTTATGAAGGATTTCCCTCATCTGGTGGAAGTGAGCTCTTACCACAGCTCATCCCCTTCTGTGGAATTTACCCTTCTTGTGACACAGAGTCCCTTCAGCAGAGCACTAAATCATGTATGTGTTTTTAGGTTTGTGCTTTTCTGAATAGAGGCCACTGTATTATATCATATGAGCGTTTTTGAGAGCTTCTACCCGCAGGCCTTTTCTTCTGTCCTTTTGACTTCAGTAAGCATTAGTTTACAGCATGTGATGGAGAACAGCATGTTGATTTTAGTTCGTGTACAGGCTGAAAAATTGCTGGAGGAGCTAAAAGGAACTGAGAAACCTTTGTAATACATAATTTAAGTCTTTTCTGAGACATTATAGAAAACGATATCATACTGTCACAAAACTCCACAGAATTATCGCTATTCCCAAAGCAACAATTTGGCTGTTACTTTCAGAGGAAGTCTCTCATATCAACCAAATGAGGATCCCCTCAGATAAGCACATCCTTCTGGTGACTTGTGTCCTGCCACTACGCATATGTGCAGCTCCATAATCATCCCTTAGGACACCAGCTTCAGCCATGGTGTGGGAGGCACTGATTTGTGAGGCAGAGGATGCAGCTTTGCAGCACTCCAAAGCTGTAACAGTTTGGTGGGACTGAAAGTCCATTTCTTCCATTCCTACCTGTGTGCTCCCACCACTGTTTTTAAATTGGCATTAATGCATGTCTGCCCTTATGGTGAGGTATTTTGGGGGAGCTAAACTGAGGGGAAGACTCCTTGTGGATTCTGAAAGTTGCTTTTTATGGAATTTAGGTTGTTGAACTGCCTATCCAGAAAGTCAGGCATGTGGCAGTGCACAAGATACAAGGAGCAGGAGTGGGCAGTGGTTGGCTAGCAGAAGGGGCTTGGGGCTGCCCTGTCTGTGATGCCTCGCCTTAACTTGACAATCATTGCTGTAACACCATACCCTTATTCTTACAGGACAACCAGCTTTCAAGTCTGTCTGAAAATGCTCTTTGTTCAGATATATTCCTACAGCTGGTCACGTGAAGGATTCACCCCTCACACACCTTGAAGATATAATGCCATGTTGCCTCTTCTTTTTTCTTTTTTAATTAGATTTTGTGTTGTTGATGGACTACTATGTTTTACAATTTTACTTGGCAGTTCAAATTCCTGCATACTACAAAGGTCACTTTAGAAAACAAAATAAGAGCTATGAAACAAACAAACCAACCCAGCCAAAAGTAAAAAATAAAAAAAAAAAAAAAATGCATCCATTAATGACAATGCCTAGTGTTATTCAGAGATGTGAAAATAATGTACAAATACTACTTTAAACTGCAGCATCATGTGCCTTTCTAACAGCCTCTTGTTTGCATTCTTTTCTTTAAAATCCTTCAAGTAAATCTTTCCCTACCAGAAGTCCCAAGCGCTGCTGGCTCAGCTGGAGCCAAAGTATAAATAACAAATGATAACACGATTGCCATGGATGTACCTGTGGAGGAGTTTATGCTCTGAACTGGTTCTTTTTTATTTTACAGGCTATCACTACATCTGTTTGAGGAATGAAAGGAACCAACCTTTGACATTGCCAGCTCTCTTTGTGTACATAGAGGTCAAAGACTATGTACCTGATACTTACGCAGGTAATTCTGTGAAAATTTTCTGCTAAGGAATATAAAGGTTAATTGAAATGCAAAATTAATTTGCTATTTGGGGATAACAGTCCTGTGAAGAAACCTGTGCACCTGATTGGATCATTATGTCTCGTTACTTGTACAAGATGACTTGATTTATAGCCATCTTCCTGAGGCTTAGGATTAGGGCTAACTCTTTTCTTTTAAGCAGATTCTGTATAACTCTAAAGGAGGAAGAAGGTCAGGCATTTGCCACTGAAACACAGATGACACTTTGCTTATGTGATATAGTATGTAGTTGTTCCCTAAGCAGAGGAGAGTTGTGCTTAATGTAGAGTATTGTATTTTGGAATCAGCTCTAAACCAGGATAGGTCTAAAGACTATACTATACATCTTCAGTTTAAAAATATATCTTCCATATAGTTGTTTTGTTGTTTTTATTTTTTAAACAACATAATTTTTACTAATGCTTCTCTTTGTACCTCATGTGAAGTAGGATCCAAGTTGGCTGACTCTGGAAGCTTTGAACATCCAGCAAAAACCACCATATTCACAAAAATGTACATTGACATGACCCCAGCAGAAACTCAGAGAGGGTTCACATTAGAGTACTTGTGCGTGATGGCATACTCTCCTTCACTGATGTTTCTAGGACCTAGGTGTATCAGTCAGCAGCAGATCTGTAGAAAAAATACAGCTTCTTAAAGCCTGAGGAGTGCATAACATAATGGGTTTGGAACTGAAATATTTGTGTTATTTCTAGATGTGATTGAGGCCTTATCTAATCCAATCAGATATGTAAACTTGATGGAGCAGAGAGCTAAGCAATTGGCAGCACTGACTCTAGAAGATGAAGAAGAGGTAAAGAAAGAGGTAAGGGAGGCTTCAGAATCTCTTCATATTATGTTACAGTATTAAAAAAGCACCTACTTTGCTTAGAAAGACAAATATTGAAAGTCCCTGGGGATTGCGTATGTTGATCACTTAAACACCTACAAACATCTCAGGATGAGACTTAGAATATGTTACGACCAAGTAGCATTCTGCTGCAGGCAGTATGTTGTGCATGGTACAAATTACTGTTCAGGGGTAAAGAAACCCTGAATGCAAAAGCATGTTAGGCTTTTGCTGATAAGTAGGCTTCTTGTGTAGTAAATTAAATCATCTTAAGTCATTGCTTGTTGTTTTCCAGTGTGATGCTGAAGTTACCCGTACAAAAATGACAACTCTGTATCAGCAGCTTGTCCTGAAAGTATTCGATTTTTTTTTTTTAGAATTTCAAGCTCTGTTTTATAGCACTTTGTTTCTTGAGAACTTATTCTGTTCAGAATCATTAAAATCTCACAGATTCTGATGTCTCTATACACTCTCTAAATATGCCCTAAAGAGACCCAGTATTATCATACAGTAATTTAGATTGGAAAGAGAAGAGGCTTTGGAGGTCACCTGATCCAGCCCTTCATAGATCTTAGAAAGAGAGATGAAGAGGGAAGAGAGCATAATATAACTAAATATTCAGACCTATTCTAGTTTAGCTTAAAGCTATGAGAACCATATTTTCAGTTGTTAGATATCTGTTTGGATATATATGGTTACTTAAGGACTAAACTTTAAACCCCATTTTTCTGCAGAATTGGAGAAGTTGTACATACAAATGCAGAGATGTAATTTTGAGCATACTTAAGAGTACTAACAGTTTAGCTTTTGTTTCCAATAAGCCTTATGTTCATCCAGATGTTCTGTGTCTCTGTTCCAGATGCTATCACTGGGACATCTTCTAGCATTGTTTGAAAATATCTACATTATATTTGAAAGATTGCTTGTGTCAGATGTAAAGCACATCACGTGAATCAAAAGGCACTCTGTACAGGTCTCCAGCAAAGATGCAGAAATACTTTATAATCCTAAACTGCCCTCATCTATGGTGACTGCCTTCTTTAATTCTCAGATGTGCAAAGCCTCATTGAACTAGATTTTGTAACCAAGAATACATTCCCAAAGCAGACCAAATGAGTGAAAGTCATTACAATTCAGTGGCCAACAATTTACTCTTTGTGCAGTGTCACAAGTTCGGCTGAATGAGGACACTGTGAAATGCTCAGTAGTATCCTAGACAGTTATCTAGGACGCTCTACACATGAGATTCTATTTTAATAGCAAAGTCTTTTTTTAACATAATCCTTTAAATACCTTAGAGGTCATTTTTACTTTTGAAAAAGTACAGATTCCTCTGGTTTACAGGCTTATTTGCAGAAAAAATCTGTCACAGAATATCTTCTAAAGCAAATGGGAAGATGGAAAGCTGAATTGTAGTGCTTAGGTAGTGTTACCGTGTGTCGAGGAGCTGGAAAGCTCGCAGGATAAATGAGGTGGTTTTGGAGTAGCAGAGAAATATTTTTTTTAAAGAAAACTGTAATGATTGCAGTGGTGCATTTACTAAAAATGTACAACCTTTCAATTACACGAAGTAGCAAGGGACAGGTACAAAACTGCCGCTTTAAGTTGCTATCTAAGTACAGCGTTGTTACTTTCTATTTATAAACTCTCATTCTAGGTAAGGTATTTGGAAAACTTGAGTTGCCTGATCATTTTATCTGATATTTTCTTCATCAGTTGGCCAGGCTGAATGATTTGTTCACTTATACTGACCCACAAGAATCACAATGGTTAATAATTACAAGTACGTTCACTGGCAACATAGCTAAATAATTCCGAGTATTGCCGGATACGTACACGTAATTACACCAGGATTCAATTTTCCTATATGTAGTTTCTAATCTACACACTATTAGCTTTAATATGTCCAAAGCTGTGCTACCTCCAAGCACAGATTCTGCCTTCCCACACCCTTTTCCCTCTTCTCTCACACATTTATTTATCTGAGCTGGGTTCTTGCAGCTATCAGGGGAAAAACTGAGAGGTTTTTTTTTTTGCTGCCTAGAAGTTTAAGCTTCATCTCAGAAGTTCCTCAGACTTCTAACAAAAAAGTAATAAAATCAGATACCTAACAGCAAATTGTTTTAAATAAATAAATTAGCCTTTCTTTAAGCCTCAAATTACACTGCCTGTTAATAACATAAAAGAAGAATGCTGAAGAACTGATAAAATTTACAGCATCTATTCTGTATTAGTTTTGCAGTGTTCCCATCATGAGTGTAATGTGAATTCCTACCTTGAACTTTCTGGTCACTTCATAACTTCCAAGTCCTGCTTTCCAGCCTGGTCTTAAAAGAGCTCTTTTTGCAGACAGGACTTTGCAGAATGGATTCATTGCAATACATGCAGTGTGGGTTTTGTCTATTTAGTTATACTTGTTATGCACAGTGTTTTTTTAGGAGCATACTGGTAGTGAAGGTTGCCTTCTCCTCCCTTGCCCTTTATAGACAAATCTTTATAGACAAAGTGAAAAAGCTATGCAGAAATTTGCAGCTGGGAGTTTCTGGTGATGAATTAATCCCATCTTAAGACGATGGATGTAACTGGTTCATATGTTTTCATCCCCACAGTTATGGGTGCAGAAGGGTTTAGGGATCTAGGAGAAGCTAGCCAGAGTAAAATGCTTTTCAGCTGTCCCTGCTGCTGTAACATCCCTGGGGCTGCATGCAATTTATTCTGCAGAGTCAAGGAGTCAGGAGGCCTTGTGGGATTGTTAATGACAAGAGAAGCAGCAGAGCATTGGATCTGCTGTCTCTACCCATAAAGTAGTGTTGAAATAGAAACTATTGTTTTGTGTGCCTGGGTGTAAATCAAATGTGTGTAATCAGTCCAGTTGTCTTCTTTAGTTAAAAAATTATTTTGATGGAGAAAGTAAATAAAAACATCTCTAGGAGAGCAGCTGCACTTAGAGTATCTGATACCACTATTTAAAATGAAAATGCAGCCATTATTTTGTAAATCATGATGGTCAGATCAAGTTACAGTAATGGAAATTATGTTGATCTGACCCTTCTGACAGGGGGACTTGCTTATACTTCGCCAAGGATAAAAACAAACCAACTTCAAAACTGTGCACCAAGTCTAGCAGTGCAGCACAGATATACTCAATACCAGGGGAGGATCTCTCAATCCCAATCCATTGCAGGCTCTTTTCTCTGCAGAAATAAAAAAAATACAGGCCATAGACATATGTATCTGCATGAGCATGTTTCTTTTTACATAGTAAACATACTGTCTTGCAAAAGACATGGCAACATGTGGAATATAAACCACTTGCTGTGAATATTAGAACTATAAATTCTAAGACTGGATTGCATGATCTTTAAAAAGAGCCTAAAATATTCTGCACTAAGGGAAAATCATGTTTACTTTAGCATTCTGTGTGATTAATTAAGAGAAAAGAAAGTGCTTTTTAATGAAATTAGATTGCTTGATGCAGTGAAAATAACTCTTTATTCACTTCCTGATCCTGTCTTGCATTTCTGCTTTAGTTTCTGAAAACAGATGTTTTGTGTCCAGAACTGACAGGCGATGTTGATAGCTTAACAATCTGTGATGCAGCATTTCATACCACGTACAAACTGAGTCACAAAAGAAGAAGATAGTATCCATTTTTGAAGCAATGACTTTTGGGGCAATAACTTGTTAGAAAATAGGCATTCTATTAAGTGTTGATGATCTATATAGTATTTTTATTTTTTATCAAACTAACGAATAGCATCTAAGCAGTGGTCACAGCTACAGCTTTTTCCAGGCACATTGTTCTACCGTCATAAACATTGGCTACGTCATGTTTTTGTTGTTTTATTGCAGTAATTCCCACATGAGATAAAGATTTTGGCATTGGTTTACAATTGCATCATGTTTCTGACTACGGTATCTCCCTCCTATAATTTTGGTAGAAATAGGCTGTTGAGACGGAAATCCTTTTGCAATTTAGACTACGTTGTCAGGACCAAGATGAATGAAATCATCAGCAGGAGCGGCACAAAACAGATCAAAATGCATTTTGCTTCTATTGATGCAGTGCAGGTTGATATTTTGCTAGTGTAGAATAATCAAGGGGAAAAAAAATAATAAAAAAATAAAAACAACTGTGGTATCCTGCCTCTGCATGTAATGTGATTACCATCACAGAGTGAAATGGGAGCAGCTGAAGGAACAAATCCAAGACTACCCTGAGACACCATGGCAACTGGCCCCTTGCAGGGACAGTGAGAAGGGGGGCTTGGCCATTTCAAAATAAAAATTGCTTTCACTGACCTTCTGCTTGCTGAGCACTGGGTGCTTGCTTGTCATTTACAAACTTGTTGGCCACAAGGAAAATTACAAGACGTTCAACGCATAGTAAGCCTGAGCTTTTAGGAAACTGGAAAGAAAGAAAAGATTGTAGAAAATGCTTAAATATTTGGATACCACAGAAGTATTTATACAGCAGGATGGAGGTACTGTTTACATATTATGCTTGGAGTGTAATTACAAGAATGTAAGATCTTGGGAATCAGAAGTATGTCTCTGTGCTGTAAGAACAGTGAATAATGATAGTACTGTGTTTGTATGAAATTTAAAAGTAATTTTGTATACACATTTTGCTCACAGCAAGGATCTGAGTAGCATTTTCTTGCTACCTTCTACATTATATCTAGGAAGGTTTTATGGCAGAGAACAATGCTTTTCAATAAAATACAGATTTCACATCTGGTGCAGCTAATACATACTCTACTGAAAAATGTTCCTGATGAGTTATATCAACTTAAAATGAAAATACTTCTACAGAATAATACGTGCTCTATTTCTTCCTGGAATTTGCCCTGCATAAATGTACTACCTGGGTTACTGTGTCTCTTAAAGATACATTTGTTTTTTCTTGTTATAATGATTTATGTGTAGCATCTACATATTTTTATTGAAAAAGGGGGTAAACCAGATCTGAAAATTTTTAATTCTGTTAATTGGATAGAGTAATGTAAATAATTTCGTATTTTCAGGTGGACCATGGAGATGCACCATCTGAAGCTAACAGTGAACCTAGACCAACACCAGCAGAAAATGGAGTAAATTGCACTGCCTCTCTTACACCGAAACCAGCAACTCAGGTTGTCCATAGCCAACCAACACCAGGTAAAAACAAAAAAAAAAAAATAAAATAATAACCACACAAGCAAAACAACAAAAGAAAACACCATCTTTTCAAAAGAAATGTAGATCATTTTTCATGTGCTTTACATTTTAAGAACAAAGTGGTTTTGGTGTTTTCTTTTTTGCTTGTTTGTTTGTTTTTTATAAAATGGGTGGACATTTTCCCACTCTGCTGCTAGGGGTCATTCTTCAATCATACAAGTACCTTGTATTTAAGAGTTGCTTTTGGGGTGGAATTGAAGTTCATTGCAAACAAGAAAGTTTGCTAGTGCTTTTTTGTGATTGCAAGTGCAGGAATTTCTTTAAATTGTTTTTACAAATATGCCATATTTATGCAAGTAGTTACATCTTATTCCATGTACAAAATACAGGTTTTCATACTTACATATTCTATATCAGTGTCTCTCCTATCATAAATGACAGTGTATATAGTTTAATGAATGCAGTCCTAATAGGCGTGATACATCTGACTTCCAAGGAGCTGGACTCATCTTGTGGACAGATATTTTGCACTGTCATCATGATATAGGTCGGTTGTACTAACCATCAGCCTAATACCATTTAAATGACTCCTATGAGTCGTATCAGTGAGTTCAATGCACCCTCCTCATAAGTAAAACAAGGAAGCTCAGGTGGGTTTTTAGATTACCTTTTTGTGTTAGTTAACAGGATTGGTGTTGTTTTGTGTTGCTTCTATTCAAGATGTGTTTTCTCAAATGATTAATAAATGCTTGTGTCAGCATGCAATCTGTGTCACATACCATGTTTTAATATACAATCTAGTGGCACAGTAATGGTGTTTTTTATAAAAAGAATTTATATCAGTCATCTCTTTTATCTCTAGGTTCGGTGAAAGCACCTGCAAAGACAGAAGATCTTATTCAGAGTGTCCTCACAGGTATTAAATACACAGTTTACATTATATAAAGGATACACTTTTTTGTCAATTGAAATATATTTTTTAATGAAATGGGCCATCTGACTTAAACATTTCTTTGAAGGATTATGACTGCAATAACTCAGAGAAAATATGCTTACCATGTCTTCTTCCTCAGCTATGAAGTTATTGAATGTTTGAGTACATGCTTCTTGAGATCACCATTGGTTGCCAACATGGAATTTTTAAAAATTATTCTCTTATTGCATTCTCATAGGCACAACGTTCACATCTAATGCAGACAAAAAACAGCATTATGCTCAGAACAGAAGCTAAATTTGCTACTACTCTTGTGAATAGTAGTGAAATGATTTTATCTCCATTAGCCCTGTATCCTTCCTATCACTCCTACAAAACTGAAGTTATCCTGTTGCATTAAGCAAACTGGCCTGTCATATAGAGTCCTACTGTGCAACTGGGAGTCACATCCTTCAGCTTGGAGAGAGATTTTAGATTGCAAATCTCCTAACTCATTATTTTTAAGTCATTTTCCAACATTTCTGTATGCTTGATCTGTTGTGAGATCTGGGAAAGGGTCTTCAGACTAGGGTTCCTTCCCTCCGTCACCTTTTTTTTTTGTTATTTTTGCTAATTTGGGGTGAGCTTATGGAGGTCAGATTAGCAGACACTGAGCTCAAACTCTGATCAGGGTTCACAGAGCAGGACATCGAGGATAGCTGCTATTCTCAGTGACAGCTCTGGAGTGCAATTCTTGGCATTTAGCTTCTGATGCCTTGCCAGACTGGCAGACAGCTGGCCATGACTCTCCTGATGCAGGGTCTCCATCACAAAAGAAGTGAAATCTGTTGGGTTGCCATGATGATACCGGGACAGCTGCTCCCACCCAGTGCCCAGGTCAAGGCAGAGGAGCAGGTGCTGAAATGCTGTTTGTAAAAGGGTTTTAGCCATTAGTATGTTATGTAGTCCATCCAGAGAGAAGGGAAAACTGAGGTGTTGGCACGGCGCTTACAAAAAAGAACAGTGACCATACCTGTGTAAGATGATGCTGTTATATGTCAGGCAGATGTGAATCTTGCATCTGAAGGGGTTTGAGGGGGGAAAAAAAAAAGTACATGGTTTTTATTTTGCTGGACATACTGCTGTTCTAAATTTTTGATTCATTTCCTACTCTAAATTTGTCACAGTGTTTTTAATCTAGTTAGCTTATTTTCAAAGAAGTCTACTTGGTCAGCTTAAGCTAACACATTTCACTTACCAGCAGTAAGAAAGCATGCTTTCCTGCTGGTGGTGATTTCTCTGATGGAAATCGTATGTTAGTAGAAAATTGAAGTGGCTTTTGTTATTATCATTGTAGAAGTGGAAGCACAGACTATTGAGGAGCTAAAACAACAGAAGTCGTTTGTAAAGCTTCAGAAGAAGCACTACAAGGAAATGAAGGACCTTGTAAAGAGGCACCACAAGAAAACCACTGATCTTATCAAAGAGCACACTGCAAAGTATAATGAAATCCAAAATGACTACCTGCGACGAAGAGCAGTTTTAGAAAAAACAGCAAAAAGAGACAGTAAGAAAAAGTATGTTAAATGCAGCTTTCCTGTCTTTGGCATCAGATATGTTTACTTCTTTTATGATAGACAATTAATATGGAGGTGATGATAGATCACAGGGGAAAAAAAAAAAAATCACAAGTTGAAATATTCCTAGATAAAATGAAGTCAGGTGTTTTGATACAGAAATCAGCAGAAAAAAAGCCCTCTCTATGATACACTGATTCTCTGCTAGAAGCCAGATAAGTTGTTCACACTTCTGTACCTCTTTCCCTGTAAATAAGATCATACAGTATTTGTCTTGGGACTTTCCTTAGTCCTTTGTTGTGAGTACGTGCTTCAGCTATACTGGCAACAGGAGCCAGTGGTTTGGCGGTAAACTTAATCACAAACAGTGAGATTGGGCTTCCCCTACATACTAGGGGCAGTTCAGGAACCAGACTGAGGCATCAAAGAACTGAAACCTTATCTGGATAATGTATTTTAGTTTCCTACTCAGGTCAGCTGCACCACATTTTATCAGAGCACCCCATTGTCTCCCATGCTTGACCTCCTTTAGGATAAGGGGTGTCAGTTCATTGGAAACTTGCCCCACACTTCATAGTACAACATCGTAATGTTGTAATATCTCTTTTTCAAGCAAGGAGAAGGTTTTGCAGCCAGCACACAGTCATCTTGCCCATATTGAGCAACTGCTTCCCTCTGGGCCACCACAGTGAGCTGCCTGGTGGTGGAGCAAGACTCCAGTTTCAAAACAGAAACAAAATCTAGTCCTCACGATGTTATTTGTGATTAGAATGGATTTTCTGAATTTTTGGATGAAGACCATTGTCTCCAAGTTAGAGCCCTGGAAAGAAAACTCATACTACAGTAAAAAGCATCACATGTATAGTTAGGTGAAAGAAATACCTGCCAGTTATTAACATCTGACTATAATTTAATTGATGATTGATCCAGACCGCTTGGGAATCTCTTAATGACTGACTGGCTCTGCCTCTGCATGCACACCCCTTCTGTGCTACGTCTCTTCCTCAGTCTTGCATTGCACCATAGCTCATCTCTTTGTGTTTGCTGATAACATTTTTTATTTGTTCTGATAATAAAAGAGAATTGCATTTGCAATTATCAGTTTGAAATGCAAACGCTGTTGGGTCTTGTTAATCTTTCCACAATTTTCGTCTTGTTCATATGGTAAGGAACTTTATATTACTAAAGATCTTTCTTAACTCCTAGCAAAACATATGCACATTTAGATACAATCAGTTTCTAATACTATTACAACTGAATTATAATTATTTAGGAGTACCCCCATAATTTTTTCCTTTTCCCATTAGTGCAGCTTTCTCATTCTAACATATTTTTTTAAAGTAATTAGATAAGCAAAAAAGCCTTTTAACTTTTGCATAAAATTGATATAGCTGCAGATCTTGAACCATTAAGACATTGAATGGCCATTAAAAAAAAATTCTGGATATTTTTTGGTAGGAGACTATTGGAGAAAAAAGGTGCCAGCAAGCTTTAGCTACTACTCGTGTTGATAGTACCTCTAACTGCAAGTTACCAAGATTCAGGCCCTAACTTGTCCCTAGGAAGGAGCTTACTCGTTTATGCTTGCCCAATGACAGAATGTCTTTTGGCTTAGTAAGAGCTTAGTACTCAACATATGTATGTTCAGGTGGCCTTAACTGTTGCCAGTTTTCAGACCACTGGGTTCTACACTTGAATTTGTTAAAATCCCTTAATGACTGGTTGTCAGCTGCATACACAGTGATACTTTATTCATTTTATTTTCCATCGTGTGTGTGATAGATAGTGGCAGACAAAACAATATGATATTGTTTTGTTCCTCTTTAGCATATTCTATTCAAATTTAAGTAGAAGAACAAACTGAATAAATGACTCATCTTTCTTTGACTAAAAACGATTTGGGATTTTTATTTTGTTATGATCTGACCATAAATCATTCATGATATTAGGCAATAAAACACTGTATTCTGTTATGGGGAGCTGTCACGGTGATTTCAGAGATGTGAAAATTTTATGTGAAGATACTGAGAAATCTGAAAGTTAAAAAATCTGTTGCTGAATTTTTAAGGAGCAGGAGTATGTATTTAGGGCTTTTCAAACTTGCAAGTACATATTATCTCAAGCAGAAGATTTTTAATAGAATACTGCATCCCAAGGGAAAAGGCAATTTTTACCATTTTAAATTATTACTGAGGCTATTTACCTGTAAGTGCAAAGTACAAAACACTGCTTCATCAAGAGTCTCTGCATCAGATTGTCATAAAAGTGTCTTGTCTCTGATCAGAAGCAATCAGTGTTTCATGCCCATGTCTAAAATGGGGCAAAGATTCAGTAAAGCCAATGTCTGTGGGACAGTTGAACTATTTATTGAACACAAACACAGGTATTTTGCTGGTGTAGTTCTGAAGTTTTTATTTAATGATCATGTCCCTTAAGAGTCAGTTACTGTTTTAGCCTTCTTTTTGCCAAAAATACAAGAGATGTCAGCTTTAAAATATATGGCATAATGGCATAATTTGCTGACTTTAATATTCTTTAATGCTGTCTTGTGGCTCTGTATGTAGATTACCCTCACCTGTCACAGTGATACCACTTAACCTCATAGCAGAATATTCAAATACAATGGTAATACAAGAGATACAAGTAGGCTACCTTGGTCTGTATCCTCAGCCTGATGAAAGCAGCTTCACATTATTTTGGTTGAAGTTATGCTAATTGACAGCAGCTGCAAAGTTGAACGTGGGCAAGAAAAGACAGGCAGCCAGTGCAGCAAGTTCTCTGCATTGTAATATTTGCAAATTTCTGAGTAGAGAAGTCATTCTTCTAAGTCAGTCCTCTCTGTTCAAGGTTTTGCTATTTTGTCCATCTCATGCACTGTTCCTGAGGTTTCCCAGGCAACTGATTTAACACCTGAGTACAGCAGTAAACACAGCAGCCAAGCAGAGACACAGCATAATCATATTTTTTAAAAAACATTTTTCTTGGGCTTAGTTTACTGCTGGCCTGAGAGTGATACCGCTTTTGCAATTTTTTTGTTTATTTTTTCGTTGAGCAGTGTCATCATGTCTCCTTTCACCATTACATCTATCCTTCCTTCTATTTTAAGGAAACAAAAATAAAATAAAACCTAGTCCTTGGTGTTTGCTTCTTAGCTTTTTTCTTATATTTTTTCTTTGTTCCTATGTGTTGCCTTTCTGAGATTTATTCCCCACTGGGAAGTTAAGTTTCCTCCTGAAGTCAGGAGTCCATAGAGCACTTTCTTGTGTGTGTGCTATGCATGGCATTTCCTGAAGGGGGGAGAAAATACCAAATAAAGGGATGTTCCTAACCATTTTAAGCTTTTTATAAATGCAGATGTAAAGTTATGCTCTTAAATTTATTGCTAAGCATATGCAAGGATGACTGTGTTTTCAAAATACTTAGCATTCACCATTTTTGCTGAGGACTAGGAAGCTCTGAAATTCAAGTTATGTGCCTGGAAGTGGAGAAATAAGTTCTATGGGCGCATGTTTATAGGAAATCCTGGCAGTTTCATTTATAGTTCGTTTACACTAAGTCCTGTTCCACCCCACCATGGCAGGTTTGTAATACGAGGTTTAAAAGTAATACATGTCCCGTTAGAAAATAATTAGCACTATTTGCTTTGCTAAAAGATTAAATTAGTGGATTTACCGTGGCTAAAATCATCTTCTTCCTCTATATGTGGTGCTAAGAAACTTACTTGATGGACTACATGTAACCAGCTGCATTAAAAACAGGGTTTAAATACGGAGCAGAGCATGCATACCTAGTGACTTGGAGCTGGTGTGTGTGTGTGTGTGTGTGTCTTTGCAGATCTGAAACAGGCAGCCCAGACCACAGTTCTTCAGCTATTGAACAAGAATTAGCTGCACTCGACTCTGAAATGACCCAGAAGCTAGTCGAGCTGAAGGAGAAGCAGCAACAGCAGCTGCTAAATCTCCGACAGGAACAGTATTACAGTGAAAAGTACCAGAAACGAGAGCACATTAAGCTGGTACGTTTATGGCATCTGGTTTTCTTTAGCAGTCTCTGGGTTAGTAATGAAAGCAGCGTGATGTTAGAACGAAGTGGGGCTTCCTTTCATTTGGAGTCCATTTCAGATCTTGATTCCCATGTGGTCCACTGCTACTACTTCAAGGGGTTGTTGTACCACTTTGTCACTAACACTTGTAACATACTTGGAGGGCTTTGGATAGAAGGCAGAAAGGCAATAGGTTTACTATTAATGCTGCAGTACTGAGTCCTTACCTCTAGTTACATATGTCTGAGTTCTCTGCAGCTTTTAGTTGATGTTCCCGTTTTCTTCTGCCACTTACTTAAATGTACAGTACTCAAGTAGGCAGTATTAGCTGGAAATAAATTGGAACACCATGAAAATAAATAAATGAAAATAGCTTCAAACATTCCCCAGGGCACAGAGTTTTGCCAAACAGTGTTCCTACTGCAGACAAATGCTTTAAGGGGATGCAGGACGTAATCTGTATATGGTGAATAAATAGTGTGTATGCATCAGTCCAAGCTAGTTTGTTTTTACAGCTGGAGTCTGGCTCACAACTTCAGCCAGATCATAGCCCTCTGAACTGCAATAGAGGAGCTTGGGCAGATGGCAGCTGATGCTGATGGATGTTCTCAGGCAGAAGAGAACGTTTTTAAAAGGGTGTTATGGGAGTGCAAACTGTTTCTCAACTCCAGACAATCCTGTCTCACAATTTTTGTCTATTATATGATGTTTTGCCTCATTGCTGGTGTCTGAAGTGATTTGCCTGTTCTGTCCTGCCATCCAAAAAGCAGGGCAGAAGAGTGATATGAATTTAAATCGCTCAGCAAGGCTTTTTCACAAATTCATCCACATGGATCGTAGCACAGAACTGCGGCTCCCAAGCGGTGCTGTTTATCATCAGTTGTACATGAACCACATCAGTGTTACGCAGCAGGAGCAGCTCCAGCAGGAGTGCGTGGACACGGTTACCTGTGCTGCAGGGATGCAGTAACAATTGTTGGCTGTATCTCAGGGATTTTACTTTTTATAAAAAGAAAATGTTTTGGACCCACATAGTTGGGATGATATTGTAAGTTAATTCATTTCTCATTCCAAAATAGGAAATGGCATTTCCCAAAAATTTCCCGAAGCCAAGTCCCATTTTGTGCTTTGTCAAGTTAGGTAGCGTCATGATAAATTCATTTTTTAACACAGAACATTCAGAAAGTTTTCCCTCTGAGTTATGCTGGAATTAATATTTGTTCCACATAAAATCTGCCTTGCAGAGGAGAGATTCTTTCTGATTTCTTTCAGAGAAGAGCCTATTCTCAGTATTTTTCTTCTTTTATCTAAGGAAAGAAAAGCTGGATGAGACTAGCTAGGCATTATTATGCATTTTCTTGTTCATCATCCTGAGAAGATTATTTAATAGAATCCAGCTTAAACCATGGGCATGATCAAATCAAATTGGCCCCATTTTCCATTTTAATTCACCATTCATTGGACTTGAACAGAGGCCCAGTCCATGTATCCTCATCTGTCAGCATCACAACTACAAGCATGGTTTTGTTAACAGCTTCAGCTCAAATGAGATTGGACCCAACGCTGCACAGGAGATTTCACACCAACAACTATGATATTCTTTATCCAGTGATGTGTGATCAAGATACAGCTTAACTTTCTTAGCTATCATGCATGAATGTTTGTCCACCTGACCAAACTGAAATCCAGGCTGCTCCATGTAATAATACTCTGTGCAAGAGGAATGTTTTCAGCACTCGCAGAGAACTTTGAAGTGAACAGGAATTCAGCTTGTAATTCATGTTGCACAAGTTCAGTTTGTGATCATTTATGAATTATCACAGACATTTTAATCCATAGCAAGAGTAAAATCTAAGAAAAATCTTTTGATGTTACATTTAATTTTCTCAGAATATATCACCTTGATGTACAAAGAAGTCATAGTCTCTGTGGAAGTTGGTCTTATACAAGTCCATACAAGACTTATACAAGTCTAACTGGAGTCCACAAGAATGTGTTTGCACTAATGAGAATGTTTACTTGCTTTTGATCATAGATAATTAATCAGGTCATGGTTTAACATTTTCACATGTTTAACACAGATATTTGAGGAAAATTAGATGAATGTATAATATTTTGCTGAAAATGCATATTTCTGTTTCTTGGAATTCTTTTTTTAGCTTATTCAGAAGTTGACAGATGTAGCAGAGGAATGTCAGAACAACCAGCTAAAGAAACTGAAAGAAACATGTGAAAAGTAAGGTGCTATTCCCCCTTGTAACTGATTGCATCTCCTTGTGGCGTGTATTTTTCATTTAGATATTTTTCATTTTCATTTTGAACTTTCCTTTTTTTCTTTTCTTTTTTTTTTTTTTACGCTTTAGAGAAAAGAAAGAGTTGAAGAAAAAAATGGACAAGAAGAGGCAGGAGAAGATCACAGAAGCAAAATCCAAGGATAAAAATCAAATGGAAGAGTAAGTGTATCCCTTGATCTATATCCTTATATGTTATGAGGAGACACAAGATTTTTCACAACTGGAAAATCAAAGAAAGGTCTCAACCCTAAATACAAGACAGCTTTTAGTCAGACTGTAATACCTCACCAGAGCTGTGGAGTCCTTCTTACTTCCGCTGATACTAATTTAATTTCCTGGGACGAATCTAATCTCCTGTTCAGCAAGCATTGATAGTCTGGGTCAGCTGCAAAGGTGCTGATGTATAATATGGGGACGTGCCTATGAGTGTCATGACAAGGATTCACCAAGACACTGTTAATCCAAATGCTATTCCTTTATGTATGGCTATAAATAGACTTAGTGACTTCAATTCCTGCAGGGTTTGATTTCACTGTAACTTATTTTTTTTTATTTGTGTTATCTTTTTTTTTGTTCTTAACTCTGTTAAAGCTGCTGTCTAAAAGAAATAGCAGAAACACACTGGAAGGTTTGCTCTACTTTTGTGATAAATTCCCCTCAGATGCCGTGCTACTGACTCTCCTCCAGTAACAATTTTATTCAGTGTGCAGTTACTTCTGGTGGTAGACAGAGGAGAACTGTGCTCCGTGGGTGCAGTTTCTGTGAACAGGGACAGTAATATTAATTTCATTTATGCACCACCAGACAATGCAAAGTTATGGAGTTACACAAGTTGATTATATTCTTCCCAAAGGCACAGTGTCTAGGTTTGTTTTTCCTTCTTCACTTGTTGTGGCAAGCAGCTCACAAAGAAAATGGAACATTTTAATCCTTCACTGTTTGCTGGGATATTCTTTTTTACCAGTCTTTATTTTAGTAACATTTAAGAACAGTTAAAATACAGGAGAAGTTACAACAACAACAAAATCCATCATATCTGAGTTTTACCATGTGAGTAAAACACAATTATGTTGGGTAAAAAGATGTATATAGATTTTGGAGCCTCTCTGTACAATCTTTGTGCTTGGCAACACTAGAAGAGGGTCACACACTCATGCGATGAACTGCATCAGATAACTTAAGAAACGTATAAACATCTTCAAAAAAAAAGAGATCATAAAATTGGAATAATTTATTTTGAAAAGGGGAGAAATTAGGTCTGATAAAATGTAATAGAAAAAAATAGTCATTACAAAAATATAGCAGTAAAATCAATTGCAATAGGATATGATTTGCTAGCTGAAAGGTAAATGAGATGCTAGTGAGAAAGGCTCAGGAACAGACAAGTAAAAATTCATTTTTGTTTTCATTTTTTACTCATCTTTCCCAAGGGCTTTCTTTTTCCAGGCTTTTCAGAGAACCCTTGGGAAAGGTAAGATGGGAACCAAATGGGAAACTCAGCTTTCCTCTGTCAAGTGATACAGTTTGTCCTTACTTTTGCAGTGGAACAGGGAGTAGTGAGACCTTCTGGAAAATTCCACTTGAGTCATCCATGCTAGGCCATTGTTTATTTAAAGCTTTTGTTATGAAAATTTGAAGAAAAGGGAAAAAAAATAGAGAGAATATGTTATATTGTTCTTGCTTAAGTTTTCTAATTCTACCTGTGCCTAGGGATTGTGTAACTACCTAAAACCATCAGATTTTAATGCCACCTCAGTAGATTGCAATTCACTATTCTTGACTTAGGCAATTACATTTTAGAGTACTGTTCTGAATCTGGTCAACTCCGGCATCCACAGAATGTTATTTTATGTGCATTTATTCCTTTGCGGCATCTTGTCTTTGACCAAAAGTTACCTAATAGCTGTCTCACTGAGCCAGTCAAAGTACTTCTTTCAAGTTCAGCTTTCTGTAGTTTACATAGCAAAGCTGAGGACTGAAGTTGAGTCCTTTGTGGGAGCTTTGCCATCATCTCTGAGATGTCGCTAGCAGCATCTACACAGACAGAGATAATTTCCGTAGTTTGTAAAGTGCCACAGTGTGGCAGTGTGCGCCTGCTGACGGTTGTGGGCTTTCCTAGGCTGACATTTGGGCCCTAAGGAATGCTGCCATCACTTTGAAGATGTGACAATACCCTGTGGGAAAAGACTATCATGGAAGAGCAGAGGAGTTGTGGTACCTCACAGGGAAATGAGAGCCCTTCATACAGCAATGATGCCACCTGTTATAAAAGGCACATCCAGGAAGCCACTAAATGTTAAGTTAGGCTGATGCATAAGTTCAAAACATCAGCTTACTCATTCTTGTGGGGAGTTGTGGAGAATTAAAGTACATTGGTATGATCTTATTGACTACAATAACTTGTTGATTGCTTCTCCCCAGAGAGAAGACTGAAATGATTCGATCATATATCCAAGAGGTGGTACAGTACATAAAAAGGGTACGTCAGGCCATATGTTTGTTTTTCATTTGGGGGGATAAAATGTCAGCTTTCATGTTTTAGGTCATTTTACACTACAGATTCCAAGCTTCTGTGTAAAGACTCCACAAGTACAGATTTTTAAAAGATGCAGTGTGGGCTCCTATTGACATTCCACTAAAAGAAAAACTGGAATTTCAGACAGATCTTGTTAAGTGTTAGTCTTTGGGAGTGGGAGAGAGTAATGGGACCATATTTTAATAAAGTTGTGATTTCGTTTTTGAATATCCTATGTTTTTTCACGGAACATGTACTCTATGATTTTTTTTAAATACTGAGGAATTTTTTTGTGTATGTGTTTTTTAATTGGCTTGCTGTTTCATGAATGTAGAGATTGCATAAGGAATTCTTAAAGTCAATAAGCAATCTTAGAGTACATTTTAACCATAAATACATTTGTACAGTTATCAGAAAACAAAAATCATTCTGAGAGCTCTGTAAATACAAGTCAAAGAAATTCACTACAGATGTTGGTATTTCTGTAGCTATACATAGTTTATGCTATGGTGAAAGTATGCACTACAATACTTTGATGTAGGAAATTATTACAAAACTTTTGCCACTATTGAATTTTCTCTTAATTTCAGTGCAGAAGAATTCAATTCAAATGTTGTCCCATTTTTGCTCACATTTTTCCTTGATTCAGGAATCAGTGTAAAGAATTAACCAATTAAATATGCTCAGTTCTTGTTGGAGTCAGGCACATGCTCGAGTGCTGTATTAAGTGAGGCCTAAAACTGATCAGCATGTTTGTTTAGGACTCTAAGATGCAAATACTTTTCTTCTGGGAGCGGGATCGATCCTGCACATCTCATGTAGTAAAAGTTAAAGCACAGTAATGCAATGAAAGTTTTACCAGTGAAGGGGTGGGAAAGGGAGAATACACAGCCTTTGAAACAGGTTTCTCTGCTGTTTTATTACAGCTAGAAGATGCTCAGAGTAAAAGACAGGAGAAACTGGTAGAAAAACATAAGGAGATTCGTCAGCAAATACTGGATGAAAAACCCAAGGTAAAGAATTTTGAACAATACTTTAAATGTCCTTCAGGGAAGAAAGTGTATATAGTATGTAGACTGATATTTAAACATGACAAAATGCATACATAGCATTTTAGCTATATACCTTAATATACAGGATGAAAAACAAAAATCAAGTAGCAGCCTAGTAAGGAGCACCACCTCAAGTCAGATGTCATATAATTTGGTTTATTTTTCAGTAGTCATGTCACATTGTTAAAAAGAGTTCAGTGTAAATGGTGCTTCTGACCAGCAGAGTGTGCTCTTCACTCTATTGTGCTTTAGCACTGCAAAACCAAAACACAGTTAACATTGAAATGAAAAAGAGATATCTCTTTAGCATGCTTGTCTTGGATATTTGTGATAATTGATGAGGATATATTTTTGTGGAAAACAATGAGTTTTCATAATGTTTAGTCCCCAAGGTTCTATATTGCTTGCTGGATTTCCCCTGTTCAATTTTGTGCACTTTATCTGCATGCAGTGTTCTGAAATACATTTTTTGATCCTACATATTATGGGCTGACTCCCACTCCTAGTGAAGTTGGTGGTCGTTTTGCCACTGACTTCAGTGGAGAAGGTTTGGAGTCATCTTTTGTACGTCCTTCTTTGGCAGGAAGAGTTAGGTAACCATGTAATCAGACTGCTGTATGGAGACCTGTTTTCAGCAGAGTTCATATCCAAGTATGATTCTCCACAGCCCATTGTGTCATCTCTGCTTTCATTTTTTCTGCACTCACTCAGATATGTGCTCTAGGCTTCATTTTTAATTTCTTGTCTGTGTCTACAGTCCTAATGTTTATGTGCTTGTATTCCAGTTTAAATATTTAGTATTGGTTGTCACTTAATGTTTTCATGTCATTTTTGTCAAATACCAAGAGAACACATTAGGCTAAGATCTCAATAGCTAGAAATTTAAAATAGCTTGAAAAAAAAAAAAAAATGTTTGCATTTCTGATTTTCTACTTTCATTTTAAAAGCCATGTTTATAATTAACCTGGAACTTTTCAACGTTATGGCATCTGAGTCTAAAAGCATGAAAAATAGTATGGTTTGTATTTCATACTGTAGGATCATGAGCTTCTCAGGCATGTGAACCAAAAAATGGAATTTAAATGTTGAATATGTTTCAAAGAATATTAGTACTTCTAACCTCAGCTTTTCACAGATACTTGGACACATCATTACTTTTCTGTGTCCTCTTTTTTCTCCTTTTTTTTTTTTTTTTTTTTAATTTATTGATTCACTTATAAGTAGCATACCTGCAGTCAGAATTTGTCATTCAGGACTTGTGTTGCATTTTGAGAGATTGGGGTGGACTGGTAGCATGAGACTCTTCAGCTGTCCATGTGCCAAGCATTAGATCATGGCACAGAGCAGCTCCAGATCCCTTGTCTTCCCCTGCATCTGGCCGTCAGTTAAAGCACTGCAGTAATCAGCGCTCCTCAGTCAGTGCTCTTGATTTCTCCCGAGAAAACCCTCTACAGTAATGTGCCTCACAGGGCCTGGCTGCATTTTTTTTTCCTTTCCCACCTACTGAAATGGGCAGACTTTTACTGAATTTATGATGGTATGTGCTTTTTGCTGGCATGAGAGGATTTAAGCAAAACATAATTACTCATTTTATTAAGTATCTTTTTATTTTTTTTCTTCGTGTTCATATTTCATATCCATATGTGCTTCATAAGCTTCCCTAGTGACAGGGCGTATGATATAAAATAGATCAAATGCTTTCCCAGCTGAGAATCACCAATGTATTTTATGCATACAGCAGCCTTTCTAGGGGCAGCTTTTTAAATAGGCTGGTCTCTGGTGTTTCAGTGTCAAAACGCCCACTAAGATTTATGCTAGCTGTGTCAAAGGGGTTTTCTGGCAGTATCAATAACCCCTAAACAAAAACTTTAATATATGAGGGAAAGAATTTTTAGTATTTTTACAATAATTCCAGTAGAGACAGATTTGCCATCATCGATCACTTTCATTTGGTTATTTCTTACTGACTCAGAATTTGTTGTGCTATGGCTTTGTGCACAGAGCTCTGTCAAAACCAGGAAGATTATCGTTTCACGAAGTGTTGGCAACAGACTGCCATACCAGTGAGATTATTTTTTTATTTTTCTTTTTTTTAAGTATGCATTTGCAGCCTCCTTTGTTGCGGTGTGTGTAGGCCACCAGAGGAAAGCTTGCCTTTGAGTGCTGACATTTAAGGCAACAGCTTTTAGAAACTGCACAAACTTGATGCAAATTAGTTCCCTGTACCGGAGGCAGAGGGCTCACTTTTTGTTGAATTTTAAAATATCATGTTTTTAGATGAAAGTACTTGGAGCTGATTCACACCCTGAAACTTTGCCTTTCTTTCATATATGTAATTTTTTTCTAATGTTTAGATGTGAGACTGGTTTGTAACTTTCATTTTCAGGGCTATTATATAAAAAGATAGCTTTTTTATTTTTTCTCTTGGAAGACTTGGAGACTTTGCTTCCTGAATGGATACTGTTAGGCAAAAGTTGGGAAGTAATTCTTCATCTTGTGGTCCTTCTGAAAACAGTGTAACACTGACTTTAATGGGCCTGAAATGTTTTACTGTGTACATGTAAGTAATGAGGGTATGACAAACTAGTCTCTGGTGCTGTAGAAACTAGAAATTGAATATTATCATCAAATCTGTGTGTGTATATGTGGAAACAAGGCACCCAGTCCCACAGCCATGTTTGGAAAAGGAGAAATATCATTTAATGAGTAAATCAAATGCTGACTGAC
Source organism: Oxyura jamaicensis (assembly GCF_011077185.1). Lineage (NCBI taxonomy): Eukaryota > Metazoa > Chordata > Aves > Anseriformes > Anatidae > Oxyura > Oxyura jamaicensis. The sequence continues at coordinate 5,711,136 of NC_048895.1, forward strand.
CATAGTTCAAAAACTTTCTAGCTTGAGTGCCATTGCAGTGAAAGCACAGTGAAAACAAAGTTCAAATGCTGTCATGCCACTGTCTTATTCCTAACAGCAACATTGCTAGGCAAGGCATATGTATTTTTTTCTCCTTTTTTCCCCTCTGTATTTATGTTATCTGCTTGCAGCTTTATTATCAGCAACAGCTTGTAGTTATTTTCTCCCCCATTCAAATTCTTTGTCTTCTTCCCTTAGTCATTAATACACATTAAGCTTGTCCTGTCCTTATCTTCTTCCCCTTGGGCATCTCTTCTACATACTGTGGAGGCTGTTGTAGAAACACAGCTCTTTACACTGCAGTATTGAATTCTGTGAGTTAGAGTATTGTGTGATTTTAGATTCTTCTCTACAGTGTGTCTGGCACTCGCTATCTAAGCACAACGCAGTGCGTTGAGGATGGGCATGCATCTCAGTTTCTTTGTCCTTGACAGCCTGTGCATCAAATTAAACATAAATCAGGTGCATTTCCTTCCCTGACCCTGCCTCCAATTTCATTGTAATTACAAAAAATTAATACACATGAGGCATGACAAGAAATTAATTATTTTTCTGAGAATCAACTGAGTTACAGTAAATAGACCTGAGCCTCCTCTAATTGAAACCAATGAGACTTTTGTTACTGAGGCTCATGGGCCAGAGATACACTTGAATGTCAACACAGTAGCTGGGACTCCAGTGCTCTTGAAGTCAGCCCCAGCTCCCCATTGCATTAGCTGGACACTTTTGGCTTCAGGGAACCATGTTTTTACAGCCGGAGCTGTCAAGAGAGATGTAGGGCATGTGGTTTGTAGTTTTGTAGCCCAAGTTCGTGTTTCTGCTCACACCTGCCCTGCTGCGCACAACCCCAGCTTAGCCAAGTCCTGCCACAATGCGTGGGCTCCTCTGGCAGCATGTAAGATGGCACGGTTCAGGGGAAAGCTTTGCCTGTGGAAAAGGCCACAACAGGTCTGTAACAAAGCCACAAGCTGTGCAAACTTCCTCCTAAGTGTTGCCTCTCCGTGGTCTTTGAAATGAATGAAGACAGTGTAGCCTTTTAAGGTAGGGCAAAAGGTAGAAAATGCCCGTTTCCCCTCAGAAAATCAAACGACAACAGTTCTTTAGAATTATAAATTGGTTTTTGATAACGGAAAATAAAAACATCTGATGCATGCTAGCTTACTTTCAAAGGACACACATTTATTATCTCACAATTCAACATGCATTATTAATTGTACACAATGGGAGCTGACACTTCTATATCCAATCAATAATTAATATTAGCACTGTACCTGAAAAATTTACGGGGACGTAAAATGACACGTGTTCAGGTTACAGAACAAATTAAGAGATGCTTATCCTGTACAACAGTAAGCCTCTTACAGCTACAGCATCTTCTTTTGGGCTGGAAAGGACCTCCAAGGCCTTCAATCTCGGGGCTAGCTGTTGTTACAATCACGTATCATGGAAGCCTGTAAATGAAAAACTGCTGGACAGTGACTCCTTCCTCCTGAGTGTTATTTAAATGGAAATATTTGAAAACTGGTAAACGATTTCATAGATTTCCGAATGTTTTCTTACAGTATTTAAGGAATATTTGATCTTTGCAATGTTTCCAGCTTGTCATATATGCTTTAGAAAAAACTCAGTGTCTGTCTTCATGCAGATAATGTCATTGTGTGAAATGGAGCTGTTGCTGACAGCAGGGTCAGCAGAACCTCTAACTTTTGAAAGAAGTCAAATAGAGCAAATGTATTTCACAGCACTTTTAGATTTTATTTCAGTTAACCTCAGAGCTCAGAGCCACTTTATTAGCTCATCTGGAAGAGAACAGTTCTTAGGAACTTTGATGACTATTCCAGTGTCATTTCAGCTCACTGCATAATTCACAGTAACAATGCACTGTCCACCAAAATCCCTTTTTTATCCTTTACACCTCAGTAAGAAGCCAAACTGTCTTTTGGGCTAGCTGCACTTCAAGTCAAACCTTTCCAAATGTACTCCAGTTCAACTATAGGCAATTATTCAAGAATTTCAGAGAAGGCGTTTGGAGAAAAAGGTTATTTCAGTTTACCAGGTTTCATGGGACTTTGCACTTCATGGATTTGGTTTAGGTAAAAGTGATTTCTTCTGTTAATTCATTCAGTTTAAGCATCTCCAAAGTTTAAAAGGAAATATCTTTTCACTCTATGGCTGCTGAGCTAAAATGATTTATGGCAGTATCTGCCAAAAAAAAGCACAGAATTAAAAGAATTGAAAATAATTTGCTGTTCGTTTCACTGCTCAGCTTTGGGTTTTGGTGCTTGTATATTCATCAGAGGGGAATAATAAAATGCTTTTCTGCCTCATTAAATGGGCAACAGCATGGAGAAATGAATGAAATTTACTTAGCCTCAGCGAACAACAAATATTTAAAAGGAATGTTTTTAAATGAAAATTTCTAGACTGAGATTTCCAAATCTCCCTATGACTTGATCTTTAAGGATCTGGCATCTTTCCATTTTTAGTCCAGATATTGCATTTAAATTGAAGGATGCAGCTTTCATGGACTATTTTCACTTGAGGACTTCAGCACTTTGCTCAGCACCTCTCAGCATCAGGTCCTAAGTGACGATCAGTCTAATTTATCTAATAAGCTTTGGGTGGCTTAAGTCCTGATATTTCTTTAAATGTTTTATCACTGTGATTGTTAGGCAGCTCACGGCTGCAGAGTATTCTTTTGGGAAACTAGGGTTGTCTCTTTTTTTTCTGTTTCTCCCAGTGGATGAAGTGCAGAATACACTTACTTTAGGTCTGTAAATTGAGTGGTAAATAATCTCACTTCACTCATTAAAATGAAATAGGCTGACCTTTATCCTATGCCAATTTTATGCCAATAAAACTCCCTTAACTTCTATGAAGTGACTAGCTCATCACTAGGCCTGAGATCAAAAGACTTCAGTCCAAATAACAGGATGCTCTAAGGAATATTTGAAAATCAGACCTTATTTGCTTGTTTATGTTTTTTTCTTCACAAATCCACATTTTTAATGATTGTTTATTTTTCCACCAGAATAAATATTACAGTGTGAGCAATGAATATCAGGTCACAAAAGATACATCTAGCAATTTAAGGTGATATTTTCCGTGTTAATTAAATGCCTGCCGGTATTGGTCTTGCAGATACACATGTGTCTTGGGAACACTCAGGAATACTAACTTTCCTATCAACAGCATCACATTTGCAGTGCGACTGTGCAAAATGCTTTTTAAATGTAAATTAATTTTCAATTATAATATTAAAGAAAAATGTTAAAAACAATTGTAGTAAGAATGCAAATATGAAGAAGCATTCTAATGGAAAGAGACAAAATATAAGAATTTCAGATTGCTATTTGTTGATAGAGAGTGACATACTCCTCACAAAAATCATTCTACTGGAAACCAGAGAAAATCTTGGGTGTCATATGGAGCTTAAAAAAAAAAAAAAAAAAAAAAGTCAAGTTATTTCTCAGTTTCCACTAGTGTAAATAAAGAGGAACATTATGAAACTAGCAGAGGCACTGGTGATTTAAAATGGCATGACTGAAGACAGAGTATGGTCCATAATGGAGGTCATGTGGCAGACAGCTTTGATTTGTGAGGGTACTGTGACTTTTTATTTTTATTTTTTTTAAGAAAAGTGATTTCAGAGTCCAGCTACCATCTGTGGGCAAAGGTGTTCACTGAATATTTTATTTTAAAGGCACAAATTCGAGACTTCTTCCTGGGCAAAAGAAACCCACAGGGTTTTTTTTTCTTTCCTAATTTTGCACAAGAGACTGTGTTCATACTTTATCCATCTCAGGTAAGCCCATCTCAAACCACCATGGTTACCTGTTCAATTAGCCTTCCCGACAGACCATAGAAAGCCAAACTCCAATGCAGAGCTCAGCCTGGTGTTCCCTGCCATTCCCCACTGGTGTCCAGCTTGGCACAATACTGCCTGATACTGGGAGAGGTCCCCGCTGCAAGAAACTCCCATCTGGCTGGAGGGAAGGCAAAGGTATCTACCTGTACCCAAAGCCAGAGGCAGAGTCCCCTAGTCTCCTCTCCTCAGCAGAAACTGCAGCAGCACCCAAAACTGTCGAGTTTGGGGACAGTGCAGAGGTGCATATTTGGGAGATCTCTCTCAGCTTTCAGAAAGGCATCCAGCTTTGCATCTACCAATGACCACAGCAGCACAGGGCAGCATGTGGCATCCGTGCTGTTCCTTCAGGGCAAGCTGCACACCTTTACCACCCCTGTGGCTTCTGTAATATCATGGAAGTGTTGGATGGGAAGACAAATCAGCCCAACTGGGTATGAATAATAAGCAATGAATGTGCTGTTATTTACCATTAAGCAGATAAAAAGATGTCTTGTCCTCCCCCCTCCCTCTTTGTAACAGTGCTGCAGTGATCATCCATCAAAATGACAGAGCAGCCCATGTTTTCTTGCCGTTAGGGACGTTATTTCAGACCATCACCATGTGCAAACAAAACCACTTGTTAAAAGCAGGAAAATGACTTGCATTTGTACAGTAACTGATTTTACTATACTATAATTGTCTTAAATGCTTAATTTGAGTTAGAAAGCAGTTCAATTAAGGGGAGAAAAAGGACGTCATAAATTGCCATACAAATGATGAGCTTTGTAATAAATAGCAAAAAGTAAAAATTATCTTTTCTCCCTTGGTAACATAAATTGCTGAAGTAGACCTTACTTCTGATTTTAACATTAGTGAATGGTTAATTCTTCTTAAAAGAAGTGAATTTCCAATGCAGAGAAGAGCACAGTGTGTTTTATTGTAGATTAAAGAGAAAACCAGGAACAAGATGTGAAAAGTGAATGTGTAGCTTCTTTCTGCAAAGACAAGTTCAGGATGATAACATCCTAGACAGAGCACCTTGTCTCTGCAGAAGATGCTCTTCAGTGTACTGCAGGTAGCAGAGGATAACAAGAAAATACCAGCCCGCAGTGAACAGTGTAGCATTAAAAGCCCCTTATCTGTTCTCTGTAGCCTCTCAAAGCACTTTGGTCTGCAGTCTCCTATTCTCTGCTCTACAGCTGTGTGCAGCTGTGCAGCTGTCACTCAGTAACCTGCACCCGTTACCCACTGCTGTACTCGCTTTGGTTCTGCATTTACTGCTTCCCACAGCAAAAATTTCCCAGAGGGTGGGTGACAGCAAGGTAGCAACCACCTTTGAGAAAAAAAGAGCAGTGAGCTAACTTGTGTATTAACAACGTTATCTCTGAAGAAAAAGCTGAAAATTATGTAAAAAAAAAAAAAAAAAAGAGGACAGAGACTGCAAACATTTTGTGTCAGAATCTGTATCTTAGACTGTGCAATATTTAAAGCTGACAAGATAAGTTGCTACTAGAAAAATAGTTGTGATTCTGCAAAGGCAAGTGTTTTCCATGCTAAACCCAAGTGAGGAACGGGGCACCAACAAGTTGTTGACTCCTCTTCACCTTTTTCTATGCTGTTCTAGTGCTCTTTGTAATATATAGTAAATATATGCATAGTGCATGTATATGTGTATATATATATATATATATGTAGTCTACATAATATAGTATATATAAAATGCATGGTGACCCACGCAAAATTCCAATATAGTGCTTTATATAGCATCTTATACACATCTTCATCACTCTATGTCAGGGTCAGAGTGAACAACAAATACCACAAAGGCAGATACTTATGCTCTTGTATATAACTCTATTCATCATTGAACAGCAGCAACATATTTGTTAATTATCAGACCTTCAGTAGAACATGACAAATGATAGGAAATTGAGTCTGACAGAGCTAATGCAAAAACGTTAAAAGAAATATTAATGCTTACTATGTAAACTCATTAGAGAGATGCTTTAAAATGCATGAAGTGGGGAAAAAATATCTTCCTTAATGAACAGAGCTATGAAATCACTGGTCCTGCAAAGATTGTAGTGTGTGCTTAGTTTTGCATATGCAAATGGCTTTTTAAGACATTGCTTATATCTCTGTGCAGAATCAGTCTGCAAAACAGGGCCATTAATGAAAATACTGCTGTATTTCTGTCCGTGAGGTGGTAGCACGCATTGCAGTATGTGTTAAAGATACAGGTTGCTCTTAGTGCAACCATGACAAGGTGGGTGCCAAGTTTATCTTATTTACGGCGAGATTTCAGGATGATAAATATATTAGTAGAAACAGTAACAGAAATATCAAAAATAAGGTAAGAGTTTCAAAGGAATACATTGATTAAAAGTCTATTTAGAATGATGATGAAAACAATAGGAAATCTTTTGTTGTTTTTAGAAAGAAAAAATTCTGCAACATCAAAAGGCAGTTGCTTTGGGATGCATTATCTTCCCCAGCAGTTTGAGAGTACTGAGTCTAGTAGGAGAAGAAAACCTTGTACATCATCTGGAAGGAAGAGAAAGTGCTCTCCCAGACACAGTGGCAGGGAAACCCACATCTCAGATATGCCAGCATGTACTTCCCTTGCAACGTGGGTGCAGCTTTCAGGGGTCTGGCAGCCTTCCTTAGCAGCAAAAGAGCTGGGGAGGCAGGCAGGCAAGCTGCTCCAAGCCTCCTTGTTCTCTTGGATGATTACTTTTCATTAAATTTCTCCTGTGACTCATTTCCAACAAATCAGCATTTTCTGACAGAAATGCACTAGTTGTGGGTGCTAGTATATAGGTTTAACTATAGTGACTCAGTACATTTCCTTTTATTCAGCCCTTTGATGGCAGAAAGAGGTTCTTGCCAAGAGATTGTGGAGTGTGACTAAGCACATAAACTACAGCTATGAACCTGTAAATGATCTCTTTTATGGAGTCCCAGAGATTTGAAAGCTTTGTGTGGAATAAGTCCATGTGTCTGGGAAGGGGAAGCCTAATCCAGAGGTGGTTAGGCGTGGAGCCTGGCTCAAGGATGCTCAAGAAGGCTTGATCAAGAAGGATGATTGTGACAATGGTCAAAGTTGACAATTTTTAATTCTACCATAACCACCTCCCCCCCACTCAAAAAAAAAAAAAAAAAAAAAAAAAGTTTCAGAGTTTTGATGATCTTCTAATGGAAAAAAATCCCTTTCAAAACTGCTGAATATGGGACAGGAAGTCATAGTCCTGCTTCATTTTGAATTTCATTGAATTAAGAATAAAACAATCTTTATGATTTCAGCATGAATAAGTGAAAACATTTTGTATCAAAATCCTTCCTTATAATTTTTTATTTATTTTTTTAACTTTGGGACATGATCAGCTATTCATAGAGTCCTATTCATTTATTCATTGTTCAAAGGCAGTTTCCAGCAGTATTCTACATTTCCTTTGATTTCTTTCACTCCTTTCTTAAAGCCTTTCTTAAAGCAAAGGTGACTGCTAGCAAACAATTATACACCACTTCTGGTGAAACAAATACTCTTGATTTATAAATCAGGGAAGCCGACTAAACCTTGCTTGGCAACAGAAACAGACTTCAATTAAGATGAGATAAAAGCAGGAAAGCTAATTTCTGTGATGCAGTGATGTTACCTCCCTCCTTTTTTTTTTTTTTTTTTTTTTTTTTTGAAAATATGCTCTGCAAATACATATCATAGAACAAACAAAATGCATATAGTAATGTACAGATATCCTAGAGCAAAATATAACAGTAATATTTTACAGTGCCTTGGATATCCAGTCGCACTGAAATTCACATCTTCAAGGCCCTGGGAACAATGAGGCATTACGATAACTGTAGGCAGCCTGCATATAATTTACATCTGTGTAAGCTCCTCTTGAGTGGTGCTTTAGCTGGAGCAGGCTGTGCTCCAGCCCCGCTGTTCCGATGGAGCAAACAGGCCCACTGGTTTGTGATCTGAGAATGCGATTTCTGCTCTGCTACGGGAAAAATCAGATTATCTGCACCATGCATTTTCTAAAGGTTAATAAAAGAAGCATTGCTTGTGAGTCAGTTTGTTACCTGTAAACTCACTAACCCCCTTCTGTCTGCTATGAATTTTAACCAAAGAGAAATTATAACAAAAATTTAAATGGAGTAGATATAGTCAGTTTGTTTACTATATTCTTGACTATGTGTCTGAGTCTGTGTATGTCTAATAGTAAATATTTGTAATGTGTGCATATGTGTATGCACACTAGATATATTAAGAACATCCATATGCTGTGTTTGTAGAGATTCATTTGATAAATATATTATGGATGCATCTGTTAAAGATCCATAGCCTCGTAGGATGTAAAATACATTATTACAAAATAATATTAATGATTTTTAAACTGACATGATCACCTTTCTGGTAATTGCAGTCTGATTCAACAGCCAATGTTATTATTATTTTCCTTCTGAAAAGATAATAAATGAAGACTATGGAGAAATAATTTTCTTTACCCAGTGGGAGCCTTCATTGGCATCAAATGCTGGCAAAATGGCATGAGGAAAGGGGACCTCGGGGCAGTGTTGATGGGAGTTAAAGGTGTAAAGCCACATTGATCTGGTTTGATCCACCCAGGAGAAGAAAACCCACAGCACTAAACATTAGTTCATGCTTTTCACAGCTTAAGAAGGAGCCTGTGCTTGGACATGTCTAGGGTAGCAGCTGTTTAGCAATTCTGTAGAAAACTTAAGAGTAACCCTCCAGCCCCAGTGCTTAAATTAGAAAACATAAATAACCTTTATCCCTGCTTATCTATATAAAAGGTCCCTATCACTCCTGAATTTTTAGGGTTCTGTTAGGTTAAGCACATTTGAGATTATAATGTGCTTAGGTAATAAAGGGTATATAAATGCAAATTAGATAATAATTAGACATAGGAAAAAATCACGAGAAGAGAGTTTCACTGTGAACTAACTGCTAGCTAAACCCTCTTTTTCAGCAGTCTCTGTAAATTGCAGTGACTGTGCACTCCAAGGAGAGAGTCTTTGCAGTGCCTGAGCAAGTACCTGTTTCTCAATATTCTCACACAGAAAGAGCTGAAACATATTTATTTTCTCAGCCCAAAGATTAACACATTGGGCATAATGGCAGATTGCAAACCAGAGAGATGGGTTGGCAGGGGAAGTGACAAGTGAAGCATCAAAACGTCATCATGCACACATTATGTGCATGGCTTCCCAATTAATGCATAGATTCTTCCATTATGGAATAAATCTGTGTCTGGAGCTACATAAACCATGCTGTTTAACACCAGTATCTCACATATTTGTTTTCTCACTCCTGTATTTTGTGAATGCCTAGTTTGATAGTTTGGAAAAAAAAATAAAAAAAGGCATCCTTCCTTTTCTATTTTTCTAATTGGAAATAGTATGTGTCATTTGCTTTCATGCCTACTGATCTGGCATAGCTGCTTTGTGGGATTGTCTGGGTGCCCTGACCTCCCTACCTGCCTCTCATGTGGGTGACTGGGAGAGCTCTTTCAGTGCAAACTTATTTCTAACAACATTCAGATTAATGGTGATAGTTTCACAGTTTGAAATTCTTTAGTATATTGATACTTACAGTAGTGATACACATTTTTCTGTTCTTACATTGAGCTTTTTTTCTCTAATATTCTGATAGTCAATTTTTGTCCATGCAGACAAGATAAGCTAGACTTCTTAAATGCCTAATTATGTTGTTATTGTATACCCGCCAGAACTTGCTTGTTCATATTGTTGTGTAAGTACATTTGCAGGCTAATGGAGGTGATTTGAATGCCTGCATTTTTCTTTGATTGTTGCCTTTTGCTGAAGGGCTGTGTTCTAACATTTTCTATTTTATATGCCCACAGAGTATGTCAGCTACATAATTAGCACCTTGACTTCTATGTAGTTGTCATTACTACTTATCTGGTTAGCCCCTTCCCAAACCCATTTAGTCATATCCTTTCATAGAATGTTGTATTGTTAAAAAATAATAATAATAAAAAAAATACTTTCCCGCTCACAAAATACTTTTTTTTTTTTTTTTACATTTAGAGTTGATAACATATTGTGGCAAAAGTCTCCAACATCTTGTGTTGGTTTGTTATGTTTATTGTCTGCCTTGCTTGCATAGTTACTCACTGTGTAGAGGGCACTCATGAATGTCCTCTCTGGGGTGACTTTCAGCTTGTTTTCCTGATGGTAAAGGGTGTTGCACAGCTTCCACTAAAAGCAGTGTTCTCCATTAAGTTTTATGATAGCTTTTCAGGTCAAGGTTTCTGTTTCTCCTTCAGATATCTGTACAAAGTTATTGTTAATGCATAAGCCTGTGACAACATGCAATATTAATACACAGTCTGAAATTATAATTGTATTATATTATGTGAATTGTAAGAACTTGGCCTTCCATTCTGTGTGAAAAGCTGCCTTCAGAGCATTAATTGATCCCACTTCTTCTATTGCCTTTCTAGATTTATGTTTCCCTGAAGTACCTTGGTTAGGATCATCTGTACAGCTCTGTGCAATATACTATTATTGTGCCATATGAACCATAATTTAACCTTTTTAAATACTCCGGTTTCCCCTCCCAGGGGTGTCCTGTCAAAAGCCGTAAGAGTCTCCCACTTCTTCCACAGTATTCCTCAGTTAGCTCTTTCAGTCCTACTTGCAGTTATCCATGCTCCTCCTGTTTTATCCTGTTACTCACATTTGAGTCCTTCATACGTAAAACTTAACACACTTTTTGTAAGAGCGCATGCAAAGGCTGCAGTGCTGGATATTAGTTACTACAGCTGTGGCTCTTGAGACACCGGCTGTCAGGGGAGCCTTCCCACGGCACAGACTCTATTGGTCATATCAGGCTTCCCTTCACAGCTCAGGAGGTATGAAAGCAATATCCAGCAGCAGTTACACAGTGTATTTTTCTTGCTTATTTCACTTAATAGCATTCAGAAATGTTTCAATTACTCAGCATCTACCATTTTAGTTATGTATGTTTTTAATACACACTTAGATATGGTCTTTTGAGGCATTCTTTGTGTCATAAACACGTTAATTTCTAAAGAAGCAGAACATCTAAACCATTTTTAACAGTCTCTTAACTACCATTTAACCCACCATTCAACCATACCCTCTCCCCCTTCTTTTTGTGCATGTGTGTTGCAGTTCCCCTCTGTTTGGTGCAGAAAACAAAACTGGAAATGTTGTCCTTGACTTCTCTCCAACTCCTTACTTCCATTGAAATTGCTTACTGCTTGGGTTTGCTTGCTGTTGGTTTTTTTTGTTTGTTTGCTTGCTTGTTTTTTTCATTATTCTTAGCCATTAGTAAAAAAAATAAAAAAAAATACAGCTGTCAGTTCCTTGGGGGTGATATTTGGGGTTTATTTCTGTAGAGCTGTGTTCAGCTGTAGCTTTAATCCATATAGGTGTTGCATATTAATATTTAGGGTCAGGTTTTGGTCTGAATAGAAAGTCACCCTTTTGGGGGGCTATCCAGTGAACAAACCGAGCAAGATGAGGTTGTTCCCTTTGTCCTTGTTCTTCCAACTCTGTAGGCATTTCTTTTCCAGTCCATTTTCTTCAAGAACTGTGGGTCCTTGGCTTGCACTTTCTCATTCTCATTCTCACATTGTTGGAGGTATTAGACAGTCACAGTGCAGCAATGAGGCTCAGTGTTGCTGTGCGTATACCTCCATCTTGTTCACAGGGCTCAAATCAGCTTGAGCTTTCTCTGAACGTTAGCCCATCAGATAAGCAGTTTCTTTTCTCTGCAGCCAGAAGTCAGGCTTTCCCAGTTTTCACTTTTTCCTTGTTCTTCCCCTATTTGTACTTTTTTATTGCCAAACCCTCTTGGCAACTCAAGATGATGTGTAGTTGAATAGTCTTTCTATGTTGTTGCAAAAGAAAGCCCCCATTAACTGGTTTGCTTTCACCTCTGTCACAATTTAACAGCAAACAAATTTAAATTGTTTCCAGGGTGTTCTTGGCTATTGTGGATGGTCTGTCTAGCCATCCAGGGCACATCTGTACAGGCGATACATTATTCCCAAATAATGGTAATAAGAACTTAAGAAACACGTGAGGTGCCACAGGGCAAGTAATGTGCATAATGTAAAGCCGCTGGAAGGAGATGACTTGGATAACCAGCACTTACCTGGCAACGTTTTCTCCTGGTTTTGATATTTTTACATAGAATAATGTATTGCCTGTTCTAATTTCTTTGGAGATAAGAGATTTGGGTATTTTATCTTAAATTACCAATTAAGAGCTATAACTTTCAAGATGGTATCTTGTCTTTATAATATATGAGAAATTATGGGATTTACATATTTATTGGTTTAGGCTACTATACCTAAAAACATCCAGCATATCAAATCAATTTTTTTGTTTGTTTGTTTGTTTGTTTTTAGGATAGCTGAACAGTTGGGCTTATTTGGCTGACAATTTGATTTTTTAGCACATACATCTAAGGGTAGGGTGTATAGTTCACCCTATAGTTCATTATAGAGTCAGGAGATTAAATACAGCACTTCAATTTCCTAATGAATTGATCAGTGCATACAGGCCTTTAGAGTTGCTAACTAGATAAAGGTAAAATTATAAACGTGAATTCCATTTATAAAGTACTTCAGTGAGTTACACCCTTTTGAAAATGTTACCTATAATGACATCCAGATGTCTACGTGCAATATTATCGCATATATCTTACTGGATGTGGAATACTCACCCTTTTTTATTGGTAGAAGTTCATTTGGGGCCATAAACAGAGGACAACTGTGGGCTGTAATCATTCCATTCTGCATTTCTAGGAGGTTTTATTTAATTTTATTCAGTGAAGCTATGCCATTTTCTGTTTTTCTTCCTTTTTTTTTCCCCCTATCCTCATTACTGTGACATTGATAGATGTTGTCAGTGTCTTTGAGGAAAAATATCGTTCCTTTGGTTGGTTTTCCGTACCAGTGATTGATTCAGCATCCTTTCTTGAAAATAATTACCATTATATCATTAGAGCTGGATTAAGTTTCAGCACAAAGCTACTATTCCACTTGCTTATGTTTTTTTGGACCTCGATCACTACAGATACGCAGAAGTGTAGTGCATTCTGAAGTTCATCTGTTAAAGTTTAATGCTGCTGTTAACTAGCAGTACAAAAGGGTATTGTTACCCACGGAGTATTTCATTCCTTTCAGTTTTTGCTACTTTTGCATGGATTTGTGCAAATGAGATTCATTATAATTTCAGAATGGACCAAGTGGGATTCTCTATACATTTTTCCAGCTTTTTTTCAAGATTTTTACTTTTCTGTATTTCTGCACTGTTTCTGATCAGTTAAATAATAAGTCTTTTTTATTTGTGAGTTAAAGGGGGCATGACGTAATATAAAGAATATTTGAAGGGCAATAGGTGCAGAACTGGAGGTGACACTCATCTTTTCTAAATCAGGATATCTACAAGAAACCTGTCTACCTGTGCTCAGTTCCTCTGGGAGAACCAAGTCATGCTAGGAGGGATTCACCTAACCCACTTTATATGTCTGCTCTACAAGCAGACTTACACAGAACTCCAAAGAGATCGCAATAAGACCCATCCTATATATCTTGATTTAAAATTATATTGAGTGTGTAGGTGTTAAACAGTGTAATCAGAACCAGCTCAAACCTCTCTAATTAAGGAGACAGGCAATACATTTATTAAGGAACGGATAAATGGAGATTAACTCCTATGACAGGTGTGAAACTTCCTTCTAAAACCAAATCTTTTTAGAAGAACAGTTCTTGGGTTTAAATTATGTGTTAAAAATTGAATAGCTCTTTAAAACATAACAGTGCCTTATTATAGCTATTTATTTCTTCTAAATTAATTTATTAACACTAGATTGTTTACTTTAAAACTTTTCTATAAACACTGTTAAGCCTTTTACAGAGGCTCTCTGGTCCCATCTGTCCTCTTTCTAAATGGCCTCCTATGCCTACCCCCCTGTGAATGAGGCACAATGCTGTCCTCAGGGAATTTCCTTTCTTTCCAAATGGATGGACAGCAAGCAAATGAAACGGCATCTTCACTCAAGCAGCCTAAGGTTTAAGGCCTGTATAAGAAACAGATGGAAGGCAAACATTTCAAAAAATATATTAGCTTTATTCAAAAATACTCTTCAGCTTCCAGGAAAGATGAAATATCAAGAATAGAAGGAAGAAAACAGTAGGGATTGTATCAGAGGACAAGAATATGGCCAGTTTGGGGGTGATGTTATGGAAAGGAATGCTGAGAGATGCGAAAGACGTAATTTAGGAGACATAATCAGCTGCTTTGTTGCCTGGCAATACAAAGCAGTGCCAATATGCTCTGAGTACTTTATGCTGTTCCAGAGGAGCTTAAATTACCCCAAGAATACTGATGGATGGGAAGTTGGAGTTTAAAGATTTACGATTTGCATTGCATGCCTTCAAATCAAAAGAAATAACAATTTACCACTCCGTTTGAATTCCTCATTTAATTTTTATATACAACAATTTTAATAATGAGAAAGAAAAGAGGAAAAATTATAAAAGATAAGATCAAATGGTTTAAACTTGCATCTCATTAATTTAGGACTTGTTTGAAAAGTGTAAAATTTAAAAACAAATTAAGACTTTAATCATGAGCTTAAATTGAAGTGAACCTTGTTAAAGAGTGAAAATTGACATCCTAGTAACCACTCATCTACAGAGACAAGAACTGAATTTTACATTACTTATCTTCAGCTCAAATTGTTGTCTTTTTAAGTTTACTATGGGAAGAATTATTCCACTTGCAGAAAACGCCCTCGATATATTGATACGTAGCCTGACAGACAGCCAGTGGTTTGTGCTACAAACATACTTTTTATCTGTTCACAGCTGAGTTTTTCCATTAGCCGTTTCTATTGCATATCTTCAGCATGGTGCAGTTAAATGTTTTGGTCATTTGAGATATCTCACTACCATGCAAAAATTACTTGAGTTTGAATCTAAGAAAATTGAAGAGTGGCTAAGTAAGAAAGAGTATGTTTTGTTTTGAAGGAGATGTGACAAATTTCATCTTTTTGTTTGTTGTGTGCACAACCTAAAACTGGAGGTATGCATACAAGCTTTTATTTCCTATTTCACTGTTTAATGCAGTAAGAACAGAAAGTTGAGTTTCTGTTGCTCAGCATCTGCTTAGCCACCCAAACTGGCTTAAGTAGCTTGTACTCAGACAAGAAGAAACTCAGAAAAATTTCAGCTGCGCTTGCTGTTCCTCCATGGAAAATTAGCTTTACTGACAAAGGAAAGAGAAAAGCAAGGGTGTAAAAGTATGAAACAGCACATTCTCTAGAAATACAGTCGCAATCTTCAGAGAACTATGAGAGTTTCAGTTCCCAAACAGAATCAGGCCCATCCTGGGAACAGCTCACAGCGAGGTGCAGAGCTGGGCAGGGGCTGGGCAGTGCGTTGGACAGCGCTGGCACCTGGCCCTGCCAGGACACAAAGTAAGGTAATTCCCCTTTCCTCACAAGGACAAGTGTTACTGCTTCCCTGAACATTTTCACAGAGATGATACAACACCCTAGATCACAGCTGATGGTAAATGACAAGTGTGAGAGGGGAGGGAAGCATTTTATAGCTGGGTGATGAAGGTGAAACCTGCCTGGCACTCACGCTTCAAAGGAAGCAGTCACAGTGCTTTCAAGTCCCCAAGAACAGCTTCACAGACAGTGGAGAGACAGCACAAGAGGAATTTTGAAGATTTTGATGAGACAAAACAAGAGGAATTTTGATGATTTTAACTCTGGAATTCCTTCTGAAACCATGTCAGTGAGAGGAAAAAACTCTGTGCTTTCTAGCATGTGCTGATCTTCCCCATTTGCCTTCATCCATTACTGCCCTTTAGTTCGGGGGGGTGCTTGTAGACTCGCTGACCTATACTTTTCTTCAAGCATGTGCTTCCAGAGACTGGTTTTGATTGTGATCTTATTCTACTCTTGGCCATTTCCAAATTGGGAGCTGTTTGAAATTACTATTTCTTGGCTATAGGACCTTAGGCATATTTTTTTCTTCTGGCTTACTCCTCACTATAACCCTAAAAGCACATCGAGACTTGTGGTCAAGAGTGCAGTTCTGACAAGAGCTGGCATCAGGCTTGACAACTTTGAAGCAGTTGATCATTTGAGTTAATAATTGGTGAACAGCTCTGTTTAGCTGCAATAAGATTAACAGAGTGATGCCATGAAGTATATATCCAAGCAAAGGTTTTGGATACCGTAGATTTTTGTGCTCCTGTGTCTTAATTTAGATGTTCCATGTGGCACTTTAAAATAAAGAATTCGCCAGTGCACCATTATGGAAACGGTTTCTCTTGGTCTTTGGCCAATATTATATTAAGTGATTGCTTTTAAGGACATGTATTGTAGTCACCGCCTAGAAAAAGGAGTTCAGCCTTAATAGAATGATTGTGTAAAGTTTCAACAACACTTTAAATATTTATACTTTCCAGTTTCTGATTTGTGCTCTATTCCTTAAATAAAGAGTTGTCCTGAATATGATCCATCTAGCTCTTCCAAAAAAGTACACCGAAACAGAGCACTAACACAAACAAAACTGTCAATTGTATTACTATCCCTAGTTTATCCAGTTCCATACTATTTAAGACATTTTTCCCTTTTGTAATTGCTTAGTGATTGTTTCAAACCACAGCTGACTGATAAAGTTAATATTTCCTAACATGCTCCGCACCTCTGAGAATGTGATTAGAATATGTCTAATGCCCGTCAAGTAACCTCAAATTATCATTGCTGTCTTTATTCTGAACTCAAATATAGCAAAACAGAGCAATGAAAGACAGTCAGAACTACAGTTTTGAAGCCTAAATGCAGGTGGGATTTTAAGAATAAAAGGTTTTGTTTGCATCAGGTTTACAGCCATCGGTCTTTGTTAAAGGTTATCAGAAAGAATTCAAGTCTGCTGGATTAGTTTTGCCATTATTTACTATAAATATCTGGAACAAATTTCAAAATTTTGGAATAATGATTCCACTCAATGAAGTTTGTATCCAATCTACTTCTATTTTCTCCATGATGAAAATTTTAAATTTCCATCATTACAAAATTTGAAAGGAATATATGGAGTGCCTATTTGCAGGAGAAATGTGACAGAATTAGCTTTCTCTTCCATGTTGTCTAAAGCAAGGCACCAAACCAACAGATGCTTTCTGCAGCAGTAATAATTGAAGTGATGGTGTATTTGAGCTTTTCTCATACTTTCTTCATACATGGTAGGCTTTCTTTTTTAGGGTGGTGGACACCTGTGAGTCCCTTAAAACCACCTGCTGTCGGTGGGGAGTAAGTGACAAAAGCTGTCCTACTGCACTTGGCCAGTTGCAGATGTTGTTATAATTCAACATAAATCTGTCAGTATAGCCTGTATCTCAACATGGATCTACAATGCACAAAAAGCAGTTGCAAATTGCTATTTGAAGGACCTAAAGAGCAAGCAAGTATGGTTTTTACTAAATTTATCTCTTCCTAAATCAGACTTGCCAAAAGAAACACTTTTTCTTCTAAGCATTCTTAACATAACCATAACAACTTGTGTTTTCTATGAAGACAATTAATTTCTAAGTTGAGCCAAAGAGAAAAAATCAGCTGGCTTGACAGTAAAAGCAAGATCAGGGGATGTAACTTCTAATGAAGCATCTCTGTTTACTTTGTTCTCATTTAAGGAGCCTCTCTTCAATTATGTTTGTTTTTCTGTGGCATCTTAAAAACTGCAGGCTGTTCCAAGCACAAACAATTTCCAAACACAGCGTAGTGTCACAGACACCTTTGCCTCTTTCCCACACAACAGCAAATTAAACAGACACATTTCCCCCTCCACAGGCTTTTAAGTTGAAAAAATAAAATAAAAAAAAATCAGACCCAGCAAAGGAGGAGGATGTTCTCTGCTAAACAGCCCAAAGAGAGAGCTATTCAGAATTACTTAATCTGTGCTTTCAGGACTGGGTTGTGTTTATTATTCCACTGCACGTCCCTAATGAACACAAAACATTGGAAGTTTTAATCAGATGTAGTGAAGTGTTATCCGTGATACACTGTCATGCTTGGTGTCCAGCAACTAGGAAAATAATAACGTGTGCTTATAAAGAGTATTCTTGTTGCATGAACACCAGGTCATCTCCCGGTTCCTTGGCAGATCTCATACTCTGCAAAGCTGTGAGAGCTTTGCTGTAGGTTGAGGGGAATATGCAACTTTGAATTTGTAACTGGGTCACTGGCTACAGCTAAAACAGGCTTCCTGCTATGCATTTACTGCCTGTAATTGAACACATTCTGTATAAAAAGGTTTACACAGAATAGAAGCTCTGGAATCAGATCCACCAGATGGACATAGTGACAGGATCTAGACCTGTGCCATGAGGGCCTGCGTCTACTAGAGTCTGAGGCACCCAGTACAAAAAAACCCTTGTGTTCTGTGTGATAGACTAATCATAGTCATTATGATTCCTACAAAAAATGTAATAAATATTTTTAAAATGTTGTTGTTCTATGAACAGTAGAAGTTCCAATTTACACATTAAAATTTGGCTTAGAAAGTTGGGGTTGGAGTTCCTTTGAATTAAAAGGAAAAAGAAATTTCTCTTATTTTTAATGGATACCAGAGGTACCTGGTATTTTTCAAGAATTGTCGTGAGTTCCTCCGTAGTTACACAAATGCTTTTTTATACTTATTTTGGATTCTGTATACATACATCATTTTTTCTCTCAAAGCTTCAGTTACGTCAAAGTAACAGAAGTAACAGAAGTTTAAGAAATGCCATTTCCCTTTTCTCTAAAGCATAAACATAGAGAAAATAATAGATACAAACTCAAACTCTTTTTTTTTTTTTTCTTTTTTTTCTTTTTTTTTTTAAGATACTTCTGTTCTCTCTCATCCACAAGTGGAATGTCTTTTTCAAGTCATCATTTGATCTAATGAGGGGTGGGGAACTGCCTGGTAAAACAATGTCATGTCTGGCTGTGTGGCAAATGCCACGGGCACAGCAGGGTCAAAATGTTCATTATATGCTCCCTCTAATGATTCCGCTGGTGACACAGCCTTCTGGAGCTACAGGGAGAGAGCAAGAACTTGTGGTGCCAGACAAAACTAGGCTCGCAAGAGCTTTAAGTCAGAGAGCAACTTCTCGGGGGTGGTCCTTCCTGTATTTAGTACACTTCAGCCTGAGTTTGTATCTACTTTTAGATTGTGTTCACCAGGGGAGCTTGAGAATGCCAAATAATGTAATAATAGGTCCTGGATCCAACTTCACTTCTTTATTCAGTAATAAAGTATTCAGTTCACTGATGAAGTTCTATTGTAGGCAACGCCCAGCCATTTATTTCATTTGCACTGTCTCTATAATGACCTCATTAGCACCATGCATTAGGGTGATACAAATGCATCTCCTTGTGTTTGGCTTTCCCTTCTCATTTTTTTCCTGCATGATGATATTGATATGTGGTAGGACATTTTTCAAGCAGCCTCTTTTACCTCCTCCTTAATCTCTAATATAACATTAGACTTGCTTTCCTGTAGGCTTTTTGGTTTCTGTTTTCCTTTCTCATAGTCTGGTTAAAAGGATTTATATTTTAAAAAGAATTGAGTTCTCTTTTAGAAGAATTCTTGAAGTGTGTGCGCCTAGCTTCCTACACCACACTAAACTCTCCTGAGGCTCTGGCTGTGAACTTTCGTAACAGGAGCTGCTGTATGCTCATGACTTTTAACAGTTTGGCTTCATTTAGAGGTGCCAAGTGCCTGAAAAATCTGTCAAAGCTACGTAGATTCAAAACTGGATTGGAGACCACTTCAGAAATTAAAAATTTTCAGAGTTGAAATTCTTGTTGATGAGTACTTTCCAAGGAACTAAAAATTCACAAAAACTTCAAGACATGAGCCCGTTTTTAAATATTAGAGATCAGGACCAGATAGGCCTACTTGAAGGTGGGAATTATTTTTTAATTGTGGCTTCTCTAAGGCTCCTTTCCTTTGTACAGCATCTGTTACTGTCAAGGACACAGGCAACTTGCAGGTCTAAGGCAGCCTTGGGTCTGATTCAGTCTGGTAACTATCATGTTCCTAAAGCCCTGAGCTCTTTAGGGAATCTGGCTTACAATGACCAAATGTCATTTCTAGTATTTTTGCATATCTTCACTTTACAGTTAAGGCAAAAATTAGATTGTCTCACTTATCCTCTAAATGTACATGTGACTATGCACAGGAATGGAGAATCTCCCCATGACTTTCCATATATTTGATTGGAAACCCCACATGAATTTTGTGTCATGTTTTCATTCTTCTTTTTTATAAGCTGATATGTTGCTATTGACATTGTTTGTTTATGTGGTGCCAGCATGAGAGTGTTTGGCTCTTCATTAGTTGTCCATATGTAAAACAATAATTTGTAATTACTTCTGAGAGTGCCTTTAGGAAATAAGGAAATGACACTTAGGCATTCATATGCCCCGTTTTAGAAGTCAGAGGCATCATACCACTGCCCTGTTGGAACAGATGTATCTGGTATGCAAAATGCACGTGCCACATGTGGGCTAACTATGAAACAAAATTAAAATTTTAATCAAAGTCTCCATGCTTTTATGAAGTATTAAGCAGCAGATTGTTAGGCGTATAAGTAGGTCACACATTGTGTTGAGCGATTGTGCTTTGTCCTTAGCCATCTGGCAACATGAATCAACGTCAGCTGGATGCAAATATAACTCTGCAAAGGTGACCTTGGTAACAGGATTGGTCCATTGAGCAGAGACTACAGGAGGGTTACCTGCAATCACAAGTGTGCTTTAAGGGAAAATCCAAAGGACGAGTTTATTGATTCTGGGAAATCTGTCTGGCCACTGCTACTGGTTAGGTAGCCTGCTGCTTTTCAGTGGCAGTTATATTTAATTCCAAATCAGGGATTACTTTAATCACTACATATAAACCTAAATTTCAGTGAATGACTGAGAATCCACTGAAATTCACAGTTGGTATAAATGAGGCAGAAGACACCAGATACTATTGAAAATGATTCATTATGGTCAGTTGCTGTTAAAAAGAGATTCCAGATACTAGCCAAAGATATGTTTTTGAGTAAACTTAGTTTTTGAAGTGCTCCATTTTAAAAAGTCTTAGAAGCTTAAACCAGCAACTAGAGAATACTTGTAGTTCAGCTGAAATGACAATATCAAGACAAATTGGTCACAAGTTTTAAATCTGTGGGTGTGAGATCTAAAATGAATAAAAAATTCCAAAAGGAAAACACGTATAATAAAATTTCCCTATGTTGCTCCCAACTCAAACAGTACAATATTATTTGAGTATTAGAGGCTTTGCTGGAAGTATAGTTAACTCTGCATTTTGCTGCCTTACTTTAGGTGTCAATGTTTGAAGTCTTTGGCTTAAGCATCTTTCAGAGTGACATGTCTTCATGACAAAATTAGAATCTGGTTCGGATGGTTCCCAGTCCTGTTTTGAAACCACTAATCCCACAAAGGAGTTTTGTGGTCTACTCAAGTTTTCCTAGTTTACTGCATTAACAATGAAGTCAGAGTTTCCCTTGTATGGAAAATAAAAAAGGGGGAAGGTGGATTTATGGATTTCTAGGTTCCATGCTATCTACAAAATGGATTTAGCATGTGTCAAACCTACAGCAAAGAAGTTCCCTCTTACATTGTCCTGAACAGAGGAAACATATTCCTTATTAAACAAAGGAAACACTCTGAAGCGTGGAAGCCATCAGGTTTCCTCAGCCTGTCTTCCCTGCATTATGACTCATGTGGTTAAAAACACCAGTACAAAATGAGAATACAATGCTGTTGTCTGCACACAAGCACGCTAATTTAAAATGTGTGTTCACATATTGTGAACCAATTGTGTTCAAAACTTGGAGTCGCTTTGTTTCTCCAGTTATGGCTAGGCTCTGTCAGACTTTCCAGATTTTTTATTATTATTATTTCTGAAAGCATTTTGTGGGAATGTAGAAATTACTCTCTTTGCACAGTAATTGTATCAAACCACGTTTATTTCTGTTTCTCCAGCACTGAAACAAAGAAAACTGCTGCTTAAATGTTGTGTGACGCTGTTGTAAGATGGGTAGGATGTGATTAGGACTCAGCCATGTGTTTATACATGCCCACCATGAAGAATGCCTCAGGGCAACGTCTAGGTGAGGGCACAAAGTGTTGCTTTCAGTCAACTCACCTGCACGTGTCTGAGGATTAGAACTGGTCCTGCTGAAGGAGATTGGAATTACAAAAGGAAAAAAATGTTAAAATAGAATACACATTCTTGTGTCTAAGGGCTTATTGTCTACCGAAGATCACTTTTTCAACATATGGGAAAAATCTGTTTTAGTGTGGAAACTGTTAAGAAGTATGTTCATCTAAATTGCCATGGCTCTGAGAAAGTTTGCAATAACTCTTAGCATATGACCACTATGGATATGTAAAATGTGTAACATCTGATTTTGCTTTAATCCCTTCCCTTC